>NC_136966.1:57200629-57413129 GCF_032717465.1 Coenobita brevimanus
AGGGAGGGAAGGAGAAATAGAGGGAGGGGGGGAGGGAGGTGTCATGCTCATGCTTTAAATAATACAATCTCAGTCGCGTTTTTTCCTCCTCTGCAAATGAGATACCACCCTTGTGTTTGTTTGCCACCTCAGTGTTTGGTTTACCACCTCAGTGTTTGGTTTATCACCCCAGTGTTTGGTGTACCACCTCTGTTTTATGACCTCTGTGTGTGTGTTTTTTTTTACCACCCTTGTGTTTGTTTTACCACCCCAGTGTTTGTTGTACCATTCCTTGTTTGTTTTTACCTCCTCTGTGTTTGTTTTAACACCCCAGTGTTTGTTTTACCACTTATGTACTTGTTTTACCACCCCAGTGTTTGTTTTTGGATAATTTAAATAATTTTCAGATAAATATAGCAAAAATAATTGTAGGAATAGATAGTTCTCCAGCTAAGATGTGTGATGTACAGCATATATTGCATTTTTGCCCATGTTTCCGGAAAGCAGCCACATAGTTCATAACATTAAACTGTACGTCATGGTGATTTTAGGCAGTATATGCACGTTGGTGATGATTTTTTGTGCTGTTTTGATTTTTTTTTTTTTTTTAAACATCATTCAGTCACCTACTTAATGCTATATACAGTTTTTAGTACTGTTGCCCCAGTGCTGAGCATTGCACTGCACAATACATGAACTGAAGTACAGTAGTTTTTAATATAACCCCTTCAGCAGGAGGATGTCATTGTTTCATTCTTGCTGCTACCAGTTTTATTCAGCTTAGAAGGGCAGCCAAGAAGTAGAGGGGCTAATGAAGGGTACATCTTAAATTGTTAATTGTAAAACTCTTAAGGTGAAAATAATGATCAGGAGGTAGCAAAAAAAAAAAAAAAAATCACTGGATTCAAGTGATTAACCATTGCACTGTACTGTATTATAGAACCAGACAAAGCCCTGTACTGTATTATAGATTGTTTAACCTGACAAAGCTCAGTACTGTATTATAGATTGTTTAACCCGACAAAGCCCCTGACTCCTTTCAGTTCAGTTGATGGCTAAGTTTAGATTCTGTACAGTATATTGGAAAGTTGATTTCGCTAATAACCAAGGACACTCACTGGAAACTCATTAGTACTTAATAACCAGAGCCCATCATATTTCAAGTAACCGTGATATAGTATTCAAGTTGTAGGAGTGGCCTAGATCCATCAACTGGAAACAAATTGACTATGTTGTTCTTCGTGCCTAGAGCAAGAAATGTGCATTGTTACTTCTGGAGCAGGCATGTTGACAGTGGAGCCTTCTTAAGTCAGATATAATACTCTGGAGGTCACCAAAATAAATATTAAGAGAATGTCACCTGATTCACATGGTTAAGTTTTGTAGTAATTTTGTTGTTCTTTGTCCCCAGAGCAAGGCTTGTGCATCAGTACTTCTGGAGCAGGTGTGTCGACAGCTGAACCTTCTTGAGTCAGATTACTTTGGGTTGGAATACACAGATGGCAACACTCGTTACTGGCTCGACCTGGACAAGCCCATGAACAGACAGGTGGGCACAGGAGAGTTACAGTTAAGGGCAGAGAAAATTAGTTAAAAGTTACAGAAGGACAACATTTTAGAACTGTAGGTTACACTTGAGTTTGGTAGAGGTTATGTTACTTATGACTTATCCAAATGGCAAGGGTTTACTGTTGTTTCTGTCAATCCGTCCATAACCTGATACCATAATCCTGGAAGAGATGACTTCAAACAAATTGCATCCATAACCTGATGCCATAATCTTGGAAGAAATGACTACAAATAAATTACCTCCGTCTCATTGTGTCGTCTGTCATCAGGCTGCCCTTTTTCCAACTCATACCACCCTTATTCATGTAGGCTACTTCTCTATCCCACCTCTCTATCTCATCCTTAGTCTCCCCTCTCACCCTCTTCCCTTCCCTTCAGCTCATCCTTGGTTTTCCCTTCACCCTCTTCCCCTCCATCGCACTCAGTGTCCTAGTCAGTCTATTTCTTTCTTACCTCCATGTAACCACACTACCTGTGGATACATCTTACATTTAGCAATACATCCTTCAGTCTGGTGATAACTTTCCATCACATTTTTCAGTCTCATAACATGTCTTTCATTACACTCTTGCTGTCTCCAGACAGTTTCATGTAGCACTGAAGACTTTTTGAGCAGGAGAGGTTAGATTTTGCCTTCATTTACCCCTTAACTGCATGAGGTCTCTCCATAGCAGTATAAAATCATCTGCTGTTTGCAAGAATAAGTTTTTAGAATATGTTGTCAGGCTGAAGGGGTGAAGGGCAGAGAAATTACTTCAAGATAGAGAAGCATTTTGGTACATTTGCAAGTGGGTTTTGTTAAAGTTTATGTTACAGTGTGTACCAGCTTTATATCAGGTTATGAAAGGTTTACGTATTTTACTCTATGCTAAACTGTTTCATTAGCTTATGCTGTGGTATATATAGTTATAATTGTTTAGCTTAGGTTGTGCCAGCAAGTCTGTAGTAGAGTGAGTTTGAACTTCATAGATGGTGAATTGTGTTTTTCATCAGTGTTTCTTATAATCTTCTTTAGATTTTTAAGCTACTGCACTTCATCAGAAAGTGAACCAGGAAGAAATTTGTATACTTCAAGAAGTTACAAATTTAGTCTATAACCTTATAGCTCATGAATTTTACTGTACATACACACACATACCATCAGTCATTGAGAAAGGAAACGAGTTTGCACCCGCAGTGTCCATGATGGTGCAGTAAAGAGGGTACATACTATATGATATCCCTTACATTGCGATAGACACATTTGAAATATTTAAGTCTGTCTGACACCTTATGATTTGATTCAGCTGAGTGAAATCATAGCGGTGCAATCAGAGGGCTGATTGAGATGCCCCATGCAATTATGATGCCTGCTATACCTGTATGCAATCTTGGCGTAAAATTACCATATCACCATCTTGAGGGCTGAGTTGTAACTCGTATTAATAAGAGAATATGATGTTGGTCACAAAGAAGTGCTCTGGAAAGGATGTAGAGCTATGGCATTGCCTTTTTCTGCCACTGAGCTACATGAAGTGTGCTGCAAAAGAATGAAAATCTGGGCTGTGTTTAGGTGAAAGAACACATGTATGGTGATGCAGAATCTATACAGTGCTGCTGTATACCTGACCATTACTGTTTGTTGCAGGTGTGCTTAAGCCAAGTGGAACCAGTACTGAGATTCTGCGTGAAGTTCTACACCCCTGACCCCGCTCAGCTGGAGGAGGAATACACCCGCTATCTGTTTGCCCTGCAGATCAAGCGTGACCTCGCTCATGGCTGCCTCATGTGCAATGACAACACTGCTGCACTCATGGCATCTTATATCGTCCAGGGTAACCAGTCACTCCTTTGCAAAAATCACATGAAAAGCTCACCTTGTCATCATTATCATTGACATCATCTTGGAGAACTATTTGCAGAATTCCCAGTAAAGTTGGCCGTATCTCCATCCATTGATTATTCAAAGCTCCAGGCAGTTTTTCTCAGTTCAGGAGAGACTTTTTTTAGCTGGATGGGTTAAATATAGCCTTAATTAACCCAAACACTAAAAAGATTTTTCCCTCAAGCTTATTGCATCTGATGGTGGCATGATAAAAATGAAAAATACATCATTGGTTTGAAGGGATTAATATCATGGGGTAGAGACCAGTTAGTTAATTGCAGAGATATAAAGGGAGCAGAAGTTTTGGCATACACATCACCACACATGCTGTGCATCATTTATTTATTTCTGTTCTTTGCCAAGTCTTTTGCATCCTTAACTTCTGTTCCTTCTCACATTCATCCATCTTATCCAACGATCATCTTCCTCTTAGCTATCCATGCCTCCTCCTTCCCCCAAACTTGCTCACATACATTTTCCACCACCTTATTCATACTTACTTTCTCTTTTTGTTCATTAATTTAAACACACACTTCCATCCATTGATAAATAGATTTCCTTACTCCGTATCGTTCTCATATCTGTATGGTTTTAATTCACTGGCTGCAACCCACATTACTGTACTTTGTAATCCTTAACAGCTGCAGTTCTACATTGAATGACATCTGTATCAGGGAGGTGACAACAATTATAACAAAGGACAATCAAGAGAGAAGTGAGGAAAAGTGCCAGGAATAACATGTATATCTTTATTCTACTGAGTTTTTGCATTTTATAGACTTTATTGTGAGGCTGACTGTATAATAAAGTCCACAGAACTAGGATCTCTTGAAAGATGAATACAGGTATTAGTCTCCAGTGTTATGGCTTTCATTGTCATTGATGAGTGAAGTCATTGCTATGCTTTCATCTTAACTTGGCTCATATTATTATCCATTATGCAACAAATTTCATATAGCTCAAAGGCATACAAAGCCAGTACCATGTCTGTGGAGCCTTTCCATACCAGCGCTTCATGACTAGTATCATATTTTAGAATTAATCAGGTGTTATAGTTTCGCTTTCAGGGTGGAGAGATGGCAGTCTTAGGCCAGGTTATAGAGAAAACAGAAATATAGGGACATTCTTTACCAACACTAACACTTGCTTCTTTCTGTGGTGACAGCTGAATGTGGTGACTTTGTTGACGAGGACTACCCTGACCACCGCTACCTCTCACTCTACAAGTTTGTGCCCTCACAGAATCAAGAACTGGAGAGGAAAATTATGGAGAACCACAAAAAGCATGTGTAAGATAGCCATGGGATTGTTGTTGACTGTAGCAGTGGTCAGATCCTGTTGCATTAGTATCCAGAAAGCTTATTAACCAGCATTTAGTACACATGTACAGTATTGTCTCCAACATATAGTATTTAACCCCTCCGTGGTCGCCGGCGTCGAATGACATTTAGCCGATAAATGTCCGCAGGCGTCTTTTGAGCGTGGCCTATAAAAACTGCAAAAATTTTTGGGAAGTGAACGAACATTCTGAACGTCTTCACACTGACCTACATTACACTCCCATACACCCCATCAAACAGTTCAGAGCCTGTGGGTGTGATGAGTGGATTTTCGATTTTTTCGCTCCTGGCCATGCCTAAACAAGCACAACTACACCCATTATCTCGGCCCAGGCAGAAAATATCACCTTTTGTCCTCTCTTGCATAACACAACCACTTGTTTACGATTATGAAGTAATACACGCACAAACAAAAAACTGGAAAATAAGTGAAAAATTCATTTTTGTCTTGGTATCTTTATCTATTTGCTCAGGTTTGCTGTAATGGTTTGGATCATTAGATGCAGGGTGACTTGTAGAAAACTGTGAAAACTTTCGGGAGGTGAACAAAAATCTGGGACATGAGACTGACCTTGACTTCACCCTCTCACATTTCTATCAGTTCACCACCTGCTGTCATGACGAGTGGATGTACAATTTTTTCGGTCGTAGCCATGCCTAAAAACACATAGTTACACCCATTATCTTGACCCAGACAAAATACAATCTTTTTCCTCCCTTGCAAAACACACACAACCACCCTGTTTACGAGACAGCGCTATATATTGCGAAAAGAACAAGGTAATATGATAAGGATGGGCCTAAAATGATAGAGAAAGATGAAAGTGTTATTATGGAAAAAATACGTTTTCTCCCGTCTGTAAACGTATTTATTTCTGCTTTGTGTCTGTACTCGTATTAATTAGACTTCTGAAACTGCATTAAGATTCTATTTTTAGCCACGCTTGTGGTGTGGGAGCTCAAAGTTGCGACTCAACTTCCGTATTGCTAATCGGATCTGACCCTCCACTTTATTCTCCCATGGCAGAGCCTAGCCTCGGAGGATGTGCAGTTTTCTGATTTAGGACTGAAAATTCAACCCTTTCGCTCCCTTTTCCAAGCATGGACACAATGATAACATAAAAAATAACACGAAACTACCATAAACATATTTTATGTCATACCAGTGGTGAAAAAGTATTCATAACAATTTTTTTCCAGCCATTCATAATACTGTATACAGTAATCCCTCCAATATCCGACGTAATAGAGCCATAGGCATGTCCGGATAGTGGTCCTGTCCGGATATTGGGTCCCAGGCTTCTGAACTTGTACTTATGGACCCTAACTCAGAAAAACACCTATACAACTCGTTTTCTCCCGTCTGTAAACGTATTTATTTCTGCTTTGTGTCTGTACTCGTATTAATTAGACTTCTGAAACTGCATTAAGATTCTATTTTTAGCCACGCTTGTGGTGTGGGAGCTCAAAGTTGCGACTCAACTTCCGTATTGCTAATCGGATCTGACCCTCCACTTTATTCTCCCATGGCAGAGCCTAGCCTCGGAGGATGTGCAGTTTTCTGATTTAGGACTGAAAATTCAACCCTTTCGCTCCCTTTTCCAAGCATGGACACAATGATAACATAAAAAATAACACGAAACTACCATAAACATATTTTATATCATACCAGTGGTGAAAAAGTATTCATAACAATTTTTTTCCAGCCATTCATAATACTGTATACAGTAATCCCTCCAATATCCGACGTAATAGAGCCATAGGCATGTCCGGATAGTGGTCCTGTCCGGATATTGGGTCCCAGGCTTCTGGACTTGTACTTATGGACCCTAACTCAGAAAAACACCTATACAACTCCCTCTGGACATGCATAGCACCTGTTTAAGACCCAAATCACACCAATAAGGGACATAAAAGACTGAAATAAATGCAAAAGAAGCATAAAATGAAGTTTTTGAGGTAGGTTCATACAATATTCAACATTCTGGGTACTTACAAGCCCCTGGCTCCTGGACTGGTAGTTATGGACCCTAACCTAGCCTGACTCAGAAAAACACCTATACAACTCCCTCTGGACATGCATAGCACCTATTTAAGACCCAAATCACACCAATAAGGGACATAAAAGACTGAAATAAATACAAAAGGAGCATAAAATGAGGTTTTTGAGGTAAATTTTTTTTTTTTTTCGATTTTTTTTGCGGTTTTCGGACCATCTTGGGAATATTGGATCCTGGGATGATTATGTCCGGTTAGTGGGGATGTCTGGATAGTGGGCGTCCAGATATTAGAGGGATTACTTATATACTGAAATCATTCGATATCATCATATCTCATATATGCGCAATGTTTCAGCACCATTCGCATTGTTGTGGGAGATAAAAAAAAATAGCAACACCTGCCTAGTTGCGTTGCGGAAGTGCCCCGGGGCAGCGGATATCAGTTGCAGATATTTCTGCAACTTCCGTGCTCCATTGCAAGCCACAAAATGCATCTAGGAAGCTGGGATTTGCACTGTTAGGTGCATCTGAACTCTCTTCAATATGGCAAGAAAAAAAATCAATTTTCGAAACTTCAAAAAATGGCCCTGGCGTCCGCCTGGCATGCACGGAAAATTCCAGGTCTCCGGCCATGGAGGGGTTAAACTTTATCTGTAATCATATGGGTTGATGGTAGGTGAGGGTTCCCACCATCCACTCACTTCATGCATTGCTGCCTACAGGTAACTCTACATTACAGTGGCAAAGTAAAGGGTTTTTTGTAGCTCAAGACACCTTTTATACTGTATACGAGTTAATAGCTACATAATTAAAAGAATCCCTGATGGTGTGGTTGGTTAAAGTGCATCAGCCAGATCTGGCCCATGAGAGATTATGTATGAGGAGTGGTTGGCATATATAGCTCACATGATATTGGAGTTTTGTGTGCAGTATTTTTATATGGAAAGAACAAGACACCCCTGAGGTATGAATTTAGAGTAATCAAAGGTAGAAAATATGTAGGCTTGAATATTGAGATGTTTAATACAGTGTTTGTTGGTATTTGTTACAGAGGGATGACGCCTGCAGCCGCTGACCTCAACCTCCTGGAGACAGCAAGAAGATGCGAACTATATGGAATTAAGATGCACCCAGCTAAGGTAATATTGCATAAGGTCCCTTCATATTGTATTAATTGTATTTGTATTAAACCAGAAGTTCTGTTGTGTTCTTTGCTACTGGTGAACAAGATCTTTGCCGACTGACTCAAACTATTAGGAATGTCTGAGCTTCATGGTTGGAAAGTAAATGTAGTTAAGAGTAATGTGGTAGTTGTTGAGAGATTGAGAGAGAAGTGTGATATGCTGGTAAATGGAACTAGAATTGGTGATTAAGTTTAATTTTTCTGGTGCAGTAGTATAAAAGAGGAGGAAACATGCAATGGAAGTGGAAAAAAGAGTGACCTGGGCAAGAACGATGGCTGGTGTCCTGAAGACCCTGCTATGAAGCAGAAAAGTGACTATAGGGAATCTTCATGAAGAGTAGAGGATCACAACTTTTTCCATACAATGAGTACTATAAATATGGGAGAAACTATCAAATCAGGTTAATGGACAACAATGATATTTTATTAAACAGTCTTTCTCTAACTTACAACAAACTCAGTAGAAAAAATATGGTAGCAAAAGATGACTTATAAGAACTTAGTATCACGTACCATAATGCGCAAACACTGTTCTCATATCGACCATGTGGCTTGTTTGCAGGACCATGAGGGTGTGCCTCTGAACCTGGCCGTAGCACACATGGGGGTCCTGGTCTTCCAGAACTACACTAAGATCAACACGTTCTCTTGGGCCAAGATCCGCAAGCTGTCCTTCAAGCGCAAACGCTTCCTCATCAAACTACACCCTGAAGGATATGTGAGTTTAATTTCTGACTGTTTTTCTTTTATTGTTACCATTGTAATGAATTAATGCTTTTATTTTTTTATTCTTTCTTTTTCTCATACATGATTGGAGTCTGTGAGGTTTATTGAAGGATATATTTTTCCCCCTCCTGAAGTTATTATCTGTATATATACCGGTATATCATGTTGAACTTACTAGGACAGTCACATTACATACCCTGTATTTTCTTCCTTTTTTTTTTTTTTTTTTTCTAATTTTGTATAATATTGTCTAAGAAGAAACATAATCTTCATTATAAATTATAACATTTTAATTCAGATAAAAAACAGGCTTCCAGTTTTCCTTTTGAAAATTAGGCCAAAGTGTTGTGGAACTTTTGTTATTAAAGGTTATAGACGATGAGATTATTTACTGTGGTGAATTTTGCAACATATTCTGTAATTGGTGTTCACCTTTACTTTATTTTTTTTTTTTCTCACATTATTGAGAGTTGAACATTCTGAACTATTGCTCTAGGCATTTTGAATAAAGTAGTAATTTATCCATGATTTCAAACTTTCACCATAGGAAATGTCGTATACCTTAATGGGATTGCTAGATTAGTAGATGCAGAAAAATGGTCTCATCCTATTTCATGAATTATTTATCCGAAAAGTATTGAAGATAGAAGGTGCTACCTGTTGTATTGCTTTTTCCCCTTCATTCTGGTGGTGTCAGCATCCTTAAGGAAGTAGCTTAAATTTACTTGCAGCCACTACCATACAGTCTAGTCTAGGTTAATGGGGCACATGTCATCCAATGGTCTTTTTAAAAAAAAAAAAAAAAAAAAAAAAAAAAAAGAGCCATAACAGAGGCCTCACCGGAAGTGAGAGATATTATGCCTTCTACTGTCTTAAGGAATCCCCTCTAGCTCAGCTAATGCCCAGCAACTTCCTGAGTTGTATCGAGCATTAGGTTTTGTGAAAGTCTCATTTCATAGCATCACCATTTTTTTCTGTTATGTATCCCCATCTCTATTTTATCTCAAAGTTTGCACGGATGACTTCAATAGTGGATGGATTCATCATTCTTTTTGTGGATACACTCTTCAGGGAAAATGGTTAGACAAACTGAAACCAACACACATCAGTGCATAGGAATACACAGTCATAGTTATCTTGCTTTTAAGGATAGATAACTTTCATTATTCAAGCATTTGCTATTCTCAACCTCTCAGCAGTGGCTTGCATCACTCAGAGCAGGTTGTTGATCCCTCTTACCCTTCAGATGGTTGCCTTCACTTTGTGGCATTGGTGTAGCTGGACAGCTTAGTTATATGTAAGGTGATGGGGATTCCTAGATGATGGATGGCATGAAAGCTCTAACTTTCAAGAAAACACTTAGGGGATTTGTGATTATTCTCTGCACAGTGTAGTTGTGTATTTGAACACCCAGCGCTTGAGACCAGTACTGTACAGTATATGGATGAAATGTAACCTCCTACCCAGCAGTGCATGGTGTGGGTTGCAAGTGGCTTTGAGCCATTTCTAACCTCTTTTACTGTGATGCTAGCATTTTCATTTCATTCTTGTTGTCACCAGGTTATGCTGTTCTGCACAGGGGGAAGTTTTGGATATAGGGAGTTTATGAAGATAGTTCAGACTTTTTCATTGTGAGGGTTCTTGCCTTAGCAGCTTCAAACCCCCTTAGTCCAGAGTCCTTCTCAAACAGATCATAATAATCTGGTACTAGCAAGAATAAAACAAACAGGGCATCATTGTACTGAAGGGTTAGTTGCCTCCACTGCCTCCCAACGGAGGGAAAATATGCGTTTGATTGTAAAGTAACTCTTGTTTTCATGGTATCCTTTTACTTTATGAAAGAAGAAGAGGAAAAAGAGGATTTTCTTGGTAGTCATGTTGATTTACCCACTTTGCAAGTTACATCCATGTGTTAGAAAATGTGGTACACTGAGTGCCAGTTTTTAGAGTACTCAGGGTTTAGTGAAACTTGCCACTAATTAGTCTTTTACATTGCACAGCCATGTCAGTTTTACAGAATACCAATTTGCCCAGTATACCTTCTAATGAAATGAACGTGACAAGATAAATTTCAAGATGACTTGTCGTAGATTACTTTAATTCCAAAAATATTGTGGAGAATAGATTCTCCCAAGTTTCCACCCTGATGGTGCCTCAGTGTTTTGAACATTGCAGCATTCATATCTTCTGTTAACCATTTTTTCTTGACATATTGTAATGTTAAAACAAAAAGATAGTAAATTTTAGTGGTTCAGTGAGCCCTACCCATTGAATTAGTATAGTGTGTAAGGCATCATTTGTAATTTTGGGGGTAAAATGATAATTTCTTATTATCCCTTAAAATATGATTTTTTTAAAAGAAATGTACTCAGTTCCAGTTCATTTTATTAAGATGGAAGTTTACTGTATTTATGTTCCTTTTTTTAATACAGCTTAACCATTAGCTTATAAATGATAAGTCATTTGTGATAAAGCATGCTCTTTAATGCTTTGCTAACGGTTATATTGGACGTAATTTTGTTGAATAAAATTTTGGGAGAATGTAATATTATACCATAAATTCCATGACAGTATGAGAATTCCAGTGGTTGAAATACTGTATTGCAAGTCAGGTTGAACCATATGCAGTGAGAACCAATACAATGCATTTCAACATGATTTCTCTGTCTCTCTCTCTTTCTTTCTTTCCCTTTCTCCCCACTGCCCCCCACCCGTACCATCATCCCTTCCTAAAACAACAACAACATTACTGGCTGGTCGTCCCCCACCCCCAACATACACCCCTGCCCCGCCCCGACCTCTCCTTGACCCAGGGCGAGGTAATGTTTACAATGTGGTGTGTTTGTCTGTGTTTGGGAGCGCCTGACAGCATGCGTCTAACCTACTAACTGGTGATTGTGGTAGAACAAAATTGGCCATTGGTTACACATGCACACATATGCGACAGAGGCCAGAATAATGTAATGGACTCACATTTTTATCCCAAGCACTGTTATTGTTGAGTCATTATCACAGTTGATTACAGAGCAAGAAAGCTCAGAATTGGGACCACATATAACATTTGTCTTGCGTGTCTCTTTGTATTTGCACCTCAGATGGACGTGAATGTGTTGAGGAGACGAGTCTGTAGGATGATGCTTTATTTTGTGCACACAGATAACATGTCAGTGTTGTGTTATAGGTAGATAATGTTTTCATCACTTTTCTTATATTTCATGCCATAGCTAAACATAACTGATCTTAGATAACCATTTAAATGTTGCACACACTTGCTTTTTGTTTTGTTAATTGGTTAATGAAGGAAGGAGTAGGAAATAATGCTTTTAAATTTGTACTATTTTTTCTGGTTGTAGGTTATGAATTTTTTTCCCCAAGATTGCAATATTAACCTAACTTGCTCACAAACGGCTGAGCTGTTTATTTTATTTCTTGCTCATAATACAATAACATGTCATGCAGCATTACAGGGCTTCATGACAGTTGTGCATGACAGTGAAGAATATCTAACTTAATGATCCATAACCACGACACTCATCAGTCACAAGATACAATACTGGTGCGGACTATTTGTAGGCTGAATGACAAATAGTGTAGGAATGTTGGATAGGATGAACAGTTGTTGTAAATATGGAAGATACTCTTGCCAGTGATTAAAACTTTTGTACAGCGAAATCAGGCTTGTTATTGCAGAATTAGAATAGTAAGTGTAAGCCACAATTTAATGAAATTAACTTCAGCAAAGCAAGTGAAGTTAATGAAATACAGTATTCAGGTAAAGTCAGATCTGATGAGGTGAACAGATGAGGAAAAAGAGTAGTTAATAGTCATATTTGTTGAGGTGAACAGATCAGGTTGAATGTGAGACTGTGGACGATATTGACCTACTCCCCCCTCCCCCTCTTGTTCCCCCCCTCCACAAGCTGCCCTACGGAGGACGGTGGCCGGAGGTGTGTTGGCCCCCTCATCCTGTTTTCTACATGGCTTTGGCTTTCTCCATTTTTGCTTTTTAGTAGTTAGGAGTTCTGAGTTCCCTAGTGTTTTACCTCACCTTCTGTCTTAGCTCTCTTTGTTATCCCGTCTTTGTTTTGTAGTTGTTGCTCTCATTTCTCTCTAATACTTTGTTTTCCATGCTCTTTCTTATCTCTGTGTTATCCTTGCTCAGTTGTATGGTCCATCTCTTTTATCATCATTATCTTTTTAAGTCTCTGTAGTACAGTATCAGCTCTTCATGAGTATTTATTCATTCATATCTTTATTTGTTGTCCATCTCTTTATTAAGTGCTTTTTATTTCTAAATTGTACAGTTCATGGCTGTGGTATCTTTGCTCTTGATCATATAATTATAGTCCCATCAGTTTATTAACTTTATGTATTATCTCTCTCTCTCTCTCTCTCTCTCTCTCACTATTTTCACTTGTGTTTGGCTATAACAGCACCCTCTGAAACTTTCCCTCCTACTCCTGGTAGGTCATTATAGCACCTCAGGAAAGAGACCGTACCTCTTCACCCTACTATCACACATAAGGACAATAAGGATGAGAGATCATCTTGACATAGCCATAAGTCAAGGAGAGAGATGCTGTAATTCCACAGTGCCTGTAAGATTAATCAAACACTTTCCTTAACGTTTCATTTACAAGTACTGTAAATGAACTAATATTGACCCTCCTATGGTAACACTTTTCTTTTTTTTCCTTTTCAACTTCCCACTGCTGCCACATTGTTTTATGACAGATTGTATGGCAAACACCTCTGTGTTTGTGATTTTGTTTATCAGCCATCCAACTTCACCGAATACAAATGTGTGATGCTGTATTTCTTCAACTTTGTTTATGGCGAACCCCTATGCTCAGGGTTTGAGTTTTGTTTGAAGTTGAGGCTAAGTCTTTTCCATTTTTCCCAATTAGTCCACCTAAACCTCATGTGACCTGGTTTAGGGTCATGGCTGCCAACATGGTGCCAGGCTGGATGAGACCTCTTGAGATAGGACTTTGTCCTTTCTCATGTTGTTTATTACTGAATTTCATATGTAGTTATTCTCCCTGTAATTTTCACGTATGTGATTGTTTGGGACCATGTGGTGCAACCCCCTAACACCACCCACATCAAGAGCTCTTCACTTGGGCCATTGGATACTCTGGATGGCTCCTTTGCCATCTTTGTAAAATTAGTGAATAAGTTTTCTCTCATAATTGTGTGTGTACTTGCTCACTCAGAGGCAGTGATACTGAGATAACTAACGAGTTAGGAGGTATGCTGAGCCGATTGAGCATTTAACAGTACCATGGCAGGCATTCACAATTACCAAATCCCTCTGGTTAGAATGAATACTCAGCCTATCTTGGTGCTACATTCACTACTGCATTCAGCAGTGCAGCTGTCTGTCTCTGCCCATGCCTCCCTCTCTCCCTCCCTCCCTCTTCCTGTACATGTCTGTACCTGGTGAGGCATTGCCGTCTTACCTTGTTGTGCCCTCTCATTCACCTATGTGCCCCTGAAAGCACTATTTTAACAATCAATTGAGAATTTACACTCCCCTACAATTGTCAGAAGTCTGCTGTTCTAGTTTGACCACTACTGAGCTTATGGTGTCCCCCTTCGTCTCCTACTCCCATCATCAAACAGCCAGCCAAGAGAACCTCAACCCAAAAAAGGAGTTGGTAGAGCTCGTAGATATTACCCAATGTCTGAGGAAATTGAGTGAACAAGAAGGACACAGAGCAAGTGTTATGGAAAACTTCGCTCAGCCTTTCTTAAGTGGCCTCCTTAATGAGAGGATGCTCAGCCAGTGATACCAAAGTCATCCCCTCCCTGAAGTGTGAGGATGTTGTCAACTCAGACTGTTGTTGTGATTACAACATCATATGAAACTTTACTGAGCTTTGAATGGTTATTCTAAGCAGATTGAAGCTGTAACACCTCCTTCCATGACCTGTGGCAGTGTCAAGATGAATTCCTCACCCTCAGTACACATTTATTTGGCAGTAGGGTGCACAGGCCTAGTCTCCTTCCTGCATTGCCCCCATGACCATTTAAAGGAGGAAAATGAGTTTTTGGTTTTGAAAAATTAAAAAAGAACATTATACATTCCCATGTCTCTTATCTTTGTTTTTTATAATTTAATTTTACTCCCATTTTGTCTGTACAGTCCATCTATTGATTATCCCAGTCTTTAGTCTCTTAATTGTACCGTGCCCTCTTATTCTTCTTAATTAATGCCCTGTATATCCCGATTGCAGTTGCATCCCACTTTAATATATGCTTTTAGTCTCTTAATTACAGTCCTCTCTTTCTTTGTTATTATTGAGTTTTATCTTCTATTTGTATTATCCTACATCTTTTGGCATTTTTTTTTTATTTTCTTATCTCTATAGTATATCGTTTTGTGATTTTAATTAGTGCCCTTTTACCTGGTCTTACCTTTATCATCCTGTGTTTTCACCTCATTTCATAAATGCCTGACATTACGTAGGATCTCATTTTTGCTTAGAATATATATAGTTTAACTTGTATGTAGTTCACCTATAAGTCCTTTTATCTTATTCAGTGATAATTTTGGCCATGCATAAATTTTTTCCCTATTGTTTGTAGGTACTGTACAGTACTTTGCTGAGTGGACTTTTTTTTTTTTTTTTTTTTCCCCCTTTTTTCTCACCTAAGATGTATTGACTGCTTTGACCATTTGTAATAAATTGTATATGCGGTATATTTCATGCTTGTCAGATGACTTTTCTTGTTGTCAGTTATTATCATTAGTTGGTTACAGTTTAGCACGGCAATGCACGCATGATGTTTTCAATTCACGATGACGCACTGCCTGGATCAGTTTTGTATACATATTATGTATAGCAGCTTAGTGTAATGAAGATACTGATTTTATTTATTACTGTACCATGCAAGTACACTGCTATTCTAGCTATACAAAATGCATTATTTATTATTATTATAAGATATTATGGAATGGAATGATTGTATTTATATAATATGATGTATCACAGTTACTTGACTCAGCAAATTATGGAGTTTTCTACAGTTAGTAAGTACACAAATTACAGCACATGACAGTGATGAAGGTCAATGGTTGGTGGCCAAAACTTAGATCTTGTTTGGTGTGTGTGTGTGTGTGTGTGTGTGTGTGTGTGTGTGTGTGTGTGTGTGTGAGAGAGAGAGAGAGAGTGAACCCTCATTTCATTCTCTGTAGGTATGAAGTACTGTATAATTTATAACTGTGTGTTAGTATTAAATCAAAACACTGTTTTGTTTTGATTGTGAGTAGGTTTATGGATCAAAAGGAAGCTATAGGAATGTTTAGTTATTTGATAACACTTGTAGTTAATTACTTCGTGGTGAAAAACTTGGTACAGTATAGGCTAGTCTAGATATTCGCATAATACTAATCTTACCCTTAACTGCTGCAGTTGTACAGTTGTTTTAATATGGTGTAAGTTTGTTTTTTTTCATCCTTATCTTGCTTGCAGCTTTATTTCACGAGTTCCCCATTGCTTACAGTGGTTTTGATTAATCCATTTTCCCTGTATATAATGATTCAGTAGCAGTGAGTGACTGGATAGCAACACCCACTGAAGTCACTGTAATGAGTGAAGTGAACTAATATTGTAATGGCTAAGATCATCCTAAAATTCCACTAATTTTTGTACTAACTACTACATTACAGTACTACAGTTTCCTCATTATCATTATTACATCAGTCAATAACAAGTTGTCAGTATATTTCTGTAATTTGAAATATAAATATCTAATGATTATTCTTGTACAGTTAGAGTATTAGTCAGATAAATAAATTGTTAATACAGTACAAAAATGTTCATTTAACTGGAGGTAAAATCTAACCAAAAAAGAAGACCAAGAGAAACAAGATTCCCCCCCGGTAAGCTAGTCCACCTGAGCTGTCAAATTAGCCTAGCAAATTCCCACAATGTTCCAGGGTTACTACAAGGACATAGTCGAGTTTTTCTTTGACGGCCGCAACGAGTGCAAGAATTTCTGGAAGAAGTGTGTGGAGCACCATGGGTTCTTCCGATGCTCTCAGGTCAAGAAGGTACCGCGGCAGAAAACGCGTGTTCTCTCCAGGGGGTCCTCCTTCAGGTGGGTGGAAGTGGTGGAGTGGAGACATGAGAGAAGGAGATAGGAAATCATGTAGGAAGTAGTGGAATGGAGGAAAAATGTGAAGGAGTGTGGGAAAGACAGGAAGTGAGAGAAAGATATGTAGAGAGAGGAGTGAACATAACTCATGTTTTTGACCCCATAGTCCCTCCTATAATTCCATTCATATATACTGATATACCTATGGAATAACCAAGGGGTCATCAGAACACCCTTTTCTCACTCTGCAAGTCCTATTGGTTCACTAACTTCCATGCAGTACTACATAAACGAGACAGAGTTTAAAATGGGAACAATTATTGTATATTGTACATGGAAGGAAATGCTATGTAGAATGGAGGAGGATATAAAAAGTATGTTCAGTTATTTGCTAAATGTAAAATAAGAGTTGATATACATTGCTACTTCATCTGTATAAACATCCCACAGTTACCAGTTCTTGTGAGTTTTCTGAACTGTAAATTAGCCACCAATCAGATACGTCATGATGTAATTTTGTACACTGAAGATATGGAATGGAGATGTTTAGTAGCTGCATCACCTTGAAGAAAATTGCAGTCAGATAACAGTCTGCATTTTTCTTTCCTACAGGTATAGCGGGAGAACACAGAAACAGGTGCAGGAGTTTGTGAGAGATAATTATGTCAAACGGGCGCCCTTTCAAAGGTAAGTAACCCACAAATTGCACAAAAATTAATTTACAGTTGTCTTGTAGTTATGTCCAGCAAGCAAGCTGGTTCATACCAGTACATGATTTTGTTCATCACTACTTTTAAGAATGCAGTTTGGTTCTGAGAAGATTTGGAAATTCATAAATTTATGTCTGAAAATGTCTAGATTTCAAAGCAAGAGAAATTAAGTTGCCCAGTTTAATCTTATGGCTAAGCTGTTCAACTTTTAGTGGCCCTAAAGCAAAATGTAAATATAATTATGGCTAAAATTTATAGACTTGTAAACATGTACAGTACTTTTATTTTCATATCTTTTGTATATTCCACTGTGCATTAACATCAAGAAGCTTCACAGTAAATGCGGGCAGTAGCAGACTTGTGGTGTGATTTTCTAATCTTTTCAGTGTGTACTGTTGTAAAATTTTTATCCTGCTTGAAATAAGTCATAAATTGCATATTATGTTAAAACTAGGGTCACAGTCTTGAACAAGTTGGTGTCGGTATCATAGTGTTTCTTGCAATGGGCATAGTCACTTCCCACCAGAGCTAAAATTTCACCAAAATTGGAGATTTTGGGTTAACATGGACAACTTGTATTTGGGCTTCATAATTTGTATTTACATATTTGTATCTTTATTTGATCATTACAGTATTGGTTATATATTATCATCATCATTGTCATCATCAACTCTGTTTAGTTACTACAATATTGTTTTATATATATATATATATATATATATATATATATATATATCATAGTAGCAGCCGTGGCTCAGTGGGTTAGAGCGCTCCGCTCTGATCGAAGGGTCGGAGGATCGAATCCACCCAAGGGTCATTGGTAGACACCAGGAAGTGCATCCGGTCATAAAATGCTACATGCTCCAGTCCAAAGTCCTCTACCAAAGGGCAACGCCTTAGCCCATCGGGGATACCTGGCGTAAAACCAAATTATTATTATTATTTTTTTTTTTATATATATATCATCATTGTTATCATCATCATCATCTTGTCATTGTCATTATTTCATCATCCTCATCATCGTCACCATCATCACCTTACATCTCCTCATCCCCTCTCATCTCTCACTTTCACTCATTCCATTCTCACCTCACTTTCTTGCAAATTTATTCACACCTCACTTCCCTTTATCCTCTCTCATCCAGATTTTCCTCTTTATGCTTTGTCTTCACTCCCTCCATTCACTGTCACCAACAGATCCCAGTCATTTCGGCACAGTCCTTCTGGTCATGCGAGTGTGAGCAACGTAGGAATGAGCATCTCTGCCCAGCCACTCCTACCCCTCTCCGACAATCAGTGCAGTGAGTACTCAGGGAGGAGGGTGGGTAATAAAATGCAATTGTGGCCAGAGAGGCAAGTAAGATGAGATGGATGTCATGGGGAAATAAGACTGTGGTAAGTTAAAGTGGTGGGTATGGAGGGAAGTAAGATGAGATGGATAAGATGGGCAGATTTACATAGCTGGATAGTGAGAGAGAAAGATGTGTTGTTATAAGGAAGAAGAGGAGGTTTGATAAGAGAATTTTGGGTAGAGAGACAGCAAGATACTTTGTGGTAAGTAAGAAGAGGAGATGGATAGAGAGATAGAAAGATGTGTTGTAATAAGGAGGTGGGATGAAAGACAGAGAGAGGCAGGGAACTGGATTTTTTTTTTTCGTTCAAAGATTTCCTGCAACTTTATTGCAGGCCGGGCCATACATTAGCCCGGTCAGTGGGGTATGGGCTGATTAAAAAATAGTAAGTGGGGAGGACAGGACCTAGGGATTGCCTAGCACACACGTCCTGTCTCCTGGCGGGCTTTGTGGTGTGTGTGGGAACTGGAGAAATGAATGTGATAGGAAATGAGAACTTTTTGTTTATAAGGTTTAGGAAAATGAGCAATAGAGCCTTGTGCATAGTGAAACTGATAGGGAGATGGTTAATATCAGAATTTCCAAGTATAGAAAGGTGGTTAGAATTGGAGTATCTATTTAGCTGGATGTGGATTGAATGTTTGATGGGGAGATGGGGAGAATGGCAAGATAAAGTGATAAAGGTTTGTGGTGGAAGTTGAAACTGTAAGAAGATTGGGTGTCATGTCAATAAGAGATGTGATGGATAAGATGGGATTAGATGGTTTTCAGGTGAACAGGTTGATAGCCCCATCTCAGGAGTGCCTCTTAATATATAGCAGGGTATAATAAACCCAGTTGCATGAGTCAAGGCAGGATTACTTTGGAATCATTCTGTTATGCCCCAGATGAAAGACTGAACATTCTGATAGGCATTGGATAGATATATGAATGGATAAATAAGCAAAAGTAAATAGGTGAATCGCAGGATTTATAGGCAAAAAGTGAAACTGCAGTTCCATTTCATCATATTTTGTGTTGGGGGGTGGGGGGTGCCTTGTGGCTATGGGTGTTTTGAGCATGGTTGGAAACAACCTTCTTCTGTATGCAACAGTTTAAATCCATAAGGTGGCTGGGGATTTTACTGTTATGAAAATGCTGCTAGGGACATATGTCATTTTTTTACAGTGTATTGGACAACAGTAGCCAAGCACAGATTTCATATAATTCAAAGGAAGTAATGTGATATAAACAGTTGTATGTTATGTTAGAGGATTAAGTGGTAGGTGGGGGGGCACTTACCATCCACTCGCTTGATGTATTGAAGTCCTTGGATGACTGCCCTTCCTCTCTTCCTTCCTTCTTTCATTTCGTCCTCTTGTGTCTTTTTTCCTTCATTCCATTCTCTTCCTTATGCCTATGGTTGACTTTACACTCCCTCTTCTGTATTTTTTTCCTTCATTGTTACTTCTTCCTTCTTCCTGTGGGTGACTCTCTGTCTCTCTCTCTCTCTCTCTCTCTCTATATATATATTATTTATATATATATATATATATATATTTATCATATCCTGTACAGTATATACAGTAAAAGTCTTCCAATCTGACCACCAGTTCTTCGAATATCCCAATAGATAGATAGATAGTACTTTGAATTTTTCAAGGCAAAATTTTTCAAATTTTTTTTAGATATTTTTCAAAATTTTCTGGGTTCTATCTAAGGATTTATCTGGCTTCTACTTGCGTTTGGATTTGGATGTACAGTACCTGCCTATAACTATTCAGCTACATTTCTATGCATTTCTGGTGTCTAAAGCAATAACCCATATCATTTTAAATGTTTATTTAATAATCATGTACATATTTCTAATGTTTTCAAAGGTCCCTTTTGATAGTCCGAAAAAACCAGTACTGCGTACTATAGTCCGAAAGGCCCTCGGTCCCCTGCCATTCAGATTACAGAACTTTTACTACATATAGTTTGTCTTTAACTTGGTCATATTGATGGAATAGTAAAAGTTACTCAAGAGGTATATCACCTTCAACTCCCTGGGGCTATGAATGGAAGAATGCCATCCACATATTCCGCTTGTGCTGTTACATGTGACTGGAAAGGAGGACTTGTAGAGCCAGATCCCTCTGCTGTTATATGAGCAACCTTGAAAAGATACGGTAGCAGCAGAGCTAGGCTTCATGCACGTATTGGGCCCATTAATATTGGACAAGCTTATATGGCTGCTTTGAAATACTGTAGAAAGGTGTTAATGAAGAATGAAAGAATAGAAAGTTAGCTAATTTTTTTTTAATGGAATGAATGTATGATGTGTGAAGATGAGGGGAAGTGAAATGAATGACTGTGAAGATGTGACATTTATAAGTCAGGTGTGGACATATGCAGTTACGATTTTTTTTTTTTTTTTTTTTTTTTTTTTTTTTTTTAAATAACAGAATGGAGGAAGGAAAAGCAAATGAATACTAAAGAAATAATCCATACACCAGATTACTGATGTCCTCTGTTCATAAAATATCTGTAACAGTTAGACTTGAACAGCTGTTAGTTGAAATTTGGAGGGAAACAACTCTGGGGAAGCGAGTTCCAGAGAGATGCAGTTCGGAGAATGAAAGAATTCCGATAGGCAGAAGTTCTGCAATATGGTTGTGTGACATTCCATTCATGAGCGCTACCAGATGCCTGTGTAGCACGAGGGAATGCATGGAGAGGTGGCACCATGGACGTAACTTCATCTGAGCATTTGCCAAAAAAATATCTGTAAAATAATGCGAGGGAGGCAACATTCCTTCTTACTTGCAGGGGAGGTAGTTTATTTGTAGTGGCAGGGTTGTTAATAATTCTAATAGCTTTGTTCTGAATTTTGTCTTGTTGTTTTAATGCAACCTCTTCACATCCATTCCACAAGGGTGAGCAATATTCAACCTGAGAGCGCACGTGACTCTTATAAATTATAGCTAAATGCTCATCAGCGAAGAAGTTATGGACTCTGTACAATAATCCAAGTTTCTTTGAGGTGGTTTTAGTAAGCGATCTAACATGAGAGGTCCAGCTGAGGGCATTGTTAAGTGAGACGCCAAGAATTTCAGTACTTTTGGAGATGGGAATATTAGTAGCACTGAAAGTAATGTACAAATCTGGCAATATCTGTCTATTAATAAATTGTATATATTTACTTTTACTAGCATTAAAAGAGACAAGGTTGTTTTGTCCCCATTCACTGATCGTAGATAGGTCTTGATTTATGGAGATGGCTGTACTGAGTTGAGAGGTAGAGATATTAGACTTTGTAAATGGGTGTCTGAGTGTGAATGAACTATGTAGTGTTGAGTCATCTGCGTATGAGTGGATGGGATTGTGGGTGACAGATAAGAGATCATTAATATGAACCAGGAATAGTGTTGGTGCCAGGACTGACCCCTGCGGCACGCCGGCGTTAATTGAGTGGAAATTGGGATATACATCATCTACTTTTATTTTCCTGTCACTAAGATATGAAGAAATTAAAGGAACAAAAGACTTTAGTCCATAGTAAGGGAGTTTGGACAGCAGGGAACGGTGCTATACTCTGTCGAAAGCTTTAGAAATATCAAGAGCTACTGCATGAGTTTCTCCATGTAGATCAATTGATTGTTGGATGGTATGAGTTAGGAGATTGAGTATGTCAATGGTGCATCTTTTGTGCCAAAAACCATATTGTCTATGACTAATTAAGTTGTTGGATTCAAGATGTTTAACAGTGTGCTTATTAATTAAAGTTTCAAATACCTTAACAAGAGAAGATGTGACAGCTATTGATCTGTAATCAGAGGGGTCAGAGGAACTTCCTTTCTTCGGAATTTGGTGGATATTGGCTTCTCTCCATGAATTTGGGAATAAAGAAGTATGTATGCATAGTCTGAACATTTTAGCTAGAACAGAGGCAAGTTCAGGGGAACACTTTTTCAAAACAATTGGCAGAATTCCAGCTGGGCCTGGAGCTTTGTTGGTAGGTAAATTGTCTAGGATGGATTTTACGTATCTTGTCTGTATTTTAAGGGGGGCAATTTCGGGAGAGTCAAGTACTTGTACTGGGACATTCTGGCTGGTATCGTCTATGGTAGAGTTTCTGGCAAATGTACTGGCAAAAATATCTGCTTTCCCACATGGGTCATTTGTAATGTTGCCATCTGAAGATTTTAGTGGGGGAATGGAAGATGACTTGTTAAAGTTATTATTGAAAGAATTAAGAGATGACCAGAATATTCTATTGTCATTAGGGTTGTTAAGTAGTTTTGATGCTTGTTTTTGAAGAAAGTTTGATTTAGCTAGATTTAATATGGCTTTTGCATAATTTCTAGCAATTTTAAATTGAAAGAGTGATTCAGATGTTTTTGATTTTAAGTAAGAGTTATAGTCTAATGACTTTTGGGCTGTTGCCCTGGCACAGTTGCCATCAAACCATTTTGGAGAGTTCGATCTTTTAGTAAACTGTTGACTTGGTATGAATAAATCCATACCAGCTAGCATTAAGTCGCAAATGTGGGACTGGGTAGAATTGGGATCACTGGAGAAGAAAGACTGCCATGGAATGTCAGGAAGATAATTTCTAAATCCATCCCAGTTTGCCCTATCAAAGTGCCATCGGGTCACCTTGACAGGTTCAGAACGGGGAGGTGTGGGGAGGTTAACTAATGAGGCTTTGATGAGATTGTGGTCAGAGGATCCAAGTGGTGACAGTACCTCTATCCTGTATTGATCTGGATTATTTGTCATGAATAAATCCAAAAGATGGGCATTATGGTCAGGATTATCAGGTATTCTGGTTGGTTGTTTTACCAGCTGGGTGAGATTAAACGATTCTGAACACAGCTCACACTTTAGACCAGCGTCGTCAGTCCTGGCAGAATGCAATAACCATTCAACATTATGTATGTTAAAATCACCAAAAATGGTAATTTGGGTGCTAAGGGCAAGGTTAAGGTTACTCAAGTGTGTGGATATAGAATCAAATATACTGGATTCCGAAGAAGCATTGGGGGTGCGATAAACTACACAAATATATTTGGGAATATTTTGACAGTTTAGTTTATATAATGAGTAATCAAAACTGGATGAAGTGAAGTTTAAAACAGTGTCAACAGCATATTGGAATTTGATATAACAACAGGTGCCGCCCTTCTTACGGAAGTTTGTAAGGAGATGGTAACCAGGAAAACAAAATAGGGATATATCAGTAGAGGGTGAGATTACGTGGTTCTGTGAGGAAAAGGGCCAAAGGGGATATGGACTGAAGGAAAAAATGAACTGATTTTAAATTTGTGGTATGGCCGCGTATGTTGGTGAAGAATAAGGCCACACTTTCACCTCTTCGCTGACGAGCATTCCCGGAAATAGCAACAGTCGCTGCTGGCACAGTTGCTTGATGGCGACCGGGAGGACCCTGTGCCGCCAGCCCTACCCTGCTGGTGGTGGCAATCCGAGGTACCACTTCATTTGATAGTAACATTGCAGCGGCCATTAATAAAGAGAGTGAATAGAAGGTGTGATATGTTATGCACATGTAGTGTGGTGTAGACAGTTGAAGGTAGAGGTATTATGAGAGCATGCTGGCCTACTCTCTGTGTAAATGAATGCACTGAAAATGTTCAGCAAAGGGAGATGGTCAGGATCAAGTCCTGAGGGCTGGTGAAACTTGAGCTCCAGCTCTCCGTATCACCAGCCTGCCATCAACCTTGGGAGTACTGCCCTGTTCGACTGGTGCTACAGTCTACTCAATTTATCAGGAATGAATAGTGAAGAGTAATAGTGATTATGACGGTGAATTAAGTCAAGGTGCATTGATGTCAGGATTGGGTTATGGAGTAAAAATGTCTGTGGATAAAAGATATGAGAAAGTGTTCATATATGGGATAATCAAATGTAGAGAATGGGTAGAGATAGGGTGGCGTTGTGAGTTTAAAGGTAGAGTATGTGGGGATGTGGTAGGCCAAGAGGCCAAGAAGAAGGTGAATGAATGTAGTAAATTAGTTGTGAGAAAGCAAGGTATGAAAGTTGTTGAAGGTAAGGAACTGATAAGAAATCAAAGTAGATGTATGAAATATTTATGGAGAATCAAATGACTGGGTTTGCACTTTTTAGTTTATGGAATGTACCAGTTGACGACTGTGTGTGAAGAAAATTGAAATATGAGTACTGTATGTGCAATTGATTAAGTCCTGATTCCACCTTACAAAGGAGGAGTCAGGATTCTTGGGGTTTGAATGAACTGTGAATGATTGAGTAACCATTTTACTAGGTATGCTACTGATAGGTCTACTTTTGTACTTTCCTTTTGTGCATTTCTGAATCCTACCATACCCCATCTCTAGGTGGGAAACAGAGTCAGGATAATGATGATGATAGTTTATGCTGAGTTTAATGAATTTTTTATGTTTTTTAATCATATCACAGAAAAAAAAAAAAAAGCTCTAGAACAGATGAAGCAGTTAAGAAATGATTAGCAACACTGGAAGCAAAACCTGTGAATTGTGTCTATAAACAGTTGTCATATATTAG
This sequence comes from Coenobita brevimanus, assembly GCF_032717465.1. NCBI lineage: Eukaryota > Metazoa > Arthropoda > Malacostraca > Decapoda > Coenobitidae > Coenobita > Coenobita brevimanus. The sequence continues at coordinate 57,225,981 of NC_136966.1, forward strand.
AGAATGGTGTTGAAAGAGGTATTTTATTATTGAACGAGCATATTTATCGGTTTTAATAGGAATGCTAGTGCAGAGTTTTGCTGAGGTTTGTGAGCATCGTGCCTTGAGAGTAAATGTAGAAAAGAGTAAAATAATGGTTATTGAGAGAGAAAGTGACTCCCAGAGGATGTCACAGTAAGTGGAGAGAGACTGGAATTGGTAAGAGAGTTCAAATACTTGGGTACAGTGATAGAAAAGAGAGGAAAATGTGCAAAATAAGTTGAAAGTAGAGTGACACAAGGAAGAAAAGTAGCAGGTGCAATGAAGGCCTTGATAAGAAACAGAGGCTTGAGTGTTGCAGCTGCACGAGGCTTGCATGAAGGAGTGTTAGTGCCAACTTTAACATATCGATGTGAGACTATGGTGTGGCATGAAAATGGAAAGTCAAGAATAAGAGCAGTGGATATGGGACTGCTGAGGAATGTATGTGGAGTTCAGAGGATGGATAGGATATGAAGTAATGTGATATGTGAAAGCTGTGGAGTGAGGAAGTCTGTGAACACCAGAATCGAAGAGAGTGTACTGAGATGGTATGGTCATGTGAAGAGAATGGATTACAATAGAATGGTGAAAAAGGTATATCTGAGTGAATTTGAAGGAGGGAGGAGGTGGGGTAGGCCGAGGAGAAGGTGGAGAGAGATGGTGGATGAGTGTTTGAGGAAGAGAGGCTTGGAAGTCGGTGAGGCTAGGGAACTAACAGGAGATCGAGCTGGCTGGATGAATGTTGTGAGTAGTGCATGATCAGGGATTTGGCACCCCTTTATAACGTGGCAGCGTCCGCATTGACTCAGTCGGGTACATTTATGTGAAGCTAGAGAACGTGGTGAATGTTTTTGGCGTATCCAATAGAGCCAGGATTCCGGGGGCTTGAATGATGAGTGAATGGAAGCATGGCCCATTGTTTTGGGTAAATTTGGGCTGTCTGGACATTGCTACTCCTCACCCTACCCTAGGGTGGGAAAGGAGGTCCAGATGATGATGATGATGATGGTGATGATACTTTTATAGTAATAATTAAGGATTTCAGTGGTAATTGTCATTTCTTCATATGGTACCAGCTTCTGTTGCACTGTGTAAGGTTTGAGTGTGTGTGTGATCTTGCAGTTGGGACACCGGTATCTCTCTCATGTGGCTCCATGACATTGGCCTCGACTGGAGATCCACAATCACCTGGTTCACCTACGCAGACAGAGACGGCCGACCTTCACGAGCTGGATGCACGTGACCTGGAGACCCCAAGTGTGACCCCCTCGAGGCAGGACACACTGAGCCCTGAGACCTCCCTGACGTCCAGCCCCCAGAGAGGCCCCCATGACCCCGATTATCACCACCACCACCATCACCCGCAGCACCACCACCACCACCACCACCAGCCACCAGGTCAGCCCCGACATTATCCCCGCCCCCCCTCCTTAGATACTAACTCAAGTAGGTCATCCCGGCAGCAGGTTAATGTGGGCCCTGGTGATGAGGGGCCTGCAGACTTACTTATAGAGGGACATAGATTCCTCACACCCCCTGATGATGACAATCTCAGTCATGATTCTTATGAGTTAATTGAGCGAGAACCAGAGTGGTCGAGGGCTAGTTCCCGAGGCCCCAGCCGGTGTGGGTCCCGTCTCGTGGTTGATGCTGATGTTCTGGGTAGTGCCGAACGCCTGGAGTGGGCAGATCGGAAGGGTGGTGGAGACACTGAGCCAAGAGGCAGGACCAGTAGCTACACCGGCAGCCTCCCTCGTAGCCATGGGTCCTCCACCTCTCCTATCCCCACCACCACCAGGAAACAGACCAATGGCTACACTGGTAGCCTGCCCAGGACACACAGCAGCAGCCAGTTTGGCAGCCTGTCCCGCAGTCTGGCTGGGTCCCGAGCTAGTTCCCGCATCACTCTTGAGCTTCCCCTTGACAACCGACCCTCTGAGCATGAGGATGATGAAGACTTTGCAGGGAGTCCTGGCAGTCCAGAATTCCATGAGAATAGTGTGTGTGAGATTACCAGTGAAAAGGGTTATATCATGACTGCGCGCCACCTTGGAAGCATCACCATCACCGAGGGGTCTGGGGCTTTTGTTGCCTCTTCTCTGTCTCGCCATGATCCCCAGGACAGTCTAGCTGAGAGTCTCAGTAGCCTGAGGTCCCGTTCTAGTAGTCACTCCCGTCTTGGCCGGTCAAGAGAGAGCTTGCGTGATGGTGGTGACTCAAGCGCAGCCACCACAGCTACTGTCACAACCAGGCTCTCAGCCAGCATGCGAGCAGCTCGAGAAACTGGTCAATATGTCGACTATGGAAGCTCTCAGGAGAGCCTTCATAAGATGAGCTCTTGTGAGAGTGATGGTGGGTCGTCCCTCTCCTCCCAGACGCGATCATCAACAACCCCCAGGCCACTGGATGTGCAACATGGCTACTTGCAGCACCGACGCTCTACCTCCACATCACCTCCTTCCCTTACCTCATATTCTTCTCAGCAGTCCCGACCCCGTGTCATGGATTTCTCAGCACTGCATAAGAAAGCTAAGTTCAATGTTTATGGACGTGGGAGTGACTCTGGTGGCAACACTGACTCAGATGTGTGCTCTCCCTTGGAAGTTCATCACCACCTACCCATCACACCCCAGGCCAGGCCTGCTGAGGTGCGTGAAGAGGAGGAGGACGATGAGGATGACTTGACTTTGTCCCAGGAGAGGGTCCAGTTCTTGCCTCGTCCTGCTGACATGGATCTCATCACCCGGGTACGAGGCAGCAGCGATGAAGAAGAGGAGGAGCAAGAGATAGATATGGAGTCAGAACAAGAGGACCAGATCATTGTGGTTATTGAGGAGAAAGTAGAGCCACGAATGTTCAACTTTGATATTCTGGCCCCACCTCCAGAAGTGAAAGAGGAGTCACCCTCAAGTGGCGAGATGGACCTCACAGATACATCACGTGAACGCAAAATTGACGAAAGCGATGCCTCCGAACGAACTGTCATCGAGCGTTGCCGCTTACCTGACGACCGCCTTAACAAGCTTGGCTCCAAGGACAGCCAGATGAGTATTGAGGAGATAGATGAGACCATCCTGGACCGGCGGAGTTCGGTACCAGGGGAGCGGCGGCAGAGTGGCCATGACATAGGTCGTCGTTCACCATATCCTTACCCAGCTGACTATCGTACTGCAGTTCAGGAGGCTCCACTAGCTTCACCACTTCCAGTCTTGCAGGACCGAGAGCGGCGATCTTCCTTGCATGAGTCAGAGAGGCGGTCGCCATATCTTGACACGGAGCGCCGTTCATCAGTTCATGATATGGGGCGCCGTTCACCTTATGACAGAGACAGGGAGGACAGGGAGAGGAAATCATCATCATCATCTGACCGGCGCAGCTCTGTGTCCTCAGACCGCCGGGGCTCCAGTTCATCAGATCGTCGCCCTTCACTTTCAGACATTGGGCGTAGGACATCCATCTCCATTGAGCCTGGTCAGCGTTCACCATTCTTTGATGCACCAGTGTTTGAGTTCAAATCAGAAGGTGAATGTGAGTCTTTAGAACCAGACACCTCATCAGCCACTGTAGTATCAGACAAAAGCCCAATCACTGAGGACCGCAAGAACCACTTCTTTGATGGCTTATTGCTGGATGATTCTCTGCTCAGTATGACTGAAGCTCTCATCCCACCAGAGGATGCCCCAGAGGCCTTTACCAGTCCTCGGGCTGCTGCCCGCATCCTGGAGGCAGTGGAAGGGCATGGCCGACACACTGTCATTGTTACTGCTGAGGATGATGATGATGATGATGAGGAAGTATTCATCATTGAGAAAAAAGACAGGAAAAAGTACCTTGAAGAAAAGACCAAGGAACCTAGTAAGACCCGGCCAGATGAAAAAGTGACTGCACCAGCACCTTCGAGGAAGGACAAGCAACAGGAGGACGAGGCACTAGGGGCTGTTGGTGGGACGGAGGAGGAAGAGGAATACTATGAAGAGGATGATGAAGATGAAGATGAGGATGACCATGCCCAAATGAGTGACCAGTCCCCACCACAGTCCCCTGACCTTGTGTCTGAGCCAGATGAGTACCATGATGACTACCAAGAACCAGAGTACTACCATCAAACTTACACCAGGCAGATTGACCTTGGATATGCCTTCCCCTCCCGCACCCTCTCCCGCATCAGTGAACGCAGCACGACCTCGGAGCAAGAACAAGAGCAGGATCACATTGGTTTGCCAGAGCCTGAGCCAGACCACTCGGACAGTAAGATCTCCACCCCAACTGAAGAGAAATTGCCCTCCATCCCTTCTGAAGATCAACAAGGGGAGCTGCCATCAGATTATTCCAATTCCACCACCAGTGATGACAACCAGAGTGACCGTCGCACCAGCATCAATAATAATGGAAGTGGAGCTGGAACAGGGAGTGGCGCTGAGGGGGAACAGCAGCAGGAGCCCCCAACCCCTGTGGCCCCTGCCCCACCCCAGTATACAACACAGTTCTTCCTTCGAGACTTGCCTGAGTTTGTTCCAGGGGATGAGAGTGATGAATTCCCTTCTCCACCCTCTTCAGCCTTCTTAGAGAACCCCCACACAGAGCTGAGTCACATAGAAACCTACTACATGGAAATAAATCAGCGTGTAGGTCAGGCAGGAGAAGGAATTTATGACAACATCCCTGTAAAGTTTGAGGGAATCCATGAGATATCCGAATCCGAGTCAGCATCAGAGGAGAACCACACCTTACAGGAGCCTCCAGAAGACTCTTTAGAAGATTCAGGACAGCCTGTTGAGGAACTGGAGGAGGAGGAGGAAGAGGGGGAGCAACCAGCAGGGCCAGCATCTGGAGCAGGAGCACAGGAGGAGACTAAAGCTAAACCTCCTCCAGCCCCCTCAACAAAAACCAGGACACCATCAGCACGCTTAAGGAGGGAACCATCATCTCCATCACCACCCCCTCCCCCTCCCCCTCCCCGGCCTTTCATGCGGCCACCGTCTCTGTCCTCCCGTAGTCCAAGTCCTCCTCTAACCCCACCCACACCCATTGCTCGAGAGATGCCCATCACCAAATATGATGGTGCGCAAGCAGGGCAGGACCTACGGATGAGAGCTGCTTTGGATGTAGAGGTGCGGGGCGGCCATCTCCATGCATCTCGAGAGAACCTATCTACTGCTGGTCTCACAACTCAGCCTGATCCTGGGGACTGGAACAGTTTCTAGATTTTTCTCTTGCCCAGGCACTCTCACATCTCTTGATTTTTGCCCTGTGACTCCCTACTTTGTGGTTCCTATGAATCTATCCACCTCTTGATTCTTCACCAGTGGATACAGCACGTCAAAGAATCATCCCCTGTGACACCTTGCCCAGTGATGTCCTACTTTTTCCACAACACCAATCCTCAGAAGTTCCAGCCCCTGGCACCCAGTATATTAATAACTTATTCGTTATTTCCTCAGCTATAATTCATTATTTTATTTATTTATTTATTTTTTACCAAAATGTATTGGGGTTATTATGAACACATGCTTGTAGTGGCACTGCTGAAAATTTTTGATAATCCTCACCAGGTATTTTACTTTACTGTATTTGGTTATTTGTTATTGAGTACAGTATTTTTTTTTTTTCTTTCTTTCTTTTTTCTCCCCAGGTTAACCTATGTGTCACCACATTTCTTGCAATGTAGATTTGTGTTATGTCAGTTTTATGAATTTCCTGGAAGACATTTCAAAAGATTTTACAGGTTCCTCATTTAGGAGTGATTTTAATGCCAGTACATTATACTTTTCTCCTTGTCATTGACTGCCTTGGGTTATTGTTTCCCCCCAGAAGCAGTAGAGTTTCATTAACAGTCAGTATTTTGAGGTCACCTTATTTAGCTTAGGCAGTAGAGATATTTGATAGAGGAAAAAATTGTTGCCAGATGAATATGCATTGTTGTCGGTGTAATAATTCCTGATCCCTTATGTTTGCTCACTCTTGATAGATCTCAGTCTTGATGTATATATTAATATATACATTGTTTGGAAACACCCACACTATGGATTTTTTTTCTGATGAGCTAATTGCATATAATACTTTTAGATATAAGATTACATTTAAGCTCCAGCTGCGTAATTTTTTATGGCATTATTCGTCCTTGATGCATGAGTTACTGTGTGGCATAATGAAAAGTCTGCCATTGAAGTCGTGTTGGTTTCAGCATTGCCATTATCATATCATATACTGTATTGGTGTCAATGGGCAGTATTAACCATGCAATGCCAGACTGCAGCTTTTTTTTTCAGTATGGTAAAAAAAGTGGTGCTTCCTGTTTGAGAGTTCCACTTGAAAATGGTGTAGACAACAGGGAGAGTGAATCCATGCCCTGAGATGCCGTGTGTTCGTTTATTTGTATGTGTGTGTGAAGCTCAAACGGGTGATTGTTGGACTCTTTACGCTTTAATCTTAGCATAGTCAAACAGAAACAGATCTTGACATGACTCTCACAACGACTCCACAGTCCCAGGATCTGAGGTAAAAACATACCCATGAAAGTTTACATGAGATAAGGTTATCAGAGACTAGATCTATTTTGTACAGCAGATGAAGTTTGTATGTCTGTGTATATTTGTGCTTCAGAGAAGTAGCACAGAACTAAAATTGTCATCATTTGCTTTGTATTGATGGTGATAATTTGTGATTATTTCTGTTGTATGTTTAAACAGTTCAGATCTTAAGTACACCTCCACAGAACTTGTTGCCGTACTTGAGAGTGAAGAAAGTATAGCAAAATCGTCTTGGATCATTAATTTTCTGTGATGTTTGTTCCTTATGTCAGAGTTTCTCCCTGAGTGTCCAAACAGTTCTGCTGTTGAGTTTAATATACTGTATTAGAACTTTCTGTCATAATATATATATAGTTATGCTCAGTGCCCCACTCTGTCTTGTATTGGCTGGTGTATTATTAGGTACAGTAGAAAGCTGACAATACATATGGAATAATTCCTTAGGTATATCAGATTGCAGAACTCTGATTGATCGTACGGTTTCACGTTTGTTATTTTCCAAATTGTTATTTTTATTTCATGCTCTGATTTATCATATAATTTTACGAGAAAAGGAATTATTGAAAAAGAAAACATGATTTGGAAGAATTCTTATTATAGGTAAAATACAGTTGTTGTAAGGTTTAGGTCATAAAATTCAGGTACAGTATATGGTACCTGAAGAGCCTTTCAATTAATCAGGTATCTCAATCATTGGACTTTACTGTACGTATATTATTATAGTGTGTGCGCTGCTCAGCTAGTATAACCTGCTAACATTTTTATTATTTTTAGTATTACAGTAGTACAGCCAAAAATATAAAAATCATAAGGTATTTAATGATGAATTATTAAGAGTTTTTTTTTTTTTTTTTTTTTTTTTTTTTTTTTTTATGTACTGTATTGCTCACCTATTGCAGTTAATTGTTATCATGAGGATTGTCTTTTGAATCATTTAATTCATAAAGATCAGTATTATCTCAATAAGGTTTTATTGAGATGGCAGTGTGTATGACCACAGTATTGACTCCTTTTGCAAGTGAAGTAAACCAAAGTGCCAAACAGTAGATGGAAGCCATTCCGTTAAACTGAACCAAGACATTAGTAAATCTGGTTGGGAAGGTAGCTGAGTGAGCATTGTTTCATTGTTCACAGTTTGTACATACATGCTATTACACATTAGATTCCTCCTATAGTTGTCAGCAGACTGAGGTAATTTTTTTTTATCGACTCCAGGATCCCATTGTACAGTATATGTAAAAATTTCGGATTTTTTCATTGCTGCCTTCCATGTGTTTCTTAGCATTAGTGTTTTAAGACCCTTATTTTGCTTATGATAATCGGTCAGTCCAAGATCATTATGGTGCACTGTGAGGTAGTGTGAGTGGATTTAAAGAAAGGAAATTAGTCTGACGTAAGTTGTATACATAGTCTTCAGATCTCCCCATGCCCTTTTCTAGTGTGTTCATATTACATGGCCAGTTGAGTATCACCAGAGCAAGGAAATTTGAAAGCTTTCTTACGATTGCGCAGAATAATGCATAAACAATTTTAACCAGGTTTCTTGATGTCTCCAAGTTTTGTATAGAGGGAATTCGGTAGAAAGTTTATAGTCTACATCATTTTAATTAAGGAATTTTTTCAAGTAAACTGGGTAGTATGTATTTTCTCCCTCATTTAGATCTATGTGTGAACAGTTGTCCTACATTCTAAAGTTTTTAATCTTAGTAGAGTGAAACTGTTTTGGTAATACCCAAACAACTACTGGTATTAAGAGAGATTTGCAACACTTCAAAAGGCATCATGTCTTGTACGGTACAGTACTGATGTTCATCTCTCAGTGGGTTTAAAACAAATCAAGAATGCTTCCATCTGATGTCATCAGATATTTCCATGAGTGATTCAGTTGGATTATTCCTGCCCTTTCATATTTTCCTGCACCATGCTTTTAAGTTATTGTATTTGGTATATGGTCAGTGAAGTTTGACATTATCCATATATTAGAGGGCCATTTGAACATTACACAACTCATATTTAATAAACATAAACAGAATCAGAACTATGTACTGTATATCAGATTTTTTTTTATTGTAATTGGCAATAGAAATAGGGGAGTGAAAACTGGTAAAATTTGCATTTTTTTCTTTTTGTTAATCTTGTTTACAGAAGGCTGAAAATGGCATGGTAGTTGAAATGATTGTTGTGTAATATATGAATGAGCTCTACCAAGTAATTGGACATTCCAACAGCATGCATCATTTGTTGATCCTGTTATGATGTGGTTATACATGGAGAGACAGAGGAATATAACCACTAGATGATACTAACAATATATAAATACCTTATCTGTTTATGTATCTATCTATCTATGTATGTATATATATATATATATATATATATATATATATATATATATATACAGTATATATAATACACACACACACACACACTCTGTTAATACTTATGCCTGCCTTTGGAAGTACCTCAAAAGTTATTAAACTTTATCAGATATGTTCTCATTCAACATAGTCACTGAAGGTGTTATTTTGCTCTATGTTAGCCTTGTGAACTGAGTCATAAAAGGTTTGTGTTATTATGTTGCACTGCAGTGTGTATACCAATGTATTAAGGAAATTTTTATTGTTTTAAAATATGCCTCATGTGGTAATGATCCATCCATCCATCCATCATCCAATCCAGTGTTTCCCCATGAGCAGCGTAGGAGCCCGGGGCTAGGCAAGTTGGTCTTGACATTTAAGACGAGAATGATCAAAAGTCATAATTAAAGTGCCCAGCAAAAGTAATACAATTTGAAGAGATTATGTGAGCTTAGTGACATCTGGAACCATTTAAAATCTGATGTATTTGCATTATGTTTGAGGTACTTTCATTGAATTTAGCACCAAAGGCAAAGCCTCACTAGCTTATTGCAGTGTGTTGTGAGAGAAAAACAGTCGCTTCATGGAACTCACGAGAATATTAATGAAATGCTTAAATCTTTCTCTGCTGTTTAGAGTGTTTAGACATGTGATCAGTCATCCATAGAATCCCAGAGACATAGACCATTTTATTTTGCTTTAGAGAGATGCCCAGTTGTGAAGGGCTCAGGAACACACTCCTTTAACTCATTCAGTATGCGATCTCTCCCTCATGCCAAAAAAATTCATCTGATGATAGTGAGAACAGAATGAAAAAAGACATTCTTAGCATGGATTTTTTTTTTTTTTTTTTTTTCTTCTTCCAATCACCATGGGTTTTATCCTTGTCAGCTTAGGAGTCTTTTAAACCCTCTTAGTCATTTATTTAACACAGTACACATGTACTTTATGCTTTTCAAACATGGACAATGATGTAATGAATAATACCTTCAGTCTTTAACAAAATTCCTAATCACATGAGGGCTGGCCACAAACATCTTGTTCTCTGCCATCAGGCTGCCTTCCTTTCAGCTCACACCACCCACATTTATACACCTCTCTACACCATCCTGCCACCTCGTCCTTGGTCTCACTCTCCACCTCACTGATATACACTGTGCTAGTCATCTATCTCTCTCCATTCTCTCAGCATGGCCAGACCATCTCAGGTTACTTCTAACACCTTGTAGCACTTCTGCCTCAAGAGAATATTAGAATGCCATATGCAGAAATAAACTAGTTGGGAAGAGGTCAGGGAACCTCCTCAGATGACGAGCATACAAACCCAGGTTCAAGTCCACGTGAGAGTGGAACATTGGTTTCCATTAACATCTGGACTAGTGCTGATTCCTTTTATACTTGTTACCAAAGGTCAGTTTTGTTCATCATGGAAAGGACCTTTCCTTTTGAAAGAGCTAAGAAAGGCCCTTTTACCTGTTCATTAAAAGAGTGTCTTCCATGAATTGCATAATCTTGACAAGGATAAGAAGAATAAAGTGAAAATGACATTACCACTGTGAGTAGAGCCCCTCCAACTTGTGGAGTATGTCCTGAGCTGATGAAATCTTCGTATATTAGCCAGAATCAGTTACAGACTACCTGTCCATCCTCTGATAGAAGGGATTAATGGGGATTGCTTCTGATCTTTTCAACCAGCTGAATAAGTCATCTGACATTACGCAGATTGAAAATGAAGTATGTCCATGGGCTGAAGTGGTAATGGTTCATGACAACATCAGTATCAGGAAATTCTATAATTAATTACCTGAGTCAGCTCTGTACAATGCAGATCCCAAAATCTGAATTGCAGATTTTCAAAAATATCAGTTTGCTAAAGAATTTTAAGAGAATCAGTTTACTTGTATTGAAGGAAAAATTGGAAAGCATATATTTATCACCAAAAATACTCCTGATTTACTTTCCAGGGTCACCATTAGGTTTAAAAAGTGCTACAGTAGCCTACAGTTAGCCAGGCTAGCTTAAGCTGAACTCAGTTTGATGCAAGAGGCTGAGTTCCCCAGTTTTTGTTCTTTGATACTCTTCCTGCATAAAAAAACATATTATTATTCATTGTCAGATTTTCATGCCAGAACTCTAAAAAAAAAAAAAAAAAAAGCTTGATTGTAATATAATAATTCATAGCACAGTGATTACTGAAGAGAATGCCAAGGAGGAGGATATTAATGACAGAATTCCAGTTTTTCAAAAGTCTCTTAATCCCAGCCATTTGGATTATGGGTATTGCACTGTACTACTTTGGTTTTCATTAGGTCATTATCCCAACCCCTATTACAGTGGAACCAAAATTTTGACTGACTGGACCATAAAACTACTTGTAAATGAGCTGATACACAGACAGTGACTGTAAGTTGTAAAGTAAAGAGTAACTTACCATTCCTGAGGCTTTGCTAGAGTGCATCCATATTTTCACTTTCAGTAGCCTCATGAATCCAAGTCTGATGTGCTGTTTGTCTGTTTGTGGCTGAGCAACCCGACTGGCTTGCCCTGACTCTGACCTGTTTTTTCTCTCTCCCGGTTTATCTCCTTCGCAGCCTTGCTTGGGGATCGTAGGTGCCGGTACATAAATGGAGTCCCAGTTCACTTGTGCGATAGGTTCGCTCCTCCCTAACTCAGTGCGCTAAAATGGTAAGACAAGCAAGAGGAGGGAGACTCGAGTGCAGCATCCATGGATATAGCCGTCTCACGCCAAGCCTCTTATTGTTTCATGCTCATTTGTTTCGGACTTACAATTGTACAAGCATTTTCAAGCTTAGTTTTGTTCTTATATTCATCTCATAATGGCAGCTGACAGTTGTAGTGTCATGTAGTTGCCATTGGCCTCTGGACAGCTGTATCTTGAAACTTATCAACAGGTGTGCAGAGACCATTTAATGCTGCCATGTAAATTTGATAAATTGCTGCAGCTATCAATATAATAAGCGGATCAGTCATACTCTTTAGTCCTGTACAGAGATAATACATTGACTGTCAGTCAGCTGTGTAGTGAAGGTGTGTATGTGTTTGAGGCTCAGTCACTGTAAAAATTAGAGATCTGATATTGAGTCAAAGGAAAAGTGAAGCCTTCAAGGAATGCAGCTGATGAGATGAAGCTACTAATAAAATGTATCAGTTGAGTTTCTTGATGTCATGTTTTTCCTTTGACTCAGTTACACATATACAGTATATATATATATATTTGTACCGTAGGAGACCAGCCAGACATAGAAAAAAAAATCGTAGAGTAGACGGGAAACCATGCTAAAAGTCCTGCAGTGCTCGGGTTAGTGTGTTGTGTATAATGCTTTCCACAGTAAAAGGAGAATTATACTGTACGTGTTTGCACTTAAATGCAAAGGAGAGTATATATATACATATATATATATATTTATTAAAGCGGTGTTTATCACATCTTATTTTTGCACCCAGAGCAAAGAGAAAGATATTTAAAGCAGTGTAATCAGTTTCCATAGTAATTCTCTGTTGAACCGAGAAATGCTGTCCGTATATCTAAACACCTCGTATCTCAACCTTCCCTATGTGTCTGCCTCTCCATGTTGACCATAACAGTACTTGTATAATCTTAGACACATTGCCACCTCCTATATGTCTTGTCTTACCATTTGCACTTCATTAGCTGACTAATTTGACATTTTTTTCTTTCTTTTTTTTTTCTTTCTTTTTTTTCTTTTTTTTTTTTAGTTTGCAGTTGGATGAAGGCTGTTGGTGGAGTGTAGTAGAATGCATATATACTTTTCTTATTTATTTTTACATGGTATATCTGTGTGTGATGTCGCATGATCCTAGAGCAGATATGTTCTTTAGCCACTAAAGTTTTTATTAATTTTGCAGATGCCTGTATCGAAAGCAGTACTTGAATGTACTAGTTGCTAGTTACTACATGCTACCTCTAGTTGTTCTGTAGCATGCATAGCCAGGCCTCATGGAAACAGATAGTCGGTAATATGGGGAGCATCACTGAGGGAGCCAATTAGGGTTGAATGTGGGGAGTATCACTTATTTTCAGTCTTAATGTTATTAATAGAATGTTGGATCTGTCATTGGATCATAAATAATTAGCACTTTGGGTTGGAAATTGAGGTGGAATGGTGATGATGATGGTGGTGGTGGTGGTGGTGGTGGTGGATATTAATAATGAATGTGTTATAGGAAAATATTTGGTAATTTGAAGACAGCAGATTGTGGTATGGTTTTAGTTGTATGTGAATTCATTTCTTAACTTATCAAGATTATTGCAATATTTGCATGGCTGTTTCATCTCTAAGAGTGCAAGAGGCTTTCTTTGGCAAGTAATGGATGTAATATACAATACACTATACTGTATATGGACTAATGAGGCAGAGAAAAGGTAAAAATTTGATACAATAGTTGCGATAGTTGGAAAATGGAGGTGATGATGTGAGAGCTGTTGTCAGATGGCACTGTATGAGTGATACAGTGGGTTTGCAATAGACATACTACCTGCCGGTTGGTAATATGTGATGACATCTGCATACTTTAGCTGAAATTATTCAGTCTCCCTGATAAGCATCAACACAGCTCACAAAAGTATGACAGGGTAGTTATTGTTATGTCCAATCAATCCTCCAGCTCTTTTTTGCTCCATCAGGAGCAAATAAAGCCTAAAGAAAACTGTTCAGTTCAAGTATTGAAGGTAAAGTTGCAGTCATTACTGTAACTGTACTGAAAGGTATATAATTAGTAAAAAGAGTGCAATTCATGTGCATTCTCTGCAGTAGTACATCCATACCTGAAGTGTTAGCCAAGCACATTCCCCTCATTATAACAAAAATGTACCTTTTTTTTTTTTTTTTTTTTTTTTTTTTTTTTTTTAAGGTAATACTAACCCTCTTTGTATGCAATGACTTGTTTGTTTTACTCTTATTACAGTACTTTCCGACAATTATGTTAATTTTATGGGAGACCTTGTTTAATAATGGTATTATTAGAACCCAATCTGACCTCTTAAGTTCTGAATGCCTCTCAGAAGCTGAGTAAAATCATGTGATGGCAGCAAGAATAGTTTTAAAATATCAACATTGTGGAAGGGTTAATATAATTTCCAGTTATTATTTGTCACAGAGATACATGGCCATGTTTACCTAATGTCTGGATGAACGGGAATAAAGTCCGGAGATGGTGAAATGCTTACAATATTTTTATAGCAATAGTGCATACTACAGATGTACTTATAAGGTCTTTTTGTACAGAAACTTCACCTGGTTTTCCACCTTGACCACTCAACGTCAGCTCTCAGGATTTTTTTTTTTTTTTTTTTTTTTTTTTTTTTTTGGTGCCTCTTTATCAATTAAATTCTGGTAAAATTGTAAGAAAAAAAAAAAAAAAACAGCTAGACCATGGCTAACCTCAGTATGGATGTTCCTTAACCCCCTTCAGTTCAGTGATGTATTTTTTATTTTATTCTTGCTATCCTCAGACTCCTCTCTAAACTGAGGGGAAATTTTTTGAACTGGATAGGTTAGATATAGCCTCTGTAAGTCCATACAGTATGAGATCTTTTATAAGTTGAATATGAGATGTAGCAAGAAAGCTTTAATTACAGATTATCTAGTTGAAGAGGTTAACTTATGAGTCTCAGAACATGTTTTTTATATTAGTCTTGTCATCTCCAGGGTTTTTTATTTTCCCATAATATAGAGAGTGAAGTGGAGGAATTAGGTAGGTAAAAGTAAATAAGAATAAACTAAAAAGGACATCACTCAGATTCAAGGGATTAAGAGGAAGCATGACATCATTCAGTTTGATTTATTAGTTGAGGGTCCCTCTGAATTTGGCTGATGTATGTTGTAGCAGTGTTGGTATTGCCTGGAGGTGACAGTATGAGGTACCTGATAGTTGTGTCACTCCTGTCACTCTTGTGCCCCATAATGATGTTGGATTGCATTTGTTGCAGCATTATTCCAGTAAGCATATTTGTGTTTTCTTTAGTTTATATTTTTGCAGCCTGGAAGTCAATGTATGCTTGAATGAGGTGTTTGTTCTTAGATGCAGTGTTTTAGGTTCTATACAGAATTATGTGCTCATTCTTGTTGCAGAGTCTGACGATCAGCTATTGCATTACTCAATAGCTCAATATTAATTTCTTCATTATCAGTCTCCTAGTGTCGTCGAGGTCATGTTATCAGTAATAGTTTTATGCTGGAAAGTATAAAGGATGATGTAAGATGCAGGGTGTGCCAGTTAATATCATAGTTGCACCATTTGTATAACATTTCATGAGTGGTCACAGAAGTGTTTGTGTTGATTTGAAGACTGATTGTAAATGAGCTGAGACTTGATGTCTAAATGTGCATGGGTCTTGTTAATTTGCCCATTATAAGGCTCTGTGTGGCTGGCTTCTCCACAACAAGGCATTTATGGCATTATTGTGTTCATGATTTAGCTTGAAATATTGTCACATCTTATTTGTGGGGGAGTTTTAGCATTTGTTTCTCCATCCTTGATTACCAGTATTATTATACTTACCAAAAAGTAGTTTGCTCAGCATCCCATGGATCCAGTGATTATTACTGCTACAGCAAACGTTTCATCATCATAGTTTGAAAGATTCTGTGTCTGTATGTGTGTGTGTGTGTGTGTGTTTTATTTTGGTAATAAACTGAAATTTTTAAAACATGACTGTTCCCTCTAATTATTGTTTCATTATATTAACATAATCATGGCTTAACTCTGACCCATTGTTTTGGGTACTGCAACAGCCATAGCAGAAGATACCAAATGATGAGGCCTCTTGCTGCAAGTTACTTGCTCCACCAGCTTGTAGAGTGTACTGAAAGGAAGAGAAGTATACCCATGTTGTGCTCTTAGTTTTATAATCTTCAGGGAAAAATGTACAGACAGAAACAGAAAATTTCTGTGAAGATAGACTATTTCAATGAAATTATTGAATTACAGGTACTGGTATTAGGTTTTACTATAGTGAATTGCATGTTATTATTCTTGCCTAGAATCCAAAAGAAACCTATGCTTAAAGTTTAATGATACAATGTTCTCGTGCATTTCAAATTTAATAGGTACCCCAAATCCTCACCAGATACAAATTCACAGAATCTTATTGACAACGTATGAGGGGACAAAACAAATTGGTACTGAGCAATCAAAAATATACCCTTTTTCTGTGTATATTTGGCCATTATTAGCTTAAATCAAGCTGTTAATGTGGTTTAAAGTTGACCTGTGATATAAAGGTGGCTCATACTATTATTCTTGTTTGAATAATTATTATTATTATTATTTTTTTATTCAAAAAATTCTGAGCATTTTTACCTCGGATTTTTATCATCAGTTAAGCTATTGATGTTGAGTTTTGTTGTATGTATGAATGTGCATATGTCTGTGTATGGTATATATATATATATATATATATATATATATATATATATATATATATATATATATATATATATATATATTCATGTAACAGTCTCTGAATCCTGCACATGCAGCCATTGGGGACCCAGTAGTGAACAGTCTGAATCTAATCCAGATTGATGTCCCCTGAGGGAATGTTTTGGACTCATTTGATCTAATGCAATATCTTCATTACTGTGAATTATAGGTGGCAGGGTGTTTTATTCAGTGATGACATCATTATTTATTAATAAGAGTGCATGCACATGTATGTGCACAGGTATGTGTAATAGAGACTAGATTAATGTTCAGTGAGGGGGTGTTTTGGTTGCTTTTGTACTGATCACCATTGGCAGCAAAGCTGCTTTGCCTGCCCAGTAGGACAAACTGCTTTGCTAGTGTAGCTCATGAAGGCACATTTAAAAGTTATTCCTGTAATAAATTTTTAAGGTATATACACAGTATGTAAATTTGGGGGTAACTTTACATCATCAGTCAACCTTGTCCCATGGTAATCTTTCATGCCTGTGATCAAATTGAAGTTATGAAAATGTATTCTGTACCAAAAAGATATTTTTAAGTATAAAATTTTACAGAGTTTATACAAATTCAAGGAATTGCTCATGAAATGATACTGATGGTCACTGTTCAGCCTTACTGTGAGCCTAAAGTGTGTAAGATGCATGAGAGCACTGTAATTATTTTTGTATTTATGATAATTTTACAATATTCCTGATAGCATTATTCCTACTGCTAAAAATTCAATAGTAAGACTGAGAATATTTCAGGGGTGCTGAGTATGTGCTACCTATGCAGAATGAATCGAGTTACTATTTTCTGACTTGTGTAGATAGTGACTGAGTCATCTTGGGAACTATACAGTACTGTACTACATTGAGGCAAAGTTCACCTTATCTCTATCTTATGGGTGAGTTACAGTATTAATATCGTGACTCTAGGATTTACAGAAATCAGTACCACACTTGTATTCTCTTTATTGAGGAGAGGTTCAAATTCCATACCAACAGCATCCATTCTCATATACTATAACGTGGTACCATGAGCCTCACAGACCATTTACTCATGCACCACATTTCATTTACAGCTTCATACTGCTTATTATTATTTAGTGCATGTAATGTGTTCTTGTAGTGGGTCTCAGATCATTGATTGAATGTAAATACTGTATAATGAATTTTTATAATATTTTTAGATTTTGATGTGTAAGACATACAGTACATATTCAACTGTTAACAGCCATTTATTTGTATGTTTGTTGTTTAGTACCAACGAGTACAATACATGACATATTGTAGTACTTTACTGTGTATTACCCAAGGTTAGCATCTTATCTCTATTATTACTGTAATTGGTGCAATTTGCATTTTGCTATAAAATTACCATAACTTTGGACATCAGTAGGAACAGATGAAGGAGGATACCACCTACATAGTCTATGCATGTCCTAAAAGGCTACCAGTAACCTTTATTAAACTGACAGTATCATGAGAAAAAGTTGTAAGAGCTGTCCTATACTCAAGCATAAGCCTTTATTCCCATGAGTTAAGGAGGTTCCCAGCACCTTTCTCATGCTGTTTGTTTTTGCTCTTAGTGCATTAATATTGTCATGTATGTAATCTGTGTAATCTGTGTATACTTTGTTGATGCAAAGAATAAGTAAATGTTATACAAGAAAATGATGAGGAGTAATAAGTAAAAGAAGTTGTTAAGGAAGATGTGCAAGGGTACCTCCTAAGCTGATGAGAATATTAGCCATTATCTTACACACTTTTGCCAGACCACTCCAC
Source organism: Coenobita brevimanus (assembly GCF_032717465.1). Lineage (NCBI taxonomy): Eukaryota > Metazoa > Arthropoda > Malacostraca > Decapoda > Coenobitidae > Coenobita > Coenobita brevimanus. Next base: position 57,244,125 of record NC_136966.1, read on the forward strand.
ATAGATCAAATATGTCTGCCTAGAGAAAGCAGATACCTTTAAACAGTGTCATTCTTTACTCTAATCATCATTAATCCAAATTAAATATCATGGATATTTGTTATTTCAAAATTTTTATTTGTTCTTCACTGAAGGTGGTGGTTAATGATTAGTGGGCTTCTCTAATAAGTTTACCTCCAGGTTGGAATGAGGAAGTGGTAGTATTCATGGTGCCAAACACAAAGAAAGCTTGTACTATACTGTGAAACATTAATACAGACATTACTGAAGGGAAACTTGCATTGAACTCTCCTTTGTGTACCCATTCAGATAATCATCACGACAATCCTCAGTGACAAACTTGTGCTGATCAGTGTGAGCAACAGTGGCTAATAGAAGAGTTCAAAATAAGCTAAGTTTGGTGGGCAAGAACTTTCTCAATTTGCCAGCATGTAATTAGATGTAAAATTTGATGTTTAACCGAAACTCAAGAAGTATTTTTCCTCCATTGACCCAAGCAATATGGTAACTGTGTGTGAGCAGGCCATGTTGATTTTTTGCCAGCCAAGCCAGCACGGTGTATCAGAGGATGGTATTGTGAAAGGATCTGCTGAGAAAGTTGTGTGTTGATAAAAAGTGTTGACAGATATCATGTTAAAAGGTGTATAAAAATGCATTGCTTAAAGATCTTTGTGTTGTGAATATGTGTGTGTGTGTGTGTGTGTGTGTGTGTGTGTGTGTGTGTGTGTGTGTGTGTGTGTGTGTGTGTGTGCCGAAATCGTTTCTGCAGTTAAGAGTATGTTTCTATTGCCCTCATTAGCCAGTCAGATGGTAATGCATAATAAGAAAAGGGTGCAAAACATCTTGTTGCTGTTTGTTTGTGTCAGCATTTACCTAGTAATTATTCATAATTATGTCTTGCTGGTTTCTAAAGCTGGTCTTCCCAGTACAGCCACTGTTTTTCTCAGCTCTGCTGTGTGTAAGTACTGTGGTAATATCAAGCAAGTCTAGAGTTTACTAAATTGGACCTGTAACAGTCATACAAGGAGAATACTCATTCAGCGAAGTGCAGCTAACACAGATATGGCAGGATGACACTTCGGTTTACAAACAAAACCTTGTAACACAATTAACTCTTTGGGTGTGGATTTTAACCCTTCCAATTATTTTTTTTTTCTGGATGTCCCACATATGGGGGTTTGAGATATCCATCCATCCATTCATCATCCAATCTTACATTGCCCCATGAGGCGCGTAGGAGCCCGGGACTAGGCAGTTGGTCCCAAAATTTAAGATGAGATATAAAGATAATTGTTTTGATAAAATGTTCCACACCAAAAAAATAGACCATAATTTCCTAAGTAAAATTATATCTAACATAATGTAAAAAAAATAATAATAATAATGATTACCTGCATGGTGAGCTGTCAAAACCTGTGATGGTGGAACCTGCTCCACTGGCAGACGTATGCCATTCGGTATAATGATAAAGCTCTCTTCTTCTTCTTCTTCTTCTTTTTTTTTAATAGCACTTTCATTTTCCCTCGCTTTCATCTGACAACATAATATGAGTCATTAGACATTGCATCCATGAGATCCAAGTAAGCTGTCGCGGCATTGAGATATCTTATACAGCATGCCTCGACATACTTCTGGTACGTGATGAAAATAATAGACAATAAAATATTGTAGTTCTCCCGTGATGGTAACTCCTCAGTCTTGCCACCTCCTGTTACTGAACCACTATTGGGCCCCCAAGTACTGGCGCACAAATACAAAAAGTCCAGAACACTATATGTGCCACCTGATGGCTACAGACATTTCCCTAGCAGCATATCGATGTTCCACACGATGTGAAAGGGTTTAATACCCACTGATTCTTGGAAAATGTTATTTATCCATCAGAGTTTCATATCATGTGAGGCAGTGGAATATACCTGTATGTTGCAACCAAGAGCCCCCCCCCCCACCTCTCTCTATCTATATTTTTTTTTTTTTTTTTTTTTTTTTTTTTTTTTCTCCCACACATTGGATCTAAAGATTAGAGCAGATTGTTATACATATTGCAAAATGCACATACTGCACCAGTGAATTAAGCTGAAGACTTAGCAGTATAGTAATTGAATACCCTTAACCGCATGCCTGCAACAAATTAGAACTCTGGCATGCTTATGAAAAAGACTGTAAAAAAAGTTATAGTAGTTCCTGTATGCAGCACATTTAAGTATTATAATACAGTGATCCCTTTTTTATCGGGCACTTGGTTATAGCAGTTTTCATTGTCATTGCAAGATGAAAATTTGCACTCCTGCCCTTATCGCACACCTGAGCTGGTTTCTGCCGACAGTGATGGTGCAGTGTATGGTTTGTGATGGTTTTGAGGGATTCAAATTTGAAATGCAAATTGAGGAGTTAATCCCAGGTGGTAGAGGCCAGTAACTCCAACCCCTTACCCGGCCCATCTCAGGTCTTTGTATGTCGCATGTTTTTTCCTTTACTGTGTCCATTTTAGTCTATTAATCTAATCATGCCTTTATGTGTTTTGTATACATACCATAACAGCATATTTGTATTTAGTGGATTTAAATTTTTGTAAAAGGGAAAATTTTGGGCTTATGCTTTGGATGTCTGATACCAATTAGGATAAATCTCATAGGTTCTGTGGTTTCATTATCATGCACCATGTTCAGTACCAGTTATGCATGATAACCAAGGGATCACTGTATATCCAACAAAGAGCTCCATAATATATCCAACAAATATACTGGGTGTACTTTTGTTGTGCTGTAGCAAGGAAAATATCAGGTATCTGGACTACATTAAAAATTAAGTAATTGCCTATGATGCAGTGAATATGATACGGAAAAAAATGACAATACTATATATATAAATATTGCATTTGTTAAGTATTAGATAAGTTCTTTAAAAATATTAATGTGGCAGCTAAACTTAATTAAAGAGGTTACACAAATCCAGTTAAACAGTCATACAAATAAAATACATACCAGAAAGAGACATGCAGTAAACACATAGCATATAGCTATAATGATTTTTTTCTGTCAAGTATTTTTGTTGTACAGCAGTATGAAATCGTAAATGATCTATTTTTTATTTGACTATAATGTGCATGACTATATTTGTATTTGAATGTAAATGGTACTTGTTGCAGGCAGAAGCCACTTCAGCGTATTTTGATTAATTGAATATCCTTACTCTGTGTTGATAGCTTTCTTACCTTTTTTCAATTTCCGTTTCTTTGTTGTGGATCCTTCCCACTGCATTGTAGCAATACAGGTAATGGAATTTGGCTTTGGATGAGTTCAGTGATGATGGAGTGTCTTTTATCAGAGAAGTGACAATGATGTCTTGCATCCGGTAATCTTGTGGTTAAAATGCCCAAGTCAGGGTGACAGTCTTGCATAGGTTCGTTCCCATGAGATGAGTGGAGGTTTTTAAATCACATAATGCCATCAAGGGAAGTTAGGCTGGTAATATACACTAAAATGTACTGGACAGCATTGCCCGAGCCTTGGTCTGCCACACCTCAGAGAGTATGGGATTGCCAGGTACTCGTACAAGATCACTGACTGGTGGCACATACTGTGGACAGAACTTAGGTAGAGGAGGCTGTTGTTATTGCCCCAGACTCATCTCAATGTGAACCTGGTGAACTGCAGTATGAAGTTGCCCTTATGCAGTTCATCATCATGTTTTTAAGGGATAGTGACAGATGTGAGGGATGTTTGTGTAACCAGGTAGCAAAGTTACCTGATTGATACCACTGCTAAGGCATCCTGCTCCAATACCAGTGAGTGAAGGTGCCACCAGTATACAGTTATTGCTGAATGTTGGGTGCCTGTTGTACTAGATTATGAATGTGGCTGGTCCTGGTGTCAGTATTTATACTCCAGTAGGCAGCTTTAATCAGTATTTAAAGTATTAATGGTTTGCAGCCCCATTTGCCATTGGAGGGCCCCGGCCCCAAATCCATAAAGGTGTGCCAAAGTATTATTTAAAGTCTTTGCCTGCCTGTCTGTGTTTGGGTCTATTGCTCACTTCTTATTGACAGGGTTCTATATGTTAAGGATGATTAACTCTTATTTTATTCATTGATATAGTTTATTCTCTTAGTTTCCTTAAAAGTTATCCTTAAGGTCTTCCATACAAGCAAATGTAAATGTGGACCATATTTCAGTTTTTCTGATAAGTATACTCTCCTGTATTCCATCCCTCCCAGACTGTAACAGAGTTCGTGGTACTGTATATGTAAAAACCTATTTTTTCAGTCATAGTTGTTTATGGCATATTGAAAAGGAAGACAAAGCCTGTAATCCATCACAGCACACAGGCACAATGAGGGTGATGAATTCATCTCAGCATAGACATAACTTGAGGAGAGAAGTGCTGTAATTACAGCATTCTTTGAAAATATTTTTTGGCTCATAAAGTATAACCACACTGTTGGTGGAGCCCCAGTGGGTGGTCTTCAGATGGCCACTGCCTCCACCCTTAGGGAAACTGTGCCCTTGAGGGCATAATCCTCATTGTAATCTAATGCTTATTCTTGCTGAAGCAACAGAAAAATTTTTGTAGTTTCCAGTTTTTTACATAATGAAGTTACAGGACTTTTCTCAATTTATGGGTGTGCTGTGACAACTGTAAATTCTCCATTGTCATTGCATTTGTGTACTATATGGAGTGTGGGTGTGGAGTCTTTGCTTCTATTTTTTAGATGCTCCATGACTTCATAACAAAGGAAAAATTATTATTTGAGTACAGAATAATGTGTATAAATGTTGAGTTTGTTAGTTGATATACCATTAATATACAGCACAGTGGTTATTACAACTTGTGGTATACTATATGATTGGCATTTGCAAGTTGGTAGGCACCAGGATGGGTACTGAACTGTAGACATCAAAAATTTCCATGCTGAAGATGAACCTAGACATTCAGTGAACATATATATATATATATATATATATATATATATATATATATATATATATATATATATATATATATATATATATATATATATATATATATATATATATATATATATATATATATATATATATATATATATATATATATATATATATATATATATATATATATATATATATATATATATATATATATATATATATATATATATATATATATATATATATATATATATATATATATTATATACAGTGAGTGCTCACATAACTCGCAAATATTGTACCTGGAAGATCCCGCTTTATGATAATTCTTTGTTATAGGGCCATATGTTTACATGTTGAAGAGTTTCATGGTATCCAAGCCAGCCCCAAGTTCACCTTTTGGGTCAATTTTCATTTTTTTTTTTTTTTTTCCAGGACATTTACATACCTAATAAAGACCCATGACATACAAACACTGGAAGATTCCTCAATTTGAATGGAAGAGGTTGTGGGCTTGCTGGGAAGAGGTGGAGTGGGGTTCTGTGGCCAAAAGAAAAGAGCAAAGATCACACAGAGCGTGGGGAAAGGGTAGGCTTAACTGGGGCAGGAATGCTCAGCAGACCGTGACAACACTCCATGCAGACACGTGGTAGCCATATGTCACAGACTGATGCAACCTGTGCTGTGACCATCACTGGCCGTGTTATGTCTGTTCCCACCATGTTATGACCCTAATTTGCGGCATTATGACTGTTTGAACCATAATTTGGGGCCTCTGGCCGCGTTATGTCTATTGTCGCTGCTTAGTATGGTTCTTTAAAAAATGGGCACCTACCTCTGCCTGTGTAATGTCTATCATTTTCATGTTGTGACTAAATTTTGGCATCATATTTTGCCTTCCATGTTATGTGAGTTTTGCATTGTAGGATCACCCGTTATGTGAACACAGACTGTGTATCTATCTATCTATATATCTATCTATCTATATATGCTTGTTTGTTCATTTCATTTTTAAAGGCTCCGGCATGCTTGCATGTGTCAGCTTTGGTCATAGCTGTCCATGCTGCATGATATCTGGCAGCCTTCCTATTCAGTCCCTTAGTTCTCATGTCACATTCATTGACCTCATCTCAGGTCTTTTTTGGTCAGCTGCTTGCAACCCTTCCCCTGACATTCACACATTCTCACCTTCTGTGCACCCAATTGTCATCCTCCATCCTCTCAACATGCCCAAACCTTCTGTATACTCCTCTTCATCATAACGCCAATATATTGATGTACCGACGAGGCGATTTGTTTGTGGCCACCCCAAACGGGATTAAGGCGTCTGGCAATAGATAGATAGATAGATAGACCATCCTTCCCCTCAATTCTACAATTTTAATTCCAGTTCCCCTATTCCCAGCTTCGAATTCAAGGATGCACTACACATCTATCTAATCATTGTCATTTCTTTAAGTTTTAGTCTACAAATATCCTCTTCCTTTATAATTATACAGTACATATAAACAAAGAATTGTATCAGAAGCATATACAGAATGTTAGGTTATATTATGAATAATTTTGGTACAGTGTGTTATTGCACAATGCAGGGTGAGTTACTGGAAATCATTATCTTTAATTATTTTCAGTTTTCTGTCTGCTTTTCACGTGGTGTGGTTCAGATGGGTTCACCTGATAATTACCTCAAGATTAGAGCATTGATAAATTCAGCATTGTAATGGTGACAAAGGCTGTACTAAGTATACTGTACTTTACAGTACAAGTTGTTATTGTAGGGGATTCCCTTTATTTATATGATTATTTTTGTGATTTTATTCCCCAGCTCTAGGTCATTTAATCCCATGTTATTTTAATGTATTACATATCACATACTTTTAAATTAACTCAAGTGAGAAGATCAGTTTTGACATGCAACATGTACAGCAGCTTAATACTGTAGTGCACAGTACAAAATGAGGCTTATTACCATTATTATTATTAGTAGTAGTAGTAGTAGTAGTAGTAAGTAGTAGTAGTAGTAGTAGTTTTTTTATTGATGATGATGTAGAATTGAGACATCATCATCATTATTATTGTTATTAACATTTATTTATGAGGCTTGTTACAGTTATTATTATTATTATTATTATTATTATTATTAGTAGTAGTAGTAGTAATTAGTAGTACAGTAGTAGTTTTTTTATTGATGATTATGATGATGTAGAATTGAGACATCATCATCATTATCATTGTTATTAACATTTATTTATTAATTTATTATTATTATTTATTATTATTATTATTATTATTAATTTATTTATTTTTTAATTGGAAAATATCATTATTGTCTGATGTGTAAAGTTATGAGAGATGTTGAACATGAGAGACATTTTAGTGCATATCCTTTTCATTTATTTTTTATTTTATTTTATTATTATTATTTTTTTTTATGTTCTTTTCCAGCAGCACATTTATGAGTGAATGAGCTGTGCGATCTAGAGGTGAATTAAAGGAAAGTATGAAACTCGGGTTTTGGAAAAAATATACACTAAAATGAATACAGAGTGAAAATGGGATAGATGTTGTATGTAACAGCATTATAGCGTTCCTGTGATCTACCTTAGGTGTAGGAAAAGAGGGGTGAGGGTTTATTGCTTATCCCCTTGTGTTTTTGTGTATTTTTTGTATTTTGTACTAAGCCTTTTTCCCCACCTAATGGATTATATAGCTATTTAGATGCAGTCGTGGTCACTCATGTAAAATATATACTATTTACAAGTATAAGAAGCCAGGTGATGTTAAGTAGTGCTCAGATGTTGACTGAAGAAATATATTCCAGTTTTCACATTACAAAGAGAGATTGGAAACATAAGTGGGGTAAAACAAAGGAAGCTTACCTTGTGTGATATGAAAAAAATTGGAGTTTTAATACCTAACATGTGCATGAAGCAAAGGGTGCAGAGTGGGATGGACAGTATGGAAAGTGAAAAAGTACAGCAGGATAAGAAAGTGTCATGAATACTGATTTGAAAGAATGATGGTAGAATGTAAGTGAAGGTAACGAAGGTATTGTATAATGTTGTCACATTACCAACACAAAGTCATGGTAAAATTGGAACAAATGCCAGGAGTTAGGGTTATATTATCATGTGCATATGAAACTGCATGAAAGAAGAGGTAGTATTATGAATGGTGATGTGAAAGTAGATGTATCAGGTCTGTAGCTGAAGCGTAAGAATCACTGAGAATAGTAGAATGGCTGGAAGGATGTGTGATAGCAAAGTGGATGATTAGAAGGAGGACACACCACAGATGAAATGGAGGGACATAATTGAAAAGAACATGCCAGAGTTTGCATTGAAGTGGAGTGAGGGACCACAGCTAAGCCAGGCTGAAGTTGCTTGGAGGTTTTTTATTTTTATTTTTTTTGAGGTTAGCATTTACTATACAGGGATGTAACCAGACATTCCTTTTCCACACCCTCTCATATTCAGCCTATCAACCTTTACCAAGTTACTTTTCCAGTGTTTGCTTTTTATCTAATTTTTTCTTCACTTATTAACTTACAGTACTTTTCGATGTAAAATTAAGGATACTTTCTTTAGGGACTCAGGAAAAATATAGGCTTTATGAACTAAATAATCTACTGGGAAATGTTCCTTTTTTATTATTTTCCTCAAAAGCTGTCATCTCTTCAAACCCATCATCTTCAGTGTGCAGAATTCCCTTGTATAAATAATTATAATGTTTCAATACCTATTATATTTAGTGCTCACTTTTATGGATAAATATATGAGGTACCTGAGTAGAGGCATCTGGTTTCTTGCACCTTGTGTGAGGTGTAGGAGCGAATGGTTTGTAATTACAGTATAGGGATAATGTATAAATCCTCCTATATTCCATGCCAGCCAATTTGTCCATAGATTCACACCTTTGCCAAACAGTTCTCTCTGATTGGCTAAGGTAATTTTCATCTTGATTATAAAATGGTGGGCTCTGTCACTGGGTGTATTCGTGCTCATTCGTAAATTTCATGCCGACTTTCTACGAGTCTCCAAGTGCGGCTTAGAGGGTGCAACTGTGTGGACAAGTTGGATGGTATGGAGTATACCGTTTTCTCCATCTGACAGTGAGAAGCATACCTTTAAGAGCATCTTGAGCATTGGATCCCTTGTGTACAGTTTGTTATGATCCATGCAGGACTGCTGTAGCTGTGAAACTGATGATGCACAGAAAGGACAAAATGATGGTAGGGAGTGTTGCAGGATGATGTAGTTTTCAGCATGGAAAAACTTTGATGGAGTACTCGTACACAACTGTTGGAAACTGTATTATATGTGTAAATTGTGGTCAGTGCCAGTGTAAAAAGAAACAGAAACAGGTAGTGACTTTGACAGACAGTTGGGTATAATGACTTGTACAGTGTAATTTTTATTATTCTTGTTTCATATTATAGTCTTGCGTGGCAGTATTTCGTCGACAGAGAAATGATAAATGTGTGTTTCATATGAACGGGTTTCGAGATTTGTTTCCAAGCATATCTCGTAACTGCTCCTTACCGTATATATTTTACTCTCAAAAGTTGGTAATTTCATGGCAGTATTATCTTTTCCTTTCTCCTCACATAAGAAACTCTCAGATGAATGCGTCTTGATTAATTCAACTGCATGTTTGTGTGTGTTGGTACGTGTACATACTTGTTAGAAATTAACCATTTTTATTCGATGAAGTGAAGATGATGACTGTGCAAGGAATCTAACCTAAATTTGTGGCATTTGCACTGTCCTACCTTGGCATAGTCAGCAATGTATGAACATAGATATTTAATAATCATATTTATATTCAAACTGTTGATCCATGTGTATGAGATATCCTACCCTTATAGGTGTGTGTATGATTCTTCATTGTAATGGTTAATGGCAAGCCACTCTACCAGGAACTTCAGTTTACATCTCTGTTTGTGTTTGTTTAAGGTAGCACACAGAGAGCTTGCCAGTTTACAACTTACACATATGTAGGATATTGATATTGCTCTTTGACCCCATCAGTCTGATATATTTTCATTTGTTTTTATCACCAGGTGTTTTTATTCAGCTCAGGGATCCTTTTCAGAGTGGAGAGGACAAATATAACTTTCATGAACCACCATTGCCAGAGATCCCCCTTAAAGTTGATAAAAATCATCTGACGTTAGCCTAATCAGAGTGAAAAGTTGTCATCATGTTGTAGGGGTAGCACTAAGTTGCATACATACAGACAAGGGTTCATTCATCCATGTCCATCAGTATTTCATTGTCTTTGCCTCACATGACACACTAACCCACTAAGGCACATTACTGCATACGTGGAGTGATCACATTTGTGCACCAATAATCAGCTAGCTTAGATGCACCAGAACTGACTGTGCTCTGATATGTTTTCCCTGACAACTGCGAGTGGCAGTGATGGGCGTTGGAGTGGTCAGCCTAAAACAAGCTTAATCTCTGTCAATTTTTTTTGCTCTTTGTTTTAATTGGCAGCTCATTTCACTTGATTTCCAGTTTAGCTTTATCTCATTTGCTACCTTTTGTTTGAAGGAAGACTACTGAACCTGAAACTTAAAATATGTGAAAAAGATTATTGTGATATTGTTTTATTTGCTGAGTTACACTCCAGCCTCTCTCACTTGATTAATGTCTAGTCATATCTTAAATAGGAAAAAAAAAAATATATATATATATATATATATACACTATATATATATATATATATTAAAGCAGCCCAGGCAAATGAACTAACAGCTGCAGGGTGCCACCTTGAGGTAAGTCCCTGTGTTGTGGCAATGCCTGCCTGCCTCCCCCATCTTGCTTGTCTCACAGCGTCACAGAACACCGCCTGCATGACACTCCCGCTTTTTTTTTTTTTTTTTTTTTTTTTTTTTTTTTTAAGTCATTCATGTAGTCTGGATACAGCAGGAACCTTTTGTAGCATCACTCACTTGAGGCAGCACATAGTACACTTGCACAGTTTGCTGTAAATTTGCCACACATCTTAAGGTTCAGTGTTTATTTATTTATTTATTTATTTTTTCTTCAACCATTATACAGTAGGGAGTGCATGACTTGTAGCTGGAGTTTGATTAGTGAAATTAGATTAGGTTGGAGTATGTTTACACACTTAGAGAAACTAATTGTACGTTAGAAAATTGTGTATGAAAGATTTTTTTTTTGTCATCAGAGTATAATGGTTTTTAGCTGACCTTCAGTAAAGTTTGGCTGTTTAGTAGATGATTATTAATGAAGTCTAGAAGTACACTAGTCATGTTTTTAGGTGGAGATATATGCTTTATATATGCTTTGTATCACTGCTGTAGATGCCTTGTAAATGTTTCTTTAAGCACATAGCTACCATATCTGGCACACACACATTATAGTGTAACTAATGTGAGGAGAGTCCCACACTTACCATATAAAGGGACATATTTGCCACTGATCATTATGATTTGTGGTAAGTGTGCTTCCACGTAATTTACATATAGAATAGTGTGGGTTTTCATCACTACCAATGGCTGTTGAAAGCCAGAGCTCTTGCTGCACTGGAATGCCCTGCTAACAGTTTATGTAGCACCACACCATGACACAAAAACTCTCAATACTGACTGTCCCCGGCTGGGTTGTCACCACCAGAGCTCACAACAAACTGCACCTCAGGAAAACCAATTGTAAACAAATGTAAGAGAGGAAGTACTGTAATTATATCTCCTAGTGTGACGGCTGTTCCCCTCCTGTCTCAACCCTCCAACCAAATAACTTGTGGTTTGATAATACCCGGTAATTTTTAACTAGAGCACATTACTCTAAATGTACGGTAATAAATACGTAGATAAGAAAGTGAAAGTTTACACACTATTGCACAACTAAACTTCATTCTTTGGAGCAGAAGATATGAAGCGATGTAAATGAAGGAATGAAGGAATAATGGTTGGAGGGTTGAAACAAACTGGTGTTAGTGTTGTTTAGCGAGGCGGTAGACAGGCATTGCCACGCCCCCCGGACAGACAGTATGAGACAGTTTATATTCTGACTGGTGGTACCATCTCAGCCTTTTGTTGTCCCTCATTCCTTAGGCAAAGCTGCAGTTTGTAGTTTAGTGGTTTTATTTTATTTGCTGGTTAAATTTAATTTCCCAGTTGTTTTTGTTAATAGTGATTTGTGGTATCATGTGTCTGATTACTGGGTATCTGTTTTATTTATCTCCATTCATTTTCTTTTCTTTTAATATGACTTCCAGATTACATTCATACTGTACTGATGCAGTTTTATAAATTGTACATTGTTTTGATAAGCTTAATACACATTGAATCTTTTTATCATTTATATCATTGGTAAAATGAGTGAAATTTTGTTTTTATGAGTTCTTAGAACTTTGTTTCATCTGTCATCTACTGTTTCTGTGTTTGTTCATTTGAGACTAGGAAACCAGGATGCTACACAATTTTATTGTAATGTTTAAAAGCAGGAGCAGTGGTTTAATGGTGGCTGCCTTCCAGGACATGAGGTCAGTTGCAGTAAATATTTCTGGAAAGGTCATAGATTACAGCTGCCACCAGATAATTATACTGTGCTTCATTATGGCTCATATAAAGCACCTGGTTGGGAATGCATGAAAGTGTTGGATTGGGCAAATCCATTCTTTAAATACCAGTCAGCAGTTTTTGGTGTTTATTTTGGTTTGCTTTGTTTGTTTATTTGTTTTTTCTTATTTGCAGATAAATATGTTTTTCTCATGCTGTGAATTTTGTAAATGTTTGACCACACATTATATAGTTTAGGCCACATACAAATATGTACCTTGACCTGCCAAACATGAAAACATATCAGTATAAACGTTTGTTACTTGAAAATTTTGGTGTTTATCCTGTAAACAAGATACAATATGATGAAAGGTGTATAATTTTATGTTTTGCATGATCTTATATATATTTCTGCTACTTTTATTATGCTCAAATACTGTGCAGAGTTGTAGGAGCATAGATGTGTTTTTTACATATTGCTGGTGCCATATTTAGTCTTCCAGATTTCTGACCATTGTATTCACTTCTCACTGAATTGACAGACATTCATGTAGGGAAGTGGGTTGCTTCTCGTTGCCTCATAAGTGTACATACATCATACATTCCAGTACATTCTGAGCCCATACCTGCATGATCACTCAGCCTGGGAAGCGCTTCTGATAGATACAGACTGAGAGCAGTATGATGTTGGACAAGTGGTAGATATGTAAAAGCAGGGAGTAAAGTTTGCCTAGTATTTCGTCTCTACATCACACCTCCCATTGCTGGATAATATTCCCAAGCTGAGAGGCGTGGCATGTATCTCTTCCCATAGATGATTCTCTTTGATATAATTCATCAGGGAGGAATGTGACGGACACGCTTTAAGTGTGACATAGACGCAGTGGAATAACAGGCATACTCTTGCCCCTGACTGTACAATTGCTTCCTCCCCAAACCCCCGAATGTATAACCTCTCGTAGTGACACAAGCAGTGCCCATAGTAATATTAAGGTTGTTTGTGTTTTATTGTTTTCTCTTATTTTTAGAAGATGTGAAAATTTCAAAGATATTTTCTATATATTTAAAAGTCAGTATAAGCTGGTGTTAGTTGAAGAATTTAATATTTGATCATTGCAGTCTTTGATATAGTCATGGGGTGCTAATAAGTTGATTACCTATGCATCATTTTATTTACCTTGGAATCTTAGTGCTTTGTCAGATAGTATATTCAGTATTGCCTTGCATAAGGTAGTAGATTGGTTTATCACTTGTATAAAATTTACAAACTCATAGTCATGTTTTTTGAGACTTTAACTAAAGGAAACCTATTAGCATCAGTGAGTTAAAGCATACAGCATGTGTAGCCTTAATACTGTATTAAGGATAATCATGTTTTCGCCTTGTCTTATAAAATCTATCTGTCGCAGCTGGCACCACAACTCCTGACACTGACACCTCGCCCTCAGCACCACCACAAGCAACAGCCAGCAGTCAGGAGCAGCCTTCTACAACACCTCCCACCACCCCCAGCCCTCTTTACGCCATCCCACACCACATCAGTCACCCCACTACACCCACCTCCCCAACGCAGCTGTCCCCACACAAGGAAAATGTCCCAGTGTCAAACCATGTCAATAACAGGTAAGGAAGGGGGAACTGGAAAGAGGAAGTTGAGAGAGAAAGGAAGGAGTAAGAGAAAGGAAAGGGAATAGAAAGAATTGGAGAAGAAATGGGAAGAGGAGAAGAGGCTGTAGGAAGAGTAAGAGAGGGAAGAAGAAGAGAAAGAATGGAGCAGAAGAAGATGAGAGGAAAGTGAGTTGGAAATAGAGGGGAGAGAACTAGAAAAAGAGAGAAGGAAGTGTAGAAAGAACAGGAAGATAGGCAGTAGGAAAAGACATGGAATAGCTAATGGAGAAAGATGAGGAGGAGACAGAGGTGAAGAGGGAACAGGAAGAGGAGGAGTAAGAGGAGTGGAACAGGAAGAGAAAGTTAGAGAGATGGAAGAGTTTGGAGAGAAGAATAGGCTGTTTATTAGAAGAGGAGAGGAACTAGAGGAAAAGTAAGAAAGATGAGGGCAAAGTACACAAATGAACTATGGAGTTATATAATAAAAGGGAAGGGGCATTGAGAGAGATGATAAAACAGAACATATTAAAGATTTGTAGTAAAATGAGGTGAAAGAAGGGAAAGAAAGGGATTAAGAGATATTGAAAACCAAAAGGATATGAGGAAGACTGAGAGAGTTGAGGAGAAGTCAGTGACAAAAGGAGAGAGAAGTGGAGGCAGATAGCCAAACTTTACTCGAGAGAATAATTGAACTTTACCTTTAACAAACTAGAAAAGTTTGGATTTATGGTATATGTGTGTTTGTATGTGTGAGTAATTATATTGGTGCCTCAGTCTGTTTTGTGTGCAGTCAAATAACTGTAATGGTTAGAGATGAAAGCAAGTTTTACATCTGAGATTATCAGTTTCCTATTTATAACTTTAGTCAACCTCCTCGAGTGGGAAAAGAGGTGTGGATCATGATGTTAATGACAAAGAATTTCAGTTAATTCCTGCATTGTTGGACTAATTAGGGAAAAATCCTTTCTGTAAATGATATTTTCATGGAAAACTGCTGATATCCAGAAGTATCTGTTGCATCTAGACTTTGTTTGGGAGTCCAAAATGTTAGTTAAACTTCTTAGGAACATACCTAGCTTTAACATTATACTTTACAATCATATTATTTTACCTTACCGATATCCCAGTCTCAATTTAACTTGTCTGTGTCAGGGTGGAGAGCATACCAAATGGGCATGACAGTCAGGGATCATTGGGCAAGTCTGGGGACATGGAAGGGGGAGAGTCAAAGAAGAGGAAGTACCCTAGTGATCGTGCATACTTCATCGCCAAGGAGATACTCACCACCGAAAGAACCTACAAGAAGGACCTGGAAGTGCTTAATGTGGTGTGTGTTTACCATATCCAAGGCAGTAGCTTATAGGAAATAGTTGACTACCAAGTTACTAGATTGTCCTGAATTTTAATATCCAGCAGATGCATCAAGTTTACTATACCTGTGTAAAAACTTGTACCCTAAGTGTTGTATATCATTTTGTTAAGTTGATGATTATTTCCTTCCTCCATGGGTTGTAATATATATTTTTCTTTTTGTTTTTCCCATCTCTTTTCCAGTGGAAGTGATGTAGAGCAGGAGTATGCTTGAGAAAAAGTGAATGTGGTCAGAATTAAAATATCTGTTTATCATCATCATCATCATCTGGACCTCCTTTCCCACCCCAGGGCAGGGTGAGGAGTAGCAATGTCCAGACAGCCCAGATTTGCCCAATCCAATGGGCCACGCTTCCATTCACTCATTTCATATCTGTTTATTCATACTATAATTGATCTGAAAATTTTCCAGGAACGGTTCATAATGGATAACTTGAATTCAGCTCTCTTCACATTATTTTGTATTTGTTAAGCAATTTTGGTTTGCAAAATTTCCCATTCAGTGGTAAAATTGGCCTTAAGCACATACAGGCAACTTTGTCACTTAAGCTGAATAGGTTTAGGCATTAGTAATAGTCAGGCATATGTGCAATACATTTTTGTTGTTGTGACTCCAGGTTTATTTGAACATGTACAGAGTGGACTTTTGGTCAAAGTTACCTTTACCTGCAGTCCACCATCCTCCTTTTGGGGGATAGTGAGGGGACAGTATATTGTTATTGACAACTGCATTCCGAATCCAGTTTCTCATCTTTTTTTAAAAAGGTTGGGGAGCTCCGAATCATGGCTTTTAGACTTTATTGGAGAACACTAATGTACTAATGTACAGTACAGTGTAAATGTACAGTAGCACTATTCACTGATACATCAATGACTGCACTCTTTGCATTTCTAAACACTTTTCAGTCACAGCAGTCATTACAACATTCACATGTTCAGCATTGGCACATCCAACTTTTGATTTGTCTCTTATTTTTGGTCAGGGTAATCTTATTGTTTCTAATGCCTTTGAATGTCAGTTCCTCCATTTGTTAGCATGGACTTTCTTTTCCTGTGATTTATGTCATAAAGAGGAATAAGATTGTTTTTCTATCTTCCCACTGCATGTGAACTTGAGAATGTAAATTTTATTATTATATCCTCTTCTGTCTTTGTTTCCTTCATTCTTTCCTCTTCCTTCTGCCTGTGGGTTACTCTGCACTGAGTGACAGGCCAAATGATTTCCTGTACACCAGGAAACCATATACTAAGCTGGGTAGTAACCATATTTTGGCGCCTGGTGGTGTAGTGGATATTTAAGGCACTTTGATCAGATTGAGCCAGTGCATGTTCATATCTGAGGGGTGTTTTTTTTGTCATTTTTTAATGCAAGGAAGGAGAAACCAAAAGTCAGGGGCCTGCAAATTGCTTCCTCCAAAGAAAAACAATACAAGATAACAGAGAGTCATATTCAAGGTCCATTCATTTTGAGATGCCTGGACACATACCCAGTAATGCCATTCAGGGAAGGAGCAGGAAAAGACTCAGGGATGAGTGAGGCTGGTCACTTTCATTTTAAATGTCAAAACCAACGTGCCTAGCCCCGGGCACCTACACTCCTCATTGGGCAACACTGGCTTAGATGATGAATGAAATGAATGAATACAATACTTTTCAGTTAACTAGTATTTTCTGTCATTTATAGTGGCTACGGGAGGAAGTGGGTAAGGAAGAGGGCCTAAGTTGTGAGGCGCTGACCCAACTCTTCCAGCTGGTGGATCCCATATATGAGTGTCACACTGCCCTGCTCAAGGACCTTGATGCACGCCTTGCTCAGTGGTGAGTTGCACCTTCTTTCCTCATCTTTTTGCCATAGCTTTAGAATAATATGATGATGACTGAGGAGGTGAAATGATGGATTGGAGAACAGAAGACAGTGTAGCTTGGAGTGGCAGGAGGGAGTATTATTATAAACATGTGATAACACATTTAAAGGCATACTGTGGCACCCCTTTAAATGTCTTTCCCTATGTTACATCACACACTTTTAAGGATATATTATTGTCCCAACTTAAATGTCTTCCTTGTGATGGAATTGAACCCAGTAGCGTATAGGCTGAAGACATTTGTGCTGCCAGCCTGACCACCATTGTGCAGGGAACTCAATCATAGGTACACAGAGTCCAAGTTCAGGCTGAGTTGTATACATCTGTCTGTCTATAGCCAGACGCCCTAAACCCATAAGGGGTGGCCATTTAACTTTGAGATAGTTTTTTTTACGTGGAGGGACACTAACCCTTAGTCATCCCACTTGTTGACATGTAGGAAACAAGTTGTATACATGCTCACAATTATATAGACAAGCACAGTAGAAATGTATGATAATCTTACTTGTCAGGGATGGTCGAGCCAGTGGAGGCAACAAGCTGGAGTCTCAACGAGTGGGTGACATCATGCTCAAACACATGGGCATGCTGAAGGTAAGGTGGAGGTTGGGGGGAAGGAGTGTAAAGTGGTTGGTGGGTGTGAGTGCATGGAGAGAGATTAAGAATATGGAATAAATGAAAGTATGAGCCAAAGGATCATAGAGGGAGGGAAGACTTAAGAAAATGATATGGGCACGATTATGATTTTGGTTTACACAGTATTATTAAAATACTGGGGAAGCAAAGAGAACACATCACATTAAATAATAATATGGGTGTTGTGCATTAGTAGAAAGGATGTGAGGGATGAAAGGCTGACTGGCAAACTGTGTAGAAACAGAGCTGATGGGTGAATGAGAGGAAAGTACAGTGCCCTCGCGTCCAACACTCGTTTGTCCAGCATGATTCACGTCCGGCACGGAGAGCAAAAAATTAGTACAATTTAATACGATTTAATTACTGTAACACGGGTGCATTAGCATAACACGGACGGAGCTCCGAGAAGTGGGCGAAATCCGCAGAGTTCGCCTCTAGCACGATCACCCCCAGTCCAACACGGTCATACTGGACGTTCCCGTGATGCTGACAGCCAATCAAAACTTCTGATCAAGTAGCATCCCACGCCCACTATCGTGACGTGATCGTGATGTCGCCCAATTAAAAGTGCTTCTGCTCTCACGTGATGTTTTGTTCAAATTTCTCCCGCCACAGCGCCACTCAGTTGCTTAACTTGCATTGGAAGGTGCTTTTTTCTCGCTGCATTTTCTGCCCTTGCTACTGCATTTTACCATGCTCACGATGCCTAGGGAGCCTTCTGAGAACTCCAAGAAGTGCCGGCACCTCCCTTAGGCCACAAAGCTAGAAATCATTGAGGGGAAGAAGAAAGGGGAGAGGAAAGTGGACATCGCCAAGGCCTACAATGTGAATGAAGCCAGCGTGAGGACCATAAAAAAAAAAACAAGACAAGATCCTGGCAGCAGTGAAGGCTTACGGAGTGCTAGGACAGGCAGAAGCAGGACCTTCCATGGATGTGGACGAGGATAGTGATTCTGAGTGTGATTTCGAAGGATTTATGAGGGAGATGTAGGAGGAGCAGCAGCCATTATCTGCTATTGACGCCAGCAGCCATCCTCCGGGGACCCAGTTGGACTACCTACAGCCTCAGATACCACCTTCCATTCCCAGCAACCCCACCAACACTATCCTAAAAGGTTAGTTATCATTCATAGTGCAGTACCATTTATTATAATTACAGTAGTACCAGTATATATATAGGTACAGTATATGGTAGGTATTGAGGGTGACTTTTCCTAGGGTTGCTGACATAAATCATTTTTCCCCATAAGCTCTGTTGTTTGTTCAACACGGGACCCGTGCATGACAATATTACCGTGTTGGATGCGAGGGTACTGTAAAGGGATGCCCAACCAATAGGGTGAAAGATCCTTTGAGAGAGGAACAGTAAATGGTAGTTTCAGTGACAGGATGGGATGACGATAAAGGGAAAAAAAAAAAAGTTTTATATTTCTGTTATAGCCACCCTGAATTACCCCAAAATACAGGCATCAGGTAGTTTATATGAGAGTAGGATAACTAGGATTGCACGGTCTCATCTTTTAATGGTGATGTACCTTTGTTTTTATTGTTGTTACCCTAAGACGATTTTAGTATGTGTGTGATAATTTTTTGCAGTGTGGGAGTTAGCAGCTATCCCTATTAAACTTCTGCACTATCAAAAGTATCCCCAAAGCTAAATAAAAACATCAAGTGGATGGACAGAAAAAAACACTAAACAATTATGTCCAGAGGTGAAGGATGTTAAGAGAAGACAGGTACTATAGGTGAAAAAATGACAATCCATCCATCCATCATCCATTCCTATGTTGCCCCATAAGGAGCATAGGAACCCAGGGCTAGGCAAGTTGGTCCTGACATTTAAGATGAGAGTGACCAGCCTCAGTCATCCTTGAGTGGCATTACTTGAGAAGTAATCCCCAATCACTCCGTGGATATAAATCTACACCGGCTCAATCTGGTTGGGGCACCTTAATTACCCACTAAACCACCAGGTGCCATAATTTGGTTATATGGTTACCACCCATCATAGTAAATGGTTTCCTGGTGTACAGGAAACCATTTGGGTTGTCACATAGTGTAGAGTCACCCATAGGCAGAAGGAAGACAAAAGGGTTGAATATGAAATAAACCTTTGTAAATTCTCACATTTGCCATGT
Organism: Coenobita brevimanus; assembly: GCF_032717465.1. Taxonomy (NCBI): domain Eukaryota; kingdom Metazoa; phylum Arthropoda; class Malacostraca; order Decapoda; family Coenobitidae; genus Coenobita; species Coenobita brevimanus. The sequence continues at coordinate 57,264,187 of NC_136966.1, forward strand.
TTCTGTTTTCCCAGTTAATTTTCTTTGTCATCACTACCCTTTGTATTACCCAGCATTTCCCCTCCAAATTTCTTCACTCTTTACTCTTATATAATCCTACTATCAAATGCTTAATGTAGCATAGACCCACTCTTGCTAGTTACATCCCTCTTTCATCCCACACTTCCCTGCCACACTGTAACACCGTCATATCATCCATCACTTTTCTGCGTAAACCCTGTCTTCCCAAAATTTATTGATGAATTCCCATATCATTCCACACTTCTCTGCCATTTTTTTTTCTCATACACCTCCCTGTTGTATCCTGCATGGCCATACACTTCCTTGCCAGACTGGTACACCCACTCATGCCCCCTTTCCTCTCCCCTCAGCTGTACGAACAATACATGGAAGGCCATCAATCCATCCTGGAAGGTTTAGAATCGACCCTCCGTAAGAACCGCCGCTTCGAACAAACGTATCGAGATTTTGAGGCCCAAAAAGTTTGTTATCTTCCCCTCACCTCATTCCTGTTGAAGCCCCTTCACCGCCTCCACCACTATCATCTCCTGCTTGACCGTTAGTATCTGTGGCAGACACGTTCTTTTTGTTTAAGTTTTGCAGCAGGATTGTGAGTAGTTTTGCATTTGATTATTATTGTATCAAGTTTTACATTCACTGCTTAAGTCATTACATTTGTTTTGTGTGTGTTTTTTTTTTATACTGCCTTTGATTTCTGGCTGTGGATAAATATTGTGCAGAGAAAAACCTATTATTCTGTGCATCTGCTACTGCTGTATTTGATGTTGATGATGATGATGATGGTAACTGCTTCTTTTCCCACCATGTATCAGTTGTTTTGTACTGAGTGTTGTTCTGGTGTGCCCTCAGGTTTGGTCCGTCACTATGGGAGTGCCAGCCACCATGACTACCGAGAGTGTATGACAGCCAAGGCCAAGCTCAGTCAGGTTATTAAGGCCATGACTCCAACTCTCACAGCCTCAGTGAGTGAGAAATTGGTACTGTGAGAGAGAGAGAGAGAGAGAGAGATTAGTAGTGTATGGATGAGAAAATATGTGTAGAAAGGATTATTCTTTTAGCTGAAAATTATTTTTCAACTAGCTTTGTGAAGAAAAAATCCTACCCTTGTATTTCTTGCATGTTGCTTGAGGTGCTCTATAAGGGTGAGAGTGGAAGACTGGAACCTCCTCCCTCCCTTTTACGGTATCGTAGGAGTGTGAACAGTTGGTATTAGTGCAGAAGTTGTGACAGGTGAAGATGTGTGGTACACAGAAGGACTGCTTGTCTTCAAGGAATGGGCTGTCGGGTCTGTCTTCAGATTCTAAAATTAAATAAACAAAATATATACTACTGTGCTCAGAAGTTCCTTTATCAGAGACATAAACTGTTACATAAGTAACAGAATAATTTGATTGCTGTTAAAGATTTTGTTTTTGGCAATTTATCAGGGTGTATTGTACTATCAGTTTCAGAAACTCATAACTATTGTCAGAACTATACAGTGTGGCACCCACTGTACCATGGACTTTTGATTTTAACTTTACGCGCATGAACGAACATGCATACATACTAGGTAAATGCAACAACTTAGTAAATACTTATGCTGTACAAAGAGTCTGGGTGCTGGAGAGGGATGCCCACCAGTGGTGGCACCAACATAACCTGGTGCCTCCACTGCCTGGTTCTATAAATGTCCACTTAACTTGCTTCTTATCTCAAGAAAAGAAGGTGAGGTACTTCAGAAGGAAGGCAACTTCAGCCTGCAATCCACTGAGTTTGTTCTGATAATCCCAGGGTCATAACAAAGCAGCCTGTTTTGTATGTTTTCCCTTTCATTGTGTTGTATATCAGCATACTGTACTGTAGTTGCAGTCCCACTGTCCACCACTAATACCCTGACTTTGTTGTGCAGGAGAACCAGGTAAAGGTGGTGGAGCTGCAGCGTGACCTGATTGGGATAGACAACCTGGTGCAGCCTGGCCGGGAGTTCCTACGAGAGGGCTGTTTGCAGAAACTGTCTCGTAAAGGCTACCAGCAACGAATGTTCTTCCTGGTGAGGCATACAGGGTAACAATAAAGGATGGGGGAGGCTCTTGTCAGAGGGGGTGTGTTACCAAAATGATTTAAGAAGTGGGGAGAACATATAAAGTTCCCAAATCCTGAAATACTGTATGATAAAAAAATATATTGACAGTGCATGTTCCAACTTCTTTATGGGGAGGAGAGTTTTAAACCACTTAATGTCATTAATGTACTGTATTTGTATGTGAAATTTCCATTTCTGGAAATAACAGATAGAAATATGTATTCTTTAAAATCAAGTTTTGTTAAGTATAGGAGCTCCCAAATATCCCTGGATTCATGGCCTGAGAAATTTGCTCATGTATATTTTTCAGTATCCAGTTAATTCAGCTACAGCACCAGAAACTTCTCAGATCTCACTTAACTGAAAATTCTCAAGACATTCTGTGCTTTGGACATGCGAGAGTTACATATGTCCTCCTGCCGTACAACAAGGCAGTTACAAGAGGCATTATGTTAAACTTCATCATTAGTAAACACTAGTTCCGTAGAATCTGACCAGTGTTCCTGTGTTAGTTTTCAGATGTGCTGCTTTATACAAACCGAACAACAACACCAGTCCTGCAGTTCAAGGTCCACGGTCAGCTGCCCCTGCGGGGAGTCATGGTAGAGGAGACTGAGAGCCGCATGGGAGCCACAAATTGCTTTACTATCTATGGAGGTAACAGGTATGGGAATGTATAGTTTTTTTTTTTATTTTTTTTTATTTTTTTACCTATTCTCACATCAATCAAGCCCCTGGAATTTTAACTGCACCTCACAGCCCCAGCCAACTTCCCATTTTTATTGATATTTTTATATTCTTTTACCATTAATCCATTCAGTTCATTAACATATTTTGAATTATTTCTTGCTGTTCCTTTTAGGAGACTTTTTGAACTGTATAGGTTAGATACAGCCTTTATTAATCTCATCACCTCCTGGTAGTAGCAGGATTAAACTCAAAATGTGTATGATTGAAGTGAAGAGATTAACAAATCTGTTCACCTGCCCAGAGCGCTGATGGTGGCAGCTGGGAGCGAGGAGGAGAAGGCCAAGTGGCTGGGTGACCTGACCTCTGCTATATCCAAGGCTAAGGCTCGACCAGATGATGCCTTCCACTACCTCTCACTCAAGTCCATAAGTTAGTACACTCGTTCCTTTTCCCGTGCATAAATTAGGACACTTATTCTTTTCCCAAACATAAATTAGTGTGCTCTTTTCTTTTCCCATCCAAAAGTTAATGCACTTGGTTTTTAGTCCATAAGTTTGTACAGTCATTTTTTTCCTTTGGTAATTTTCAACTTGTTTTTTCTTCAGTGTTATACAGGTTGGTATGGGTGCTCACCATCCAGTGACTCAATGTAGTTCTGCTCTCGGGTGCCTGCTCTTTCCTCTTTTCCTTCCTTATTTCCATCCTTCCTTTTCTGTCTTTCCTTTCTTCATTCTTTCCTCTTCCTTCTGTCTACAGGTGACTCTGCACTGAGTGACAAGCCAAACGGTTTCCAGTACACCAGGAAACCATTCACTACGCTGAGTGATAACCATACAAACAAAATATGGTGCCTGGTTTTTAGTGGGCAATTAAGGCACTCCAGCTGAATTGAGCCTGTGCAGGTTTATATCCAAGGAGTGATTGGGGTTTATTGTTCACGTAAGGCCACTCAGGGATGATTGAGGCTGGTCACTTTCATCTTAAATGTCAGGACCAACTTGCCAAGCCCCGGGCTCCTGCGCTCCTGATGGGGCAACACAGGATTAAATGATGTGTGTATGTATTTATGAATAAATTGCTTGTTTTAACATTCTTTTTGCTACCATTTCTTTAAAAAAAAAAACACATTATACAGTTCCATTCCTGTCATTAAAGCTCAGTTATCAATTTCTCCCAGTTTACACGACATACCAATTGATGAAAATTTAAGCCTTTTATATATATATATATACATTGTGGTAGGTGGGGGCACTCGCCATCCACACACGATGTAGTGCTGCTCTCGGGTGTCTGCCCTTTCCTCTCCTCCATCCTTCTTTCCATCCATCCTCTTCTGTCTTTCTTTCCTTCATTCTTTCCTTGTCCTTCTGCCTACAAGTGACTTTACACCCCCTCTTCTGTCTTTCTGTCCTTCATTCCTCTTCCTTCTGCCTGTGGGTGAGTCTTCACTGAGTGATAAGCCAAATGGTTTCCTGTACACCAGGAAACCATTTGCCATGCTGGCCGGTAACAACATATCCAAATTTTGGTGCCTAGTGGTTTAGTGGGTAATTATTGCACTCCAGTCGGATTGAGCCGGTGAAGGTTTATATCCAAGGGATGGTTGGGGTTGATTGCTCATGTAATGCCACTCAGGGATAAGTGAGGCTGGTCACTCTCATCATAAATGTCAGGACCATCTGGCTAGCCCCGGGCTCCTATGCTCCTCATGGGGCAATGTAGGATTGGATGATGGATGGATGGAATATATATATATATATACTGTATACAGTACACCGTATATATATATTCATCATCATCATCATCATCATCCAGTCCATGAGGAGTGTAGGAGTCCTGGGTAGGCGGTTTGATCGTGACATTTAAGATGAGAGTGACCAGCCTCACTCATCCCTGAGTGGCATTACATGAGCAACAAACCCCAACCACCCCTTGGAGATAAACCTACATGGGCTCAATCTGGCTGGAGCACCTTAATTACCCACTAAACCACCAGGTGCCATAGTTTGGTATATGGTTGCTACCCAGCATAGTAAGTGGTATCCTGGTGTACAGGAAACCACTTTGCTTGTCACTCAGTGTAGAGTCACCCATAGACAAAAGAAAGAGGAAAGAATGAAGGAAAGAAAAACAGAAGAGGAGGGAAGACAAGAAAAACAGAAGAGGAGGGAAGACAAGAAAAACAGAAGAGGAGGGAAGACAAGAAAAACAGAAGAGGAAGGAAGTATTCTCATTTTCCACTCTTGTTCAGGTTCTTCTGATGAAGTTTTGGATCGAAGTGACCAAGGTGGTGAGGAGGCGGGTGGTGCTGGGCGGGGAGGGGTGGGGGAGAAGGCAGGACCTCCTCAACAGCGCTCCAATACAACCGTCCATGTATGTTGGCATCGTGCAACTAGTGTCTCCGCCCACGACTACTCTTTGGCTGTGCAGGTAAGGTGGGATGTGTGTAGGAATGGAGTTTGCACCAGTAAGGAGGTGAGAGAGAGAGAGAGAGAGAGAGAGGTGAGGAAGGATGTATACAGGTGAGGTGGGGTGGGGTGTGTACTAGTGGGGAGGGATGATGTACTGTATGTATAGGTAAGGAGGGATGGTGTCTGTACAGGGTGAAAAATGGTAGAGTTTACAGTATATGATAAAAAATGAAATCATCACGTTATTTTGGACAGCCGTATTAGTTGTAACCACATAGTTTTAAAATATCTCATTGTTATAACCACAGAACCAGCTGAGTGGGTACCTGCTGCGTAAGTTCAAGAACAGCATGGGATGGCAAAAGCTGTGGGTTGTCTTCACAAATTTCTGCCTCTTCTTCTACAAGACCTTCCAAGTGAGTTTCTTATTTTTAAGATTTGCCCTTAATTTTTATTTTTATTTTTTTTATAGGGGTATAATAGATACTCCTAATTTCCAGTAGCTTGAATTCTTTGTTCCTCTCAGAAATATCTGAAGGTTGAAATCGTGCAGAAGAGAGTTCTCTGTATATCATACATCATTTTATTATTTCTTCCCTAGGATGACTTCCCACTGGCCTCCCTTCCTCTGCTGGGCTACACCATCACCACACCAGGAGAGGATGACCAGATCCAGAAGGAGTTTGTTTTCAAGCTCCAGTTCAAGAATCATGTCTATTTCTTTAGGTTAGTTTTGCTGTGAGGCATTATATAATTTCATATTGGTGCATAAATGAATGTCTAGTCTCTAAGCTTGGTGTTGATAGTCCTCCTTCTTTGATGCATTCTCTTTCCTTGTCTGAACCCTACCTCACCTTGTCCTTAGTTGGGATAAAGCCGGAATGTTGAATATATGAAGATGATGATGAAAGTAGTCTTCACAGTACAGGCACCATCAGAGACATTCAAAAGGGTATTTGTATAAGTTTTTTCTGTAGAGGAAATTTGTTTAATATTACTCATTCCTTGATACATGTGGTATATAAAAGATCACTGCCTCCAGACATGGGTGGCAGAAGGTACAGAATAATCAGTCAGTTTTATCAGGGTGCTCCTTTCACATGGGAAAAAAAAAAAAAAATTGTCATGCATTTTCATGTCACATCCAGTGATGGCACACTGCCCACACAGTGAGGAAGAGACCTTTTTGGTAGGTTGCTGAATTTGATTGGGTGTGTGAGCTTAGCCAACCAAAGATCTCTAGCACAGGCACATGTTTTGTATTCCATGAATTAACCTGCTTTATACCCTCCTAAGCACAATGAAAGTGATTCTGGGGATGCCCCCAAGAACCGGTGTGTGTTTTTCATGTGAAAAAAGATGGAAATAGTGAGATGGCTGGAAATGAGCAAGGAGGTTTGTACATTGGCAAGATTTGTAGTTTGTCATTATAATTTGAGTAAACGTTTATTTGCCAGTAAATTAGTGAATATAGTTAGTAAAAATAAAAAATATCATTAGACTGAAGGGGTTAAAGTATTGGAGGGTTAGAGGTAGTGAGATGATGTGTATATACACAATACTGTTTGAGTTTATACAATTATTCAGTAAAAATAAAAACAACAATGTAGAGAAAGAAAGCAAGGAAGAAGGTGGGTTAGGATGGAGCGGAGGACTGCAGATGAGTCAGGGTATAGGTGCTTTGTCACTTTATGAAAAAGGTCAGACATAGAATGGAGCAATAGATACAGTAGGTAGATAGAATATTCAAGCTGTTACAGTGTTGTAATATACTGTAGTACATAAATTTACATTTTTCTCTTTTGGACAGGGCTGAGTCTGAGTTCACATTCTCACGGTGGATGGAGGTGATATCTACAGCCACACAGAACTCGGCCCGCACCCCTCGCTCTCTTGGACGCAAAGAGACCGAGAATGAGAGCATACGACTTTAGGAGTCTTCCCTAGCACTTACACGCACTTAATCATTTTGAACTTGTGTGCAGAAATGTGCATGAGTGAAAGTATATTGGTATGGGAGTCTGGGCACGACAAACAGGTACAGGTACAGTACACAACAATATTACACACACTCATGAACAAATCCCCATGTAGGATAGCATCAGCTGTATCATAGCAAAATGCTCACGAACACATACAGTTTATTATATAGTATATTGTGCAGACAATGAAAAGCCTACTTGCACCAAACTTATGTATATAGTCTAAGATACATTAATACATTCATGTACAGTATTTCATGTTTATGTTCTTGATGTGGAGTTTAGAACCAGTACAGTCATATATTCAAGATGCCTTGTGCTCATACATATACATATACAAAATAATTATGAGGCTCAAAAGCTGGCATTCATAGGGCAATATCAGGCAGCTTAGCTGAAAATTGTCTGTATTTCTCCCACTTCCATGATCTGTAATGTCTTCAGACAAGGAACATGAACAATCTACAGTACAGCTGACTCAAGCATCAGTCTTCCAGTTGTATTTTGAAAACTGAGAGCTAATGGTGTAGTCAAGCATTCAGTTTTGTGCAGTCATTAGTGGAATACCTATAAAAGATTAACCTTCATGCCATGTTACAAAATACAGTACAATAAAACATGAGAGGATAAATATATTTAACTCACTGTGAAGTATGCTAATTGTGGTATAAAATTGAGGGTGTTTACTTCCCCCTTTGCTATCTCAGTTTTGATAATATGATTGTTTGTAGTTTCAGATGTAGAACAGACATTACCATCTTAACAGACCTATTGCAGGTGAATCCTGTACTAGTGCAGTATTATCAACCAGCTTACATATTCATAGTAGAGGAAGATACAGTGAATTAAGCTGGATTTATTATTTGTACAGAAATTGGTACGCAGTACTTGCACACGTTATCATATGTCTTTTAAAATTCAGCTCCTGAATCTCCTATATATATATTTTTTAAAATTAGGGCAAACAAGTTCCTGTATATATTGTATTTTAAACACAAAGTATATTGGTGAGAAATAGATTAATATTAAACTCTGCAGCATTATATATGACTTGAGAGTTTTTGATGATTGGTGAACAGATAGGGAGAATTCTGTACGCATATCATTTATTGCAGCTCTCGAAGGTTGCTGAATTTTATTGTATAATAAAACAGAGCTTCATGTTGGGCTTGTAAACAATTGAGCCTTATGTTGGCTCTTGAGAATGACGGAGCTTCATGCCATGCTCTTGAAACCATCTTCCACACTGAGGACCAAACAGTAATATGCCGTGCAGATTTTTACACATGAAATTTGCTGTGGCAGCCGTTATTTAAAAACAAAATAATAATAATGCATATCATTTCTTACATCTTACTTGCAGTTAATCTAAGAGATATATATGCACAAACTTTATTTTCTGTTACCCACCAACATGATTGAGTGCTAAAGAAAATTCAAAGGTGCATTGCAGATAAGTTCATTGTGCTTGGTAAAACATAAGTTCTTTCCATTACCATGCTGTAAAGGTCATTTGGTAGTTAGATAGTTGAACATCTCTTTTCTTACAGGTTGTGCACTAATTAGTTGTTTCTCATTAGGAACCTTTAACTTTTTTATAGAACATCCATAATCATTTATATTCATTTTAGAGTTAGGCTTTATTGTATTTTGTTTGACAATAGACTGCTATTTAATAGTTAAGAAAGAGAGAATTGTTGTGATTACTATATATAAATATATATATAGGTTAGTCCATTTGTGAAATTTTTTGTATGATATGAAGGAGACATATATGGGTACTAGTCCATGCATTAGTCAGTTGGTATATGTACTCAGCAGCCTGTCATCTGGGAATCTCATTACACTGTATGTGTTCTCTTAATGTAATATTTTAAATGTAAAATAATTTGAGAGGCACCTCATATTGTACTCTGCATCCCTTGTGCTAGAAAGTATTATAGAATATATTTGAAATCTGAGACAGCTGGAAGGGAAGACTAATCACTGTAATGTTAGAGTATGCAGACCCACTAGTTGTCAAAAATATTATTAGGAGGGTGAAAAAATAACTTAATTGTGTGCCATGAATTTTAATCCACAATTTTATATATTTTTTTTTTTTTTTTTTTTTAAGCGGACGTGTCTGCAAGTCAGATACAATTTTTTTATTTACCCATGTAAACTCATCCATCTCCCTAACCTTTGCTTTCAACTTTGTACTTTTTTCTCTCTTGTTGCCTTCCCATTGCCTTAACCACTGAATCTGTGTATTAATGCAATAAATAATTTAGTTAGTTGTATGACTTCATTTCCCTGCTTCAGGAATGTGTGTAGAGTGGATAAAATAACAAATTGCTTGATTTGTGAGCAATGTGGAGTAAGAAAGCCTTTTGATAGTAAGCTAGTAGAGCATATTTAGATGTTAAGATCATAATAAGAGGCAACCACACATTCATGCAGTTGGGACACAGTAGTACACATTAACTTATGCCATAGTGGAATCAAGGTTGGTATTACTGTGTTTTTTTATTAATTCATTACCAAATATGCACAGCTTTTTCATATTGTCCATTGAAATGAGACTCACAGGTTATGCATCCATCATTTTTCTTGGATTACCAGAGTTACACTGTGGTAAGTGGTGGCAACCATCATCCACTCACTTGATGTGGTGCTGCCAATTTCTTCCGTCACATTTGTCATTCTTTTTCTGTGTCTGCCTTCCTCTCTTCCTCTTTCTCCCATCTTTCATGCCACTCTTTATTACTCTTCTTTCATTTTCAGATGGCCTTACATTGAGTGACAAGCCTAATGGTTTCCTGTAAACCAGGAAACCATTTACAGTGCTGGATGGTAAACATATAACCAACCCACACGTGTTCCCTACGTGTCAGCAAGTAGGTTGGCAGAAGGTTGGTGCCCCTCCCCATAAAACCACCAACTCAAAGATGAACAGCCACTCCTTACGGGAGTATGGCGTCTGGCTATAGATATATAGATAAATAGAAAAAGGTTCATGTGAGTGAATCTGAAGGTGGGAGGAAGTGTGATAGGCCAAGAAGATATGAGTGGATATGGTAAAGAGATTGAGATTGCAAAGTTAGGAAATGGATACAACTGATTTTGTCGAATGCAGTGTCCCACCCAGCTATGCATACTTGAGATGCATGGATTGCTTATTTGAGGGGAGACCCTCAAATTTCCAGAATAGATTAATAGGTCGGGAAAAGGAAATAGTTCCCCCTTGAGCCATTGGCCACCATTTGCAGCAGTTTGTTGAATCATTGTCGTGTGGCAACACTGAGAGCCGTTATATGTGTTTATTTTCTTTGTTCTTGCACATGACTTTGATTTTCATCCTCAGACTGCTATGGCAGATCTGAATGAGCAAAGAGTGCATTAAAATTTGTTTTTTGCTTGGGATCAGATAATGAAGGTAATGGAGAGAGTTTTAGAAGGTATGATTAGAGAAAGAGTGAATATTGATGAGATGCAGTTTGGGTTTATGCCAGGTAGGGGGACCACTGATGCCATATTCATTGTTCGACAGCTTCAGGAAAAATATATTGGTAGGAGAAGGGATCTTTATTTTGTTTTTGTTGATTTGGAAAAGGCCTTTGACAGAGTCCCTAGAGAGGTGGTGAAGTGGGCAATGAGAAAGCTTGGCTTGGAGGAGTGGCTGGTTAGGGTGGTTATGGCCATGTATGTGGGTGCTCACACCCAGGTGAGAGTGAATGGAGATTTGAGTGATCAGTTTCCCGTGAATGTTGGTGTGCATCAGGGGTCAGTCTTGAGTCCCATGTTGTTTATCATGGTACTTGAAGCCCTTTCACGTGACTTTAGAAACGGACTCCCGTGGGAGTTGTTGTATGCTGATGATTTGGTGCTGATTGCAGAGAATGAAAGGGAGGCGGAGGAAAGGTTTAGGAAGTGGAGAGATGGTATGGGGCAAAAGGGTTTAAGGGTAAATGCAGATAAAACAAAAGTGATGATATCTAGGGTTGGTGGCGGTACTGTCAAAGACGAGGGAGAGTGGCCATGTGCAGTTTGCCACAAGGGCGTGGGAAGTAATTCCATCTTGTGCGGTGTGTGTGATAAATGGGTGCATAAGAGATGTAGTGGTATCAGAGGTAGACTGCGAGATAATGCTGATTTTATGTGTACGGCGTGCCGGGGTGAGCAGGTGGAGATCGTCAGACGTGAAAGAATTGAACTTGCTGGTGAATCTCTTGAGTGTGTGGAAGAGTTTTGTTATTTAGGAGACATGTTGTGTGCTGGAGGTGGGGCTGGAGCTAGCTCTGTGGCTAGGGTGAGAAGTGGTTGGAAGAAGTTCAGGGAGCTCTTGCCTCTCCTGACATTGAGGGGGCTCTCCCTACGTGCTAAGGGGTCTTTGTATGCAGCGTGTGTTAGGAGTGTAATGCTTTATGGCAGTGAGACCTGGGCAGTGAAGGAGGAAGACATTCGCCGGCTCAGACGTACAGAAATGACAATGATTAGGTGGATGTGCAGTGCGTCCCTGCGTCCAAGGCCTGGAGGGGCTGGGTTTACAATGGAAGAGTTGAGAGGTAGGATGGGACTGGAGTGTATTGGTGTTGTGATGAGGAGAGGTAGATTGAGGTGGTTTGGACATGTGGAGAGGATGGGGGATGATAGTTGGGTGAGGAAGGTGAGAAGTGTTAATATTGGGGGTGGGGTTATGAGGGGTAGACCGAGAAAGACATGGGACGAGGTCATTAAGTGTGACCTTAGGGTTAAGGGACTGAACAGGGAGGCTGCAATGGATCGTGCAGCATGGAGAGCCGCCATTAGGTGACCAAGGCCGACACATGCAAGCATGTTGGAGCCTTTAAAAACGAACGAAAAAATGAACGAAACCCACAGCTGAAGCAGTGACAATGTTTGAGCAAGTTTTCAGGGAGCAGGCTGTGAAAAAAACCCAGGTCTACTAATGGGTAATGGTATGTGTATTTTAAGAAAGGCAACATGTCAGTCTGAGACTTTCCATATCCTGGGTGTCCTTTGACCTCTTGAACAGTTGAAAACATTGAGAAAATTCAACAATCATGCAATCTTGGAAGTTCGTCATTGCACTATTGACTAACTGGTGGAGATGATGGGCATTACTTGGACTTCAGTCCAGTGGATTTTGAAACAATCTTGGATTCTTGGCATGCATCAAATCCCAGTAAAATTCATCCCCCATCTTTTGATGGGAGATCAAAAAGGAAATCAGGTGAATGTGTGTCAGGACTTCATTGAGCATTTGAGAAATCATCCAGAATTTCTTTCAAATGTTGTTATGGATGATGAGCCCTGGGTTTATGGGTATGATCCCAAAACCAAGCAGCAGCCCTGGTAGTGGGAGACACCAACATCTCCAAGCCTGAAAAAAAATGCATCAGGTCAAGTCTGCCATGAAAACAATTTTGAATTTATTAAATGTAGGGACCAACTTGTATCTGCCCCGGGCCGACGGTAGCTGATGAAACAGAGTGGATAGAACTGGAGGGTGTAATACTGAGGCTGCCTGTTAGAAACGTATATGTGTATTGATATGAGAGAGAGATAGATACAGATAGATATATCTATAGATAGATACAGATGAATAGATATATATAGAAAGATAGACATGGATAGATAGATTTATGTAGATAGCTATGGATAGATTGATCTGTATAGATAGATACATATAAAAAGATGGCTATGGATAGAGATATCTACATAGATATGGATAGGCAGATATATGGATAGATAGATATAGACAATGACACTTTGTATATATAATATGCTTATATAATATGAAATATTGTCCTATGTGTGCTCTTTACATCGGCCTCAGTGTTATCTTTATTATTATAATTAAACATAGATTAAGGAGGTCGTAAAGAAAAACGAAAAAGAAAAAAAAAAATCTGCATCGCAGCAACTTATGACGTTTTTTTATTCATAATACTGGGTAAATGTACCCCATATAAAGCGTAAAGCTAGGCAGAAAATATCACTATATGTATTTTTGTACTATGATATATGTAAGCATACATAGAAGCAACACAGAGACAGAAAGCAAGAACTATGGTAGAGGAGACGAGTGCTGGTGTTTCAATATGGCGACCTAAAGTCACACGCTCGCTGCGGAAACAGCCCCTCCATGTTATATAGCACAGTGCTCGCCAATTATAAGATTTACCCGTCACTTCATTATTATATTGCATAAAGATTGAGCTGAAAAGGCGACAGAAATTATCCCGAATAAATACAGCAACATTTCTTTATCGTTAAGCTATAATTAAATTATTGAAGATATTACTGAACTCGTTCTGTTTGTTTACTGAGCATCCCGTCCCGAGCGTCGTATCTGGAGGTAAGGCATGTCTCGTATTTACCCACTCTTTTCCTATGTTTTTGTACATTTAAAGCATGTATGGGTACTTCTACCTATTAGAGGAGTTCTGGGGAATGTTTAAGTGTTATTTTCTTTATTTATTTTTGTGTGATGTTTTGAGAACTGGATGATGCAAATGCTAGGCTTACACCAGGCAGGTAAGCTTATGTCCCTATGAAGTGCTGAAGTAATAACATGAGCCTGAGAGACAGAGGGCGGTTTCAAAATGAGTCAACAGAATGTATTAGGTGCGGATATAACACCGAGGACCTGAATCACTTCACCTTATTTTACATTGCCCTGCCTACAACGACGAAAGAAGAAAAAAAAACATGCTTTACAGCGCCCGTGCCAGCAGGATGAATTATCAGAAAACTAATATACGACAACATAGAAGAAACAAAACAGTGTTATACAAATTTTGGCAAACAAAAGACTCGATGCCATATGAAAATGACCCAGACCACGGTGAGACCACATCAGGAAGTGCTGATTCCAAGGCAATACTTACGCTATCCAACTGGACTTGACTGTATGTATTTTTGATGCTGAAGAGGGACGCCTTCGTGTGGTAACACTGATATTATTGCGAAATGGATCTACTTGGTTTGTGGGCTTTGGACTTTTGTTCCTTCTTGCAATTAAAAAAAAAAAAAAAATCTGTTCCCTTTCTGACTCCCAAAAGGAGAATGTTGGATGGCAGGACAACTTTGGCCTGCAACTCGGCTCTTCTGTATGACACTACTGTATTAAGTCGGTATTGAAGTTTCAGTTAGACATTCCCCAGTTTGGTTGGTTAGGTTAAGTTAGTTTGATAAGTATTAGGTATATTAGTATGATTAGGTCTGTTCTTGTTTACTCGATTAGATAAAATTGGGGGCAATTTTTTACCAAACCGTTGTGGCCTTTCCATGTTTTCTATTGAAGTAAATCTTTCACAGGGTAATTGGCTCTCTCCTGGATTACCATACCTACTGGGGATTTTTTAAAACTGGCCTATGAAGCCTGTTAGTAAGGATTTTGAATTTGTAATTATTCTGCTGATATCATCATGTCCATCACTGGATGTCAGATGCTGTGAGCACACATTTTACTTTTGGCGCGATTTCCAGATGGAGTGTCCAGGATGTACGGTTACTTTGGAATAATTGTGTTATTTGCAGTGGTTTAGATCAACTGCTTCCTTTAATCTACAACCATTTGCTTATCAAGGACACAACAAACTGCAAGAAGTGGCATTCCACGAGTTGCTTCTGGCAGCAGCTGTGCTTTTATCCTGCATATTTTTATTCTGTCCCTCCCACTTTTTTTTTTTTTTTTTTCTCTCAAGTTTTTACTGAGTTGTATTTTGCTCTGATGGGTTTTGGATCTTCAGTGTAATCCGCAGTAATCCCAGTTTCGGGGGGAGTTAGGTTTAATTAGGATGGATTAGGTTTTGTCCAAGTTTGATTAGGTTACATTAAGTTTGGTTAAATTGCTAAGTTTTCCATAGCTTTGACACTTATTAGTGTTTTCTTTTGTGCATATTTGAGTATGTTCGATACCTAATGCAGCCAGTCGGAGCGATGTATGGAAAACAGCGCAGGCAGTCGGGGAGATTGTTGATAAACACATGACATTGGCGACCTGGCCACTTCCCTAACCCATTCGTACAGGGTGCCGCATTTGGCGTCATTAGGGTCTTTCCTCGTAAATGCACAGTGACACCTTTAGCTTTGTAAAACCATAAATTACAGTATTCACCCCAAAAAAAGTTTTCGGTCGATTTGCGTAATTTTTGGAGGCGTCATAAGAACATAAGAAGAGGGGATAACTGCAGTAGGCTGGCTGGCCCATGCTAGACAGCTCCTAGAAGAGTAACAACTACTAGAATGAGATAAGGATAGCAAACACGAAGGCTTTCATAGCTTGTCCGGCTCTCGTCAAAAGTAACGAGTGGGCAACAGTGGGTCCCGATACCCATGACAGGGCAGACAGGTTTTTCAGTACCAAATGAGCTGTGAGTGGGGAAGGTAGTGCACAGTCTTGACCCTTTAAATCTCCTCTATTACCCCCGTCCTGGCCGCGCGAGATATTTCACTATACTGGTACCAATAGTGCTTATGTATAGTTTTTGGGCACTGTTGTGATTAGATTTGGTGTTTACAACAGGAAATTAGGTGTTTGTGAAGTGTTTCTGGCTGTCATCAGCTGTTGGCCCAACGAAGATTGTGCTACTCTGTGCTACTGTTTCTAATCATCTACACTGCCTCTACCCTGCACCCTGTTTTTTTGGTTTATTTAAGAAACCATGGTTTGTGTTTTTTATGAAAAAGCCATATTTTTTTTTTCCCCACCCAGATCATCAGTAAACACGTTGCCTGGCTGCTTTCTTAAATACCCAAAATTAGGTAGATTTTTTTTTTTTCCAATCACTTCTTGCAGTCAGAATTCAACATTTAACTGTCTGTGTTGCATATGTACCAAAATTACTTCCCTTGAGATCGTGAGTTTGTTATAGTTGGAATTGTTGCGCCCATAGATGTAATGTTTTTATTTCTGCCTACAGTAGCCATTCATTTCAGAATATACCTTGCCTCCTGGGGAAGGGGGGATAGAATACTTCCCCAGTATCCCTGCTTGTCGTAAGAGGCGACTAAAAGGGGCCTTTTGTCTCGTCTTTCTCTCCTTACTCTGCTCTTCTCTTCCACCTCTTTTCGTAATATTCCTGTGTTTCTTCCAGCCTTTATTTTCCCTCTACTCTTGCAGTGCCATATAGTCCTATTATGGCTTGGTGCTAATTCGTTTTTGTTTTTGTAAGCTTCAACATGCTTGCATGCATCGGCCTTGGTCGCCTAATGGCGGCTTTCCATGCTGCTCGATCTCTGGCAGCTCCCCTGTTAAGTCCCTTAACTCTGAAGTTACACTCATTGACCTCATCCCAGGTCTTTTTCGGTCTGCTTCTCACTGCCCTACCCCCAGCATTAACACTTCTCACTTTCTGCACCCAGTTGTCATCCCCCATCCTCTCCACATACCCAAACTATCTAAATCTACCTCACCTCATCACAACACCATTACACTCCAGTCCCATCCCACCTCTCAAGTCTTCCATCGTAAACCTAACCCCCCCAGGTCTTGCACTCAAGGACGCACAGCACATCCACCTAATCATTGCCATTTCTGTACGTTTGAGCCTTTGAATATCCTCTTCCTTTACTGCCCAGGTCTCACTACCATACAGCATTACACCCCTAACACATGCCGCATACAAAGATCTCTTAGCATGGAGGGAGGGCCCTCTCCATGTCAGGAGAGGCAACAACGCCTTGAATTTCCTCCAACCACTCTTCACTCGAGGCACAGAGCTAGCTCCTGCCCCACCTCCAGCACATAATGTGTCTCCGAGATAAAAAAAAATCTCTTCCACACACTCAAGAGACTCAGCAGCAAGTTCAATCCTTTCATGCCTGGCAGTATCCACATGCTCTCCCCGACACACTGCACACACGAAATCAGCATTATCTCCCAGTCTGCCTCTAATACCACTACATCTCATGCACCCACTTATCACAAACACTGCTCATGATGGAATTACTTCCCTTGCCCTTGTGACAAATTGTACATGGCCACTGTCTCTCTTTGACAGTACAGCCCCTAGCCGTAGATACCATCACTTGTTCTATCAGCATTTACTCGTAAGCCTGTGTGAGGAAGGTGAGAAGTGTTAATATTGGGGGTGGGGTTATGAGGGGTAGACCGAGAAAGACATGGGACGAGGTCCTTAAGTGTGACCTCAGGGTTAAGGGACTGAACAGGGAGGCTGCAATGGATCGTGCAGCGTGGAGAGCCGCCATTAGGTGACCAAGGCCGACACATGCAAGCATGAAGAGAGAAACCTGTACTGTACACAGGAAAAATCATCTGGTAAATTACCAGTATGCTGGGAATCAAACCAGGGACTCTCAGGTGAGAGCCAGGCAGCATACCACTACACCACGACCAGGTAAAAGTTAACTCACGTTGTCACAATCTTGTAACCAACGTCCCTCTGCCCCCACTGTGGGCATCAAGAGGATGAGTTAACCCCGTGGCACTCGAGCAAGTAGATGCTTTTAATCTATCCCAAGCACTTACGGCAAGTCAGTGGGAGTGCTGAGTTCCCGAGTTGTAACAGAAGATTAACACGAGAATAATCTGATCATGCAGTTACTTAAATAATGAAGAGCTGTAGCATTGTCTTTTTCTACTGGCTTAAGGTGCCCTTATAATGCCGTTCACCTTCCTTCTCTTGGGGGGATAGGGAAGTAGATGAATGTTTCAGTAAATGAATAGTGGAGATGCATAGTTAAATCATAGTTACCACATGAAGACATACTCTCCTCATTCGTGTCCTTCATTTGTACCATTTATTATTTGTTCATATTTTGTGTACAGGCCCCACTTATCCTCTTAAAAATGATAAATAATATGTAAGAGAAAACTATGATGTACTGTATTACACAAAATAAGCTGCCTGGGAAGGAATGTTAAGAGGCCTTTTAAGCCCAAAAATAATATAGTCCAAGTTTCTTCATACAGATATATATTTTTTTCATATATGGTGTGAGTTGGAGCAAGGGCAACATGATGGCAGAGGACAGGGCAACATTGAAACCATTTGTTCATGGCATCTCCCCTCCCCTGCAGGGTTAAGACTGTCAGGGTTTTTTCAGGCAGAAGATTATTATTATTATCCATCCATCATCCAATCCTACATTTCCCCATGAGGAGCGCAGGAGCCCGGGGCTAGGCAGTTGGTCCCGACATTTAAGATGAGAGTGACCAGCCTCACTCATCCCTGAGTGGCATTATATGAGCAATCAACCCCAGCCACCCCTTGGATATAAACCTTCACCAGCTCAATCCGATTGGAGTGCAACAATTACCCACTAAACAACCAGGCGCCAAAGTTTGGTCATATGGTTACCACCCAGCATAGTAAATGGTTTCCTGGTGTACAGGAAACCACTTGGCTTGTCACTCAACAGTTGATAGATAGGTAGATAGATAGAAGCCTGTTAAAGTTCCTCTTTTCCCAGTGAAGTAGATTTGCCACTTTTTCCCAAGCTATTGTAGTAGTTGTGGCCCCAGGCTCATCTGAAATGGGAACTCGGTGGACTGCAAGCGTGAAGTTACTCATCTGCTGTAGTCCACTAACCTTTCTGGGAACAAGCAAGTACTTGAGAGACCATAACCAAGGAATTGAGCCTGACAGATGTAAAATGTATCAATTCATCTTTGTCTGGTGTATTAGTAATTGTAGTAATTGCAACTCCAGGCTCATCAGAACATGAACCCTGTGGGCTGTAGTCAGAGCTATGCTTGTGTAGTCCACCATTATCTTGTTGGGGGATACGGGTGGGATTGAGAATGTTAATATAATTAGGCAGCCGTCTCCCCCCCCCCCCCATTCCTGTTAGTGCCACTCCAGCACCAATACTGTAGGGGTTAATTAAAGAAATACTGTGAGGGTTAATTGAAATCTGTATTAAATTCCTCCACAGACAAAAGGTTAATAAATCAGCAGAGCTGAGATTATCTTAAAACATGTCATATTTTCAGGGTCATATTTACAGGGGCTGTCTGTGTTACTCATGCTGCTGTTCCTGCAAGTGCTGTGTTGATGGTGCTGTGCTGTGCTGGAGTTCGTGTTTCCGTCCTGGAGTTGATACCGCCGTGCTGGAGTTGATGCCACCTTGCTGGAGTTGATGCCGCCGTGCTGGAGTTGATGCTGTCTTGCTGGAGCTTGTGGTGTTGGCTCAGTGATTTCTGTCAATGAATAACCTCCAGTCTCTGGGGATATACCTCTGGTTATAGGTTAATTCCCCAGGGCCATCAGTCTTGAAAATTATCTACACTACTACTACTGCTACTACTACTACTACTACTACTGCTACTTCTACAGCAACAACAACAACAGCTACTACCACCCTTCAGAAATGTGAGTTAGACATTTTTTGGTTCATCCACCTTGACTTGGCGGAGAGTTTTGTCTTTGGCAGCCTAATCATCATAGCCCAGAAGCATAGTAAGACAAGGATAGCAATACTGTGGCTCTGCATCCTTTCTACAGTAGATCACTTTTAAGCCAAGTTGAGATGGACAGAGTATGACAGTTGCTCCCCTACTTACAATATTTTAATAGAGAATTCCTCACCTCATCGTTGGGTGGGAAAGGAATGAGGACTGATGATGATAATGCCTAATGATGATTATTATGATCAGTGGCAGTGCTAGGCTCCATAACTAGATCATTCCACCACTAGGGTATACAAGGTACTGATTTTACTTGCCATTCAATGATGACGACGATAACAAAGATGATTGATAATAGGATAGGATGATGCAGTGCCAGGAGTCAATCCCTGGCACTATCAGGCAAGCAACCACAAAGCCTAATGAAATCTCAAGCTGGTAAGTCTTTAATCTCTACAACGATTTTCTTAGCTCAGATGTTTGTAAGTGGGAGAGCAACTGTCTTTATTTCAACCAGATGGTTTAGGGGGATTGTAAAAGAACAGATGGCTGTTAGTATAACACGACAGCTTCAGTATCCGATCATTACCATGTGAAGGTGTCTGTTCCAAGCATCAGTAAAACGAGCAAGAGAAGGCATGTTATTCTCTTATCATTTGGGGAAGAGTGATAAATATGAAATACAAGTTAGTGCTGGCAGAGTATTGTTGGCATACTTATGCACATGTCTGTACATCACAAACAAATGCAGTATGTCCTGGTTATATGCCACAGATGCTAAAAAATACAGGGTGGTTCATATATAACATGTCTGATCCCATGTGCTTTGTCCTTCTCTTTTGAACCATACCTTAACCCCATCCTTAGGTGGGAAGAGGAGGTTAGGATGATGATGATTGCAATGATGATTTTAATAATAATGAATGATGATTATTATATATTGGTGAAGGCTCAGTCAGTATTACATCTCTACCCTGCATCATTTTCTGTTTCCCATAACCCTTTCTTTATAATGATTATCTTGTTTGCATCCATTGTTTTCATTTTTTTTTATCAAGTAATTAAAGATCTCCTCTTGAATTTGCATCAGTAATTGGTCAAAGTTCACTCATTTTAGTAAGCAGAAATTTTTACCCTTCTCTGACTTTTATCTGTTTACTGCCGACATCTAAGTCCCATAAGGGGGGCCACAAACAAATTAACTACATGTTGCACTGTCATCTGCCATTTGACTGCCCTCTCTCCAACTCACACACCCCGTCCTTCGTATCTCTTCACTCCATTCTTCCATCTCAGGCATGGTCTCCCCTCCTCCCCTCCCCTGCCATGTCATACACATACCGTACCTTCTTCTAGTCAGTCTCTCATTCTTCATCCTCCACATGGCCAAACTATCTCAAAGTATTTCTCCTAATAACACCACGATGCATCTTTACTTCCTCATTTGTCTGTCTGTCCATAGAACTCCACACACTTCTCACTTCATTTCCACTGCTCTCACTCTTGGCTTTTGTCCATCCAACAAGATCCAAGCTCACTTCCCAACTCCTTATCACAGCTTTCAGTGATCCAACAACCTTTCTACCCTCCTGTACCCATTCAAGCACTTCCATCCATCCTTACTCAACACACTACTTAAGTACTTGGGTGCACTCCCATTATCTGTTTCCTCACCATCCAGTCTCACTATGTATGCTGTGACTTCATTTCCCTCAAAGATCATAACTTTACTCATATATACATTCTCATTTAGATTCCATTTCCTACATACACCCCCAGACTCATTCACCAAACCTCGCAGTTCACATTCCTCGCAATACAGTAGCATCAGCAAGCAACAGTTCAGGAAGTTTCCACACCTTACCCTCTCGCATTAGACTCTCCAATATATTCACATCCCTGCCTCTTATTTCTCTTATAGCTCCATCCATATACATATAGAGCTACCATAGAGACGTGACATGCAGAAAAATGACACAAGGAGACATGACAGAGACATGACACACAAAAGCATGACACAATATATGACACAGAGACATGACACAAGGAGACATGAGTTTTTTGTCCTTATGCATATTCATTTCCCATACCTCACTGGCAGAATAAGATAGCACTGTGGCCCAACATCCATTCCATAGCACTTCTTCATGACTAGCACCATATTAGTCTTGTTTCAACTAGCATTTACAAAGGAAAGATGGTAATTTAATCCCCTGTTAAACAGAGCATAATTGAATAAAGTCATCAAAATAAATACATCCCCCATACCCGCAGACAACAATATGCCAGATATATGAGCAGCCCTGTATTTTGGTTAAGTAAATTGTGGGCTGCAGTTGCTGTGGTCCTGTATTCCTCAGTAAAAGTGCTGTAACCAAACCACTTCTCTAAAATCGTGTCGGTTTCAGCACTGTTGCCGATATGGCATTTGGTACCTGACTAAAAACAGTGTCAGTTGTTTGTAGCTTATCTGTGTGTGCTGATCATCTAGCTTTTACAAAGAGATGTGGCTAAATGAGCTGAGAAATTTTGCTAAGGATATATGCATGTCGTTTTCCAAAGTAGACTGCTGAAAATGCACACACATGTCTAGAGAAAAATCTGTGTTGTAAGGATAATTGTGGAGCTTAAAGTCCAAAAGCTCATATTGCCTCTTTTCTTTAATTAAATTCCAGTTTTTAGTTTCTCCAGCATTGACTTTGATTCTTAGTAGTTAAACTGAGCCTGGGACCACCACAACAGCAGGTATTATCAGCCCAAAAGGTCGTAAATAAATGTGGCAAATAAAAGGGCTTCGCAAAAATCTGTAGTGCTTTTTTACCAAGCAATAAAAATATGTTTTGCAATTTATTATCCTTCCTGAAGTATTGATATTGGTTGTTGTATTTGTATGCCTATTTTTATGCCCATTTTCTTGTAATGATGTGTTATTTTTGCATTATTATTATTGCCATATCAGAGTGATTTACTACATAGTCTGCCACAGGAAGAAAAATATACTGAAAAAATATGCACCTATAATCCTTGTTTGGAAGATTTTAATTAGCAACAGG
This sequence comes from Coenobita brevimanus, assembly GCF_032717465.1. Lineage (NCBI taxonomy): Eukaryota > Metazoa > Arthropoda > Malacostraca > Decapoda > Coenobitidae > Coenobita > Coenobita brevimanus. Next base: position 57,286,770 of record NC_136966.1, read on the forward strand.
TCAGCTATTGTCTTCCTCAATCTATATTTCCTTCTGCCTTATGACCTCCAGTCTTTTAAATGCAATGCCAGCTATGAAATTGTCTTCCTCAATATGCATTTCCCTCTGCCTATGTCCTCCAGTCTTTTAAATGCAATGTGTATCGGAATTTCAGATGTAAGAGATCTTGAAGTTGGCTCTCTTCTGTGTATTATTTCTTGCAGCCTTCATTTTTTTCATCTCTGCTTTAAAAAGAAAAATGTATTGCCTTGAATAACACTGAGAATTTAAAACTAACAAGCATCCTTAGTTAACGTCCATATACAGTATGTCTAAGGTTAATGAGCATCTTGAGTTGTGTCCATTTATATCAAAGAATAATAATCATACTGAGTTGATTCCCTTCATTAAACATCCCCAGTTGATCCCTTCATTTATGTCGGAGATTAATGAGTTGAGATTTTCCCTGCATTTATACGAACATTTGTCCTATGCTTTTTGTTATTTTTTTTTTCCTGTGGGTGACTATATGTTTATATATTGATGTTGGTGTGCTTTTTTGGTGCCTGTTTATTTCTGTTGATTTATTCTATAGTCAGTTTGCTTTTGCGTGACAGAGTCATAAACTCTAGCTTGGGTTATGGCCAAGTGTAGTCAGACTGGAGAGTTAATTTGACTGGTAACCAAGGAGGCTAATTTCTACTTCATCACTAAGACCTATCAGATTTTATATAGACACAGAAATTCATAACTTCTGGCTTGGATTATGGCCAAGCCTAGTCATACTTGTTAATTTGAATAGTAACCAAGGAGACTCATCCCTACCTCAACACTAAGGCCTATTGAATTTTGTACACCAGTGATTTTAGTACTGAAGTTCTAAAAGTTGCCCTGTTTTGTCAGATGGAAATAAACTGACTATAGTTAGGTATGTTGAATTGTAATATGTTATCTTTATATCTCTATTCTTATTGGTAATAGTGTGGGGAAATGTGCTATGTAATGTCATCTTCAGGTGTTTGAAATATTGTAACTAATGGATTAGGGCGTTGGGCTATAGATAGATAGATATGGAGAGATCGTAAGGTGGCCAATGAACTGAACAATTTTGATATACCGCTTCAGACCACACAGTCATTTGCCATAATTTCCTAAGCATGTACAAGAACTAATCTGACTGTCAGGTGTATGCAATATTAGGCAAAGTATGATGTATAAAGTTGCAAGGTCTCCAACATCACAGCCAATTGTTTATACGTTTTAAGAACTACTATCATTATGCTATACAGAGATATATAGATAGATGCTTATTCTTAGGCTATGCTGTAGGTGTTTCTCCTACCTTGTTGCGTTTTCTTTGTGTATCTTTTGAGTGTTTGTGATGTTGGGCTGGGTTTTGGTGATTTATGATTCTTTAGAGAGAGAGAGAAATACGTAAACGACAGTGATTTAATACTGGTGTTGGAATGAGCAAGGATGTGTGATGTTCCCATGGTTTTGTGTGTGTGTGTGTGTGTAAAGATTCAGTGATTTGATTGGTGAGTGAATGAGTAATTTCATTGGGCTTGCAGTTGGCTGGTTTCTCTATTGGGTTTCCTCTTGCTTTATTGGTCCAATACATGTCTTCCATTTGGGTAAAAAAAAAATGAGGTGGTAATGACTGCTTGAAAAAGAAAACGAAAAATGGTTACGATGATTGAAAAATAATTGGTTACGATGATGATGATGATGATGTCCACTTCACTAGGCATGATACTGATAGTTCCCCCCCCTTAATGCTTGTTCATTCTCAGTTCTTTGCTCCCACCTCAAATATTTCTATCAGGAGAGAGAGAGAGACCCTCTTGTCATAGTGCTAAAAATCATTACAGGCCTCCGACCCTCCCATCACCTGTATTGATAGTCTCCCCCCCTGCCCCATCACCTTCCCTTCAAGCAGACAAATTCTCATGGTAAATTTAATTTCTTTGTCAATAGATGATAAACCTGTTAGACCAAGATTATGCTGTTTTGATTAATATATGCTATGCTATGTATTAGTAAATCTTGCCTTGAAATCCCTTTTGACTGACTACAGAAATCTTGGCAGTCCCAAAGATAAATGTTGAAGGATTGTCTCTTGTGGTTGTGTGGGGAGTGTGGTTTGGTGTGGGAGGAGGACTTACACTGTGGTACATGTGGTGTTTTGTGATAGTGTGTGTGGTGAGTGTTCTGCGGTGTGGGAGGAGGCATTACACTGTGGTAAATGTGAGTGTGGTGTGGTGTGGCAGGAGGCATTTTACTGTGGGCATAGTGTATTGTTTGTGAGTTGTATATATTGTGTTGGCACTGAAGTAAAGAATGATTGCTGTGTTGGTCTGGTATATTCATTTCACTCTAACTTGGCACAAATGTTCATGTTTTTGCACCTTTTTTTTAAACATTTCACACTGGCAGAAACAAAATAGAGCTACATTCTTTAAATAGCTTTTCATTGTGACAGGCATCATATTTTAATGCATGTTTATTTTCATAACTCGGCATTCATGAGAGAGCATAAGCCATTTTTAGACCAAGTTAGAGTAGAGAGAGATGAGTATAGGTGTAACTGTGTTTCTCTGGGTAGGGTTGTGTCTGAGGGATGGGTGTCTGTTGATGGTTTTTGAAGGCTTCTGTTGTGTAGTGGCCATGTATATTTAGGTGGTAGCTATGTACCATCTGAAATACTGTAGTAGAAATAAAGTTATATATATAAAAAAAAAAAAGTGGTTGACGGCCACAGCCACTGGCGGATTGCATTTATGCTACTGGTGTTGCAGATGGTCAGAGCCGGTGACCTGTACTGTGAAATTCCATATGCTCTTCACAGCACAGTTCCATTGGAATGGGGGCTGTTTTAGGGAGGAAAAAAAAAAAATGTATCCTTGTGAAATTTAGTGTTGTGTATAGGATGAGAACAGATGTTTTTGAAGCACTCTGTGTAGTGTAAGTTAACAAGCATCACATTATAGTGTTTATATACTATATTACAACTCAGCATCCATGAGAGAGCACATGGCATTTTTAGACCAAGTTAAAGAGAGGGGGAGAGAGAATAGGTGTTTTCATGTTTCTCTGGGTAGGGTTGTTTCTGAAGGGTTTTATGCATTTTTTGTGTGTGCAACACTGGGCACAGGCGTCACAGCCTGCTGCCAAGGCCCAGTAATTCTCTTACATATCATACACCTCTACATGTCACCACTTCGGTGCTAACACCCACTGTGCATATTGAATACATGCTAGGGCTGTCTCATGCAGGACTAGTGTACTGGTGATGGTTTTTGAAGGGTCGTGTTTAGAGATTTTTGGATGGCTGTAGTGGCCATGTGTGCATAGGTAGTAGCTATATACAGTCTGAAATAATAAAGTACTGTATTAAAAAAAAAAATGTAGTCTGAAATAATAAATATAAAGTACTGGAAAAGAAGAAGAATAAGGTTGACGGCCACAGCCATTGGCAGACTGCAAATAGTGCAGGTGGTCGGAGCCGATGACCTGTGCTGTGAAATTCCATACATTTTCACAGCACAGTTCCTTCTGAATGGGGTCTGTTTTAGGGGGAAGGAAAAAGAATGAATCAAATATAATAATTATCATTGTGAAATTTAGTGCTTGGTGTAGGATGAGAATAGATGTTTTTGAAGCACTAGTGTAGGTTTTGAATGGGTGTAGGTGCTGGGTAGTGAGTGTATACAGTAGCTAAAACAAGTATCTGTGCAGGAGGGGGTCAGTGTTGCCAAAATTCTGAATGTAACAAGTGATATCTCAGGAGGGTTGATATACATGATTTCACCCCATTCTCTTTAGTGTTACCGTACAAGAACAGTATTACATTCGATTACTGTCTCTCAGTATAGGGAGACAGTTCTTACCACAGCTGATATTTTGTGTACATAGTCTGTCTATAGCCAGACACCATGATCCTATAAGGTGTGGTCATTTGTCTTTGAGTTGGTTATGTTACGGAGAGGGGCACTAACCCCCTGCCGAGAACTTGTTCACATGCAGGGAACACGTATGGTTGGGTTATATGGTAACCACTCAGCGTTGTAAAATGTTTCCTGGCTTACAAGAAACCTTTAGGCTTGTCACTTAATGTAAAGCCACCTGAAAAGGAAAGAAAAGTAATAAAAAGTGACAGAATGGATTTATATAGACCTGGAGTTAGTGCTCACAAATTGCCTTGACATTGAATGCCACATAATAATTGAATCATAAGACCAAGTTTGTAATTCAGAAACCTGATTCACAAAACATGCCACTGAAAGAGCTCTGCCAGGACCAGCTTGTGGCAATATCACATTTCTCAGTATTTACACATTTGCGATGCCATATCAGATGTTTATCAGTACAGAGAAATTATACTGTTTAGAAAGACTGGTTACCATTTACTGGAAGATATATATGCCACTGCAAAAATGGAAGGTGAGGCTTTTACGAGATTATTGCATCATAAAGTGTATTAGTGTGAATGATATAAAGCTGTTTACAATATTACAAGCTTGGTGCCCCAGAAATTATCACCCTAAATCATCAGTTTTAAGGCAGTTTGTTCAGGCAGCTCAAAATGAATGGATCTTGAATTTGGCTCTTTTATTTTTTTCTTGGAGGGATCAATCATGTGGGCTTCTGTTCCTTGTTCTTTGCGGTATTTAAAAAAAAAAAAAAAAAAAAAAACATGTAGTATGCACAGATACTAGTTTTAGTCACTCAGCAGTATGAAAAAAAATAAAAAATAAAAAATAAATAAATAAATAAATGCTTTACAGAACACACTGCCTCTTAGGATGGAGATCGTGTAGGTAGGTATGGTGGAAAAAAAATTGTGAGGTGTTATGTATAGGAAGAAGAGAGAAGTGTACTGTTGGGTAGAGGAGGAAGAGGGAAGTGTAGTGTTGGGTAATGGTATAGGCGAAGAGGGAAGTGTAGTGCTGGCTATAGGAAGAAGAGGGAAGTGAAGGGTAGAGGAGGAAGAGGGAAGTGTAGTGTTGATTAGAGGAAGAGGAGGAAAATAGTGTTCATTAGAGGAGGAAGAGGGATGTTGTTGAGGCAGTGCATGTAGTGTTGAAGGCTTTGAACGGCTGTAGTGGCTAGGTAGTGAGTATGTACAGGATAAATTAACAGAAAAAAAAAAAAAAAAGGAAAAATAAAACAAAAATAGTTGCACGTTTTATTTGGATGGAAGTCACTTTTAAATTAATTAGGGTCAGAGGTCAAGTGATAGGTCTGGTACAACTTCCTTGGTGGTTTGAATGGCCATAATGCTTTTACTTTCCTCTGACAAAGTAGGGGCAGACTGGAGGGTCAGTTGAACTAGTAATCAAAGAGACTCATTCCTAGCTCATTACTAAATTTCACTGTTTCATAGGATTGGTCCAGTTCTGTCAGAATAAAATAACTTATTATGAAGAGGTACATAGTGAGGCTGGGGGGGAGGAGGCAGCCTTATAAGTTTGTGTGGAGATCCTGTTGGGGTGTGGTGGTTGTTTACGTGTTCGTGTTTTTCTGGATTGAGAGTCCCTTGGTTGTCCTGTGTCTGTGTGTTTAGCCACAAGGGATTTTTGGCACTGAGAACACCAGCTGGTACTGTATTGGTGTTAGTCTGGAATAGGAAAGTCATGGATTTGATAACTTGGAAACACTTAGGTAGGGAAAAATATGTGGTCAGGGATTCCAGAGGCTTAAATGGTCAGTGAGTGAGCATCTGGCCCTTTTCACTGGACATGGCCTGGTTATATCAGTACCACCACATGAAGGTGTCTGCCTAGCACCACTTTGTTATAACAACTGGGTGTGGAAGGTGGGAAGTGTGATTTTTGGGGGTAGGGTTGCGATAGGTAGACTTAAAAAGACACGGGGCGAGGTCATAAGGTGGTTGCCAGAGATTGAGCAGCATAGATAGCCACCATTAGGTGACCAAGGCCGATGAATGCATGTTGGAGCCGTCATAAGTGATACAATACGAATGATATAAAAATACTGAACTATTTCTACAGGCCCATCGTGTACACCTCAGTATATATATATATATGCATAGGATTGAAATATCTTTAAACATCATCTGGGGTCTATTGGCACGTTTTCCACACTGTTACAAACTGAATATATGTAAATTGTGAGTTTTGTTTGTGTATAATGCCAGCAAAAAGTAATTCCTCATTTAATAATTGATATATAGATCCCATAAATTGCTGATGGGTGAACATTGTGTGAAGTTAGGGTCAGGTCCTAGCAAGAAGGACTAAAGTAGTAATATTTTTAGATGAATTAATCTTGACCTTTCACAGAACACCTTTGAGATTAATTAAGAAGCATATTGTGTGAAAAGTCTTTGTATTTTTGACTGACAGGTTAAGAGAAAAACTGTGCTTAGTGAAAGTATCTTAAATGGGGAATTACTGAAAGGGGTTTGCTAGTAAGTTGTTATTGTTTTTGACTGACAAGCAGTTTCTGAAGCTTAGTTTAATGATAACCCTTGTTGGCTTTATACTACAAATGAAAAATATTTGAATGTTTATTCTCTGTGCATTTAAGTATTTCATGTAGTTAAGTATTGTATTAGGTTTCCTCCCTCCATCTGCCTCCTCTTCTCCTCCTCCATGCTCTTCTCTTCCTTTCTCATCTTCCTTCTTCTCACGTTACCACTCTGCAGCCCACCCTTGCTATGCCCTGCCAGGTGTCCCCTGCTGTTCCTGTCATCCTTGTCCTGTCCTGTCATCCCATCCCTGTCTGTCACTCCTGTCCTGCCATCACTTACCTGCCCTGCACCCTTGCAATACACAGCCATTCTCTCCCCTGCACCCTTGCAATTCACAGCCATGCCCTCCCCTGCACCCTTGCAATTCACAGCCATGCCCTCCCCTGCACCCTTGCAATTCACAGCCGTGCCCTCCCATGCACCCTTGCAATTCAGCCATGCCCTCCCATGCACCCTTGCAATTCAGCCATGCCCTCCCATGCACCCTTGCAATTCAGTCATGCCCTCCCATGCACCCTTGCAGTTCACAGCCATTCCCTTCCCTGCATCCTTGCATTACACAGCCATTCCCTCCCATGCACCCTTGCAATTCACAGCCATGCCCTCCCCTGCACCCTTACATTACACAGCCATGCCCTCCTATGCACCCTTGCAATACATAGCCTTTCCCTCCCCTGCACCTTTGCTGTGCCCCACTATTCCTACCATCTCTTTCCTGCCCTGTACCCTTGCAGTACACAGCCGTGCCCTTCCCTGCACCCTTATTATGCCCTGTTGTTCCTGTCATCCCTGTCCTGTCGTATCCTGACAGCCCTGTCATGCTATCTCTTGCGTCTTCTGCACCTTTGGTATGCCCTGCTATCCCTGTCCTGTCCTATCCTGACAACCCTGTCATGCTATCTTGCTTCTTCTGCACCCTTGCTATGCCCTGCCATCCCTCTGTCCAGTCATATTCTCTCTTGCACACTTGCTGTACCCTGCCATTCTTGCCTTATCTCTGCCATGTTCTGCTATTTTTGCCTTCCTCTGTTGTGTCCTGCCATCTCTGCTGTTCTTGCCTTCCTCTGTCCTGTCCTGGCGTGTCATGTTTATCACTCTTGTAATATTATATAAACCTTCTTCCTCCATCTCCTTCCCTTCCTGTCTTTACCCTCTTTCTCCTTGCTTTCTCCCTTCCCTCTTCTACCACTCCTTCTTTTCATATTTTCCTCCCCTTGTTCTTTCTCATCTTTTTCTCCATCTCTTCTTCCACCTAACCCATTTTCTTCATCCTCTTCCACTCCTCCAACTTTCCTTCTCCTTCTCCCATCCCTCTCCTCTCACTCTTCCCCTCCCCCTGTCTCTGTCTTTTTTCCTGTCATTTCTTTTCTACTTCCTTCTGTTCTTCCTCTTCTACTCTGTCTCATATCTGTCTCTTCTTTTCCTCTTGTACCCCTCCTTCCTTCTGCTTTCCCTTTTCGTCTCTAACTTCCCTCTTCCTCTTGTACCCCCTCCTTCCTTCTGATCTCCCTTTTTATCTCCAACTTCCATCTTTCTCTTATGCTCCCTCTCAGTCTTCCTCCCATTTCCTCTGTTCTTATACCATCTCTCATCCTCTTCACTCTTTTCCCCTTTTTGTTTTTTTCCTCCCTGTCACCTTGTCTTCCCCACTATTTATGTTTTCCATCTCCTATTCTTCATTTTCTTCTTTTCCCATTTCCTCTATTTTTCTCTCCTCCCTGTCTTCCCCCCTCCCTCCTCTTCCACCCCTTCCTCTTTTCCCTTCCCTTCCCTTTTCCACCTTGTCATCTTCCTCTCCTCTCCTTCTCCCTCTTCCCTCACCACTTCCTCCTTTTCTCTTGCACCTTCATTTCTCTGTACATACTTCCTTCCCTGTCTTCATTCCTCTCTCTCTTCCTCCTCTCCTATCTTCCTTCCCCCCTGTTCTTCCTCTTTTTCCCATCCTTTCCTTTTCTTTTGCACCCCCCTTTCTCCTCTTCCTCCTACTCCTCTCATTCTCTTTCTCCTCTTCACCCTCTCTCTTTTTCTACCCTGTCTTCCCTATCCAATACTCCTCTTCCCCCCCCCCCTTCCTCACCTCTTACCTTCCACCACCACCATTTTCTTTTTATATTCTTCTGCTCCTACAACTTGTCTTCCTCATCCTGTACCCCTTCCTCTCCTTTTCTACTTCCTCTTCCACTCCTCTTCTTCTCCCCTCTTCTCTACTCCCCCTTCATCTCCTCTTCCTCCTTTCCTCTTCTAATTCTCCCCCCTAACTTCTCAACATCTCCTCCATCGTCTCCTCTTCTACCCCCTCCTTCCTTTTATACCTTCCCCCTTCCTGTCCTTTTCTACTACCATTCCCCCTTCCTCTCCTCTTCTACTTCTTCCCCCTTCATCTCCTCCTATTCTACCCCTCCTTCCTCCTCCTCCCCCAGTTCTCTCTTCCTTTTATACTCTCCCCATTCCTACCCCTTCTTTTTACTCCCCGTTCTTCTCCTCCTTTTATACTCTCCCCTTTCCTACCCCTTCTTTCTTCTTTTTACCCCCCCTTCCTCTTCTTTTCTTATACCCTCCTCCTTTTCCCCCTCCCTCACCTCCTCCTTGTTCTACCCCTCCTACTTTTCCTCCTCTTCTATCCCCCCTTTGTCTCCAACTCCTCTTCTAACCCCCCCTTTCTCTACTCCTCTTCTGCCCCCCCCGTTTCTTTACTCATATTCTGCCCCCCCCCCCGTTTCTCTACTCCTATTCTACCTCCCCCTTCCTCTACTCCTCCTATTCTACCCCCCCCTTCCTCTTCTAACCCTCTACTATTCCACCCCTCTTCTTTTCTACCCCTCCTTCTCGTCTTCTACCCTCCCGTCTCCTCGTCTTTTACCCCCCCTTCCTCTCCTCTTCTACCCGCCTTCCTTTCCTCTCCTCCTGCTGCTCTTCTACCCCCCCCTTCCTCTCCGCCTCCTCTTCTACCCCCCCCCCTTCCTCTCCGCCTCCTCTTCTACCCCCCCCCCTTCCTCTCCGCCTCCTCTTCTACCCCCCCTTCCTCTCTGCCTCCTCTCCTACCCCCCTTCCTCTCCTCATCCTGTTCTACCCCCCCTTCCTCTCGTCCTCCTCTTCTATCCCCCCATTCCTCTCGTACCCTCCCCCCTTCCACTCTATCCTCCTCTTCTACCCCCCTTCCACTCTTCCTCTACCTCCCGTATTCTTTCCCCCATCTTCCTTTCTTCTACCCCCCCCTTCCTTTTCTCCCCCCCCCATTCCTCTCTTCCATTTCTCCCCCCCCCATTCCTCTCTTCCTTTTCTCCCCCCCCCCATTCCTCTCTTCCTTTTCTCCCTCCCTTCTTCTTCTACCCCCCTCTCTCCTCTCATCTTGTCCCCCTTCCTCTCGTCGTCCTCTTCTACCCCCCCTCTCCTCTCCTCTTGTCCCTCTTCCTCTCGTCGTCCTCTTCTACCCCCCTTCCTCTCCTTTTCTATCCCCCCCCTTCCTCTCCTCTTCTATCCTCCCCCCTTCCTCCTCTTCTACTCCCCCTTCCTCCTCCTCTTCTACCCCCCCCCTCTCTTCTTGTCCCCCTTCTTCTCCTCCTCCTCTTCTACCCCTCCTTCCTCTTCATTTTCTCCCCCCCCTTTCTGTCCTCTTCTACCCCCCCCTTCCTGTCCTCCTCCTCTACCCCCCATTCCTCTCCTCTTCTACCCCCTTCCTCCTCTTCTTGTCCCCCCATTCCTCTCTCTTCTTGTCCCCCTCTCTCTCCTCACTTCTTCTCCTCCTCTTCTATCCCCCTTCCTCCTCCTCCTCTTCTACTCCCCCTTCCTCCCCTCCTCTTCTACCCCCCCTTCTCTTCTATCCCCCCCTTCCTTCTCCTCTACCCCCCCTTCCTCCTGCTCCTCGTCCCCCCCCTTCCTCTCATCTTCTATCCCCCCCTTCCTCCTTCTCTACCCTCTGTCTCCTCTTGTCCCCCCCCTTTCTCTCCTCTTCTATCCCCCCCTTCCTCCTCCTCTACCCCCCATTCCTCTTCTATCCCCCCTTCTTCTCCTCCTCTTCTACCCCCTTTTCCTCCTCCTCCTCTTCTACCCCCCTTCCTCCTCGTCTACTCCCCCTTCCTCCTCCTTCTCTTCCACCCCCCCTCTCCTCTTGTCCCCCCCATTCCTTTTCTATCCCCCCTTCTCCTCTTCTACCCCCCCTCTCTCTCCTCCCTTCCTATTCTACCCCCCTCTCCTCTTGTCCCCCCCCTTCCGCTCCTCCTCTTCTATCCCCCCTCTCCTCTTGTCCCCCCCCTTCCTCTCCTCTAGTCCCTCCCCTTTCCTCTTCTATCCCCCCCTTCCTCCTCCTCTTGTCCCCCCCTTCCTCTCCTCTTGTCCCCCCCCTTTCTCTCCTCTTCTATCCCCCCCTTCCTCTTCTATCCCCTTCCTCCTGCTCCTCGTCCCCCCCCCTTCCTCTTCTATCCCCTTCCTCCTGCTCCTCGTCCCCCCCCCTTCCTCTTCTATCCCCTTCCTCCTGCTCCTCGTCCCCCCCCCTTCCTCTTCTATCCCCTTCCTCCTGCTCCTCGTCCCCCCCCCTTCCTCTTCTATCCCCTTCCTCCTGCTCCTCGTCCCCCCCCCTTCCTCTTCTATCCCCTTCCTCCTGCTCCTCGTCCCCCCCCTTCCTCCTCCTCTACCCCCTGTCTCCTCTTCTATCCCCCCCTTCCTCCTCCTCTACCCCCCATTCCTCTTCTATCCCCCCTTCTTCTCTTCTACCCCCCTTCCTCCTCCTCCTCTTCCACCCCCCCTTCCTCCTCCTCTACCCCCCTCTCCTCTTGTCCCCCCCTTCCTCCTTTACCCCCCATTCCTTCTCTATCCCCCCTTCTCCTCCTCTTCTACCCCCCTCTCCTCTTGTCCCCCCCCTTCCTCTCCTCTTGTCCCCCCCCTTCCTCCTCTTGTCCCCCCCTTCCTCTCCTCTTGTCCCCCCCCTTTCTCTCCTCTTCTATCCCCCCTTCTTCTCCTCCTCTTCTACCCCCCTTTCCTCCTCCTCTTCTACTCCCCCTTCCTCCTCCTCCTTTTCTACTCCCGCTTCCTCCTCCTCCTCTTCTACCCCCCCTCTCCTCTTGTCCCCCCCTTCTACTCCCACTTCCTCCTCCTCCTCTTCTACTCCCCCTTCCTCTCCTCTTGTCCCCCCCCTTTCTCTCCTCCTCTACCCCCCATTCCTCTTCTACCCCCCTTTCCTCCTCCTCCTGTTCTTCTACCCCCCTTTCCTCCTCCTCCTGTTCTTCTACCCCCCTTTCCTCCTCCTCCTGTTCTTCTACCCCCCTTTCCTCCTCCTCCTGTTCTTCTACCCCCCCTTTCCTCTCCTCTTCTACCCCCGTCTTCTCTCCTCCTCTTCTACCCCCGTCTTCTCTCCTCCTGTTTTACCCCCGTCTTCTCTCCTCCTCTTCTACCCCCCTTCCTCTCCTCCTCTTCTACCCCCCCTTCCTCTCCTCTTGTCCCCCCCCTTCCTGCCCTCCTCTTCTACCCCCCCCTTCCTGTCCTCCTCTTCTACCCTCCCCCCTTCCTGTCCTCCTCTTCTACCCTCCCCCCTTCCTGTCCTCCTCTTCTACCCCCCCCTTCCTGTCCTCCTCTTCTACCCCCCCATTCCTGTCCTCCTCTTCTACCCCCCCCCCCTTTTTTTTTGTCCAACTGCTTTCATGTAGCTTGTACTGTGTGTAGAAAGAATAATAAAATGGTATATGCTTATTATTCCATTTTTTCGTCAGTACCATAACATAATTCTTGCTAACACCACAGTATTTTAGAGGGGGAGAGATGAGGATGGAGGAGGAGGGGGGAGAGGAAGAGGGAAGGAAGGGGAGGGAAGAGAGGAGGAGGAGGGGGGAGGGAGGGGAGGAGAGGAAGAGCAAGAGGGAGGAGGAGGGGGGAAAGGAAGGGAAGAAAAGGAGGAGAAGAGGGAGGAGGGGGAAGAGAGGAAAAGGGGGGAGAGAAGGGAGGAGGAGGAGGAAGGGAGAGAAGGGAGGAGGAGGAGGAAGGGAGAGAAGGGAGGAGAAGAGGGAGGGAAGGAGAGGAGAAGAGGGAGGGAAGGGGGGGAGGAGGAGAAGAGGGAGGGAAGGGGTAGGAGGAGGAGGAGGGGGGGAGAGGGGAGGAGGAGGCGGGAGAGGAAGAGCAAGAGGGAAGGAGAGGAGAAGAGGGAGGAGGGGGAAGAGGAAAAGGGGGGAGAGAAGGGAGGAGGAGGAGGAAGGGAGGGAAGGAGAGGAGAGAGAGGAGGGAAGGGGGGGGAGGAGGAGAACAGGGAGGGAAGGGGTAGGAGGAGGAGGAGGGGGGGAGGGGAGGAGGAGGCGGGAGAGGAAGAGCAAGAGGGAAGGAGAGGAAGAGCAAGAGGGGGGGAGAGGAAAAGGGAGGAGGAGGGGGGGAGAGGAAGGGAGGGAAGGCAGAGAAGAGGGAAGGAGAGGAAGAGCAAGAGGGAGGGAAGGGGAAGGAGGAGGAGGGGAAGAGCAAGAGGGAGAGAAGTGGGAAGACGGAAGGAGAGGAAGAGCAAGAAGGGGGAGAGGGAGGGAAGGGGGAGGAGAAGGCAGGAAGAGAGGAGGAGCAAGAGGGAGGGAGAGAAGGAGAAGGATGGGGGGAGGAGGAGGAGAGGGAAGGGGGAGGAAAGGAGGGAAGGGAGACGAGAAAAGAGAAGGAGATGAAGAGGAAAGGAGAGGAGGAGGAGAAGAGGGAAGGAAGGAAGGAGAGGAGAAGAGGGAAGGAAGGAAGGAGAGGAGAAGAGGGAAGGAAGGAAGGAAGGAGGAGAGGAAGGAAGGAGAGAAGGAGGAGAAGAGGGAAGGAAGGAGAGGAGGAGGAGAAGAGGGAAGGAAGGAGAGGAGGAGGAGAAGAGGGAAGGAGAGGAAGATCAAGAGGGAGGGAAGGGGGAGGAGAGGAAGAGCAAGAGGGAGGGAAAGGAGGAGGAGGGGGGAGAGGGAGGGAAGGGGGAGGAGGATGAGGCAGGAAGAGAGGAGAAGGAGGAAGAGCGAGAAGGAGGGAGAGGAAAAGCGAGAAGGAGGGAGAGGAAGAGCAAGAGGGAGGGAGAGGAAGAGCAAGAGGGAGGGAGAGGAAGAGCAAGAGGGAGGGAGAGGAGGAGGAGGGGGGGGAGAGAGAGGAAGAGCAAGAGGGAGGGGGAGGAGCAGGGAAGAGGGATGGAGAGGAAGGGAGGGAAGGGGGGAGGAAAGGAGGGAAGGGAGAGGAGAAGAGGGAAGGAGAAGTGGGAAGGAGAGGAGGAGGAGAAGAGGGAAGGAGAGGAGGAGGAGAAGTGGGAAGGAGAGGAGGAGGAGAAGAGGGAAGGAGAGGAGGAGGAGAAGTGGGAAGGAGAGGAGGAGGAGAAGAGGGAAGGAGAGGAGGAGAAGTGGGAAGGAGAGGAGGAGGAGGAGAAGAGGGAAGGAAGGAAGGAGAGGAAGATCAAGAGGGAGGGAAGGGGGAGGAGAGGAAGAGCAAGAGGGAGGGAAAGGAGGAGGAGAAGAGGGAGGAAGGAAGGAGAGGAAAAGCAAGAGGGAGGGAAAGGAGGAGGAGAAGAGGGAGGAGGGAAGGAAAGGAAGAGAGTGAATGGGGAGGAGGAGGAGGGAAGGAAAGGAAGAGAGTGAAGGGGGAGGAGGAGGAGGGAGGAGGAGGGAGAGGAGAAGAGGGAGGAGGGAAGGAAAGGAAGAAGAAGGGGGAGGGAGAGGAGAAGAGGGAGGAGGGAAGGAAAGGAAGAAGAGGGAAGGAGAGGAATAGCAAGGGGGAGGAGGGAAGGGGAGGGGGGAGGGAAGGAGAGGAAAAGCATGAGGGAGGGGAAGGAAGGAGGAGGAGAAGAGGGAGGTGAGGAAAAGCATGAGGGAGGGGGAGGAGAGGAGGGGAGAAGAAGGGGGAGGGGAAGAGAGGAGAGGAGGAGCAGTGGAAAGGAAGGAGGAGGAGAGGAAGAGGAAGGAGGAGGGAAGGGGAGAAGAGGTAGAAGGATGAGGAGGAAGTAAGGAGGGGAAGAAAAGAAAAGGGAGGAGGGGAGGGGAGGAAGGAGGAGGAGGAGAGGAAAAGAGAGGCGGAAGGGATGATCAGAAAAGGGAGGAGAGGTATAGGAATGGGAAGGAGAGGAAGATGGAGAGGGAAGAGAAGGAGAGGAAGACGGAAGAGGGGGGAGGGGACAGGAGGAATAAGGAGGAGGGGGCTACAGGACGATGGAGGAAAGAGGAAGGAGGAGGAGAAGTAGAAGGATGGGGAGGAGAGGAAGAGGGAGGAGGAGGAAAGGGAGAGACAGAGGGAGGGGGAGGAAGAAAGGAAGAGGGAGGAGGGGAGGAGAGGACGTAGCTAGAGAGAAAGAGGGAGGGGAGGAGAGGAGGAGAGGATGTAGCAGGAGGAGGGGAGGAGAGGCAGAGGGAAGAGGGAGGGTAAGAGTAAGAGGGGAAGAGGATGGGGAGAAGAGGGACAGAGAAGAGGAGGGGGAAGAGGGCAAAAGGTGGAGGGAGAAATTGACAAAAGCATTTTTAATACATCAAGAATTAATTTTAACAATATGTATTCACAAATACTTGGAGGGAAAAAAAATTAAATAATGCTTACTGTACAACTATCAACCACCTTACTGATGACACTTTCTGGAGTTGGTGCACAGTTATGCACAAATGCAATTTCCTTTTTTCTATTTAAATACTCTCCTAAACTGAATTATTGGCATTTGAAAGCAATTGCTGCATCATTATTACCTTAATTAGATCAGTATTTATGTCTGCATATGTACATTGCAGTGCTGACATATTAACAATAGTTATCAACATAAACAAAATAATCATGTAATGACATTTGCCTATCATGGAAGGTGTGAACCACAAAGTGCATTAATTAGACCAGTGTGGTATTGTACTTACAACAAAAATAACATCTACATACCAGTGTGCCACAATTGTTGAAAGTATCTACTAAAACAATAAAATTATCATCATTATCCACATCTGGCTGCAGCTTACGATTTTATCTACGGTGTAAGGGAGTTAATATTAACCCACTGAGCAAGATTATGTCATTTTCACGTCAGAGTACTACTACTACTACTATTATTATTATTATTTATTATTATTATTATTATTAGTCTTTTATTCCATCTTGGGAAAAGCTCTTTAAATTGAAGGAGTTCAATGCAGCTTCAGTTAAAACTTTCATAATTAAACCTTTCCTAAGCTGAATAAAATACGTGTTGATTAAAACTTTCATAATTAAAGACATTCCTCAGCTGAACAGAATAACCTTGTTGCAGCAAGAACAAGTTGAAAAGGATATTACCAAGACTCAAAAGACTGACACTCTAAAAAGTTAATCATTGTTACCATCCCACATTCTTTTTCCCATTTAAAGATGGAGTACAGTGAGGTCCAAAGTGCATGGACGGAAAACATAAAAGTGGAATAAATGATCCAACAAAATTAGTAATTAAGAGAACCAGATACTAACACACTCACTATTCAAGCCCAAGAATCCTATATTAAGCTTCACAGGCAGATGTATATTGTACATATATATATTTTTAAACAGATGCACTTCACATTACAATGAAAACAACTCATTTGGATGACTAAAGTTTAATAAAGTTAAATATGGGACATTAAACTTTTATCATATGCTCATCCAATCAACTCCACCCAGTCCATTCCGTAGCCCCACCATCTTTAACTGTTTTTGTAAACAGTGCTCGTTCATCATATCCATCCACATTCTTGGCCTACAACACCTCCTCTCACTTTCACACATTCAAGTATATTTTTTCACCATCTAAAATAAAATGAAATAAAAAATAAATTGTCTAAGATATAAAGGGTCCAACATGCTTGCATGTGTCAGCCTTGGGCACCTAATGTCAGCTCTCCATACTGCTTGATCTCTAGCAACTTCCCTATTCAGTCCCAATAACCTAGCAACTGTTTCATAACACACACTCAACTGTTAGCAGATAATCCCCAACAGTACCTATGGTACACTCACTTTAATACAGGCTTACATAAAATGATTGCTACGCTAACCAAATTAACCATCACCCTCCCAAATCCAGACAAACACCTCAAACACACCCTCATGTTACCCTAGTCAAGCAACCACTCCCACCGGAAAGACACCTAAAATTCTAAGATCTACTAAGGGCACACACAACCTTTTCTCAATACAGATAACATCAGAGCAAAGGCACATCATAAACTCAATGTCTGGAAACATTCTATGAACAATTCATTAGAACAGTGACTTACACTAGCACAAGATGAGCCTCCCATTTAAATAGCACAAAAATGGAAAAGCTTAAGACAACACAAAATAAGGCCTTTGGAATAATGACTGGATGCAAAAAGACCACAAATTCAGATCACTTCTATCAAAAATCAAAAGTCCTCCCACACAAGGATCATAATTATGAGACACAGTTCATCATTTCAGGTTAACACCCTTCTCAACCCTGCAACTATGATGCATCACCTTCCACCACAGAGAAACAAAGAGGAAAACCACCAAACACTATACAAATTGCTTCACCAACATTCCTCTTTCTCCACCCAGCACAATATTTCACACACACAGACACAGACACACACACACAGCCATCCAAAACCTTCAACCCTTCACAAACCTCCACCAGACAACACCCCTAAGAAACTACCCAACCCAAAAAGACAAGACTACATCTAACCAGAATCCAACACAGTCACCACCCTTCTTTGCTACAATGCAAACACAAAATACAACTCAGATAATTCAATATGCACAAACTGCAATGCAACCTCTCACACCACAATACGCTTTATCACACCAGGTACTACAGTCATAACACAAGCAATCATTGAACATAAAACGAAAAATTTATAAGAATGGCTACAGTATGCATTTTATAACTTTTCCAAATTCTTCTCCCAATTAAGACATTCTGTCAGAGTTGCATCCTGTGTATTCAACAGGTCTGAATACTACTCTTAGCAAACACTTCAGATTTCAAAACAATAGCCAACACAAAGCCAGAAATTCGAAGTTGCAATGCTGCAAGCACTGCAAATTTTGTCCATAATACAGATAAATAATCGACACACAGCTATGTTCATGAGACTAAGTTCATGGTATAATAGGAAATATATCATATGAAGCTATTTGAGGTAAGAGACAAAATATATCTGAAAAATATAAGCATAATACCAGACTTGTGGTATAAACAAAATATACTAAAAGAAGCAATATGAGGTATAAGACAAAATATATCTGAAAAATATAACAAGCATAAACTGGACTTGTGGTATAACAGGAAATATACCAAAATATGCAATATGAGGAATAACAAGGCAACATACACCAGAAAAATATAATAAGCATAATACCAGACTTGTTGCTTAACAGGAAATATACCAGAAACATGTATGTGGTATAACAAGACAAAATCTATCTGAAAAATATAACACGCATAATACTGGCCTTGCAATATAACAGAAAACACCAAAAAGAAGCAATGTTAGGTATAATGAGACAAAATACTGTACCTTCATACTGACTTATAAAAAGTCCATCTCATGCATGTACATACAAAACACAATATTATTACACTATGCTTAGATGCATGGTGGAGTGAAATCCCCTTTTCTTTCTTTTATTTTGCTTTATGAAACTAATTCGCTTTAGGATGTCACCATTATTTTAAGATGTCACCAAACCACAAAGGAATCCAAGTACCTCTTATCACTAAACCTCTAAGTAATGTCACCAAACGTCTAGTAATGTCACCAATGATTTATGTCACCAAACCTCTCTGTCACCAAGCACGTAAGTTAGTCACCAAGCATATACTGAAATGTCGCCAAGCATATATTTTAATGCCAACAACCATATTTTAATGCTACTAAGTAACTGTGTGTTGGTAGACAAAGTTTGTCAATAAATTGCAGCTTTCAGCTAGAGTGATCTTCATTCATGTTGGGGTTTATTGCTCACGTAATGCCACTCAGGGATGAGGCTGGTCACTCTCATCTTAAATGTCAAGACCAACTTGCCTAGCCCCGGGCTCCTACGCTTCTCATGGGGCAATGTAGGATTGGAAGATGAATGGATGGATGGCTTCAAGTAGCTCTAATATATGGTCGTGGAGAGGGATGCCTTCATGTGGTGGCACTGATATAAGTGGATGCTTCTACTACCCACCTACACACTCATCCCTTGATTCATCTCTCAAAGGTTGTGGGCAGCAGGACATTTTAAACATCCCTTGACTCTTATCTCCCAAACAGGAGTCGTGGACTGCTGGATGACAATTTCAATATCCCTTGACTCATCTCCCAAACACGGGTTGTGGGATGCAGGGTGGCAATTTCAGGCTGAACTCCACAGGGTTCATATTTCCAATGAACCTGGAGCCAAAGCAACAAAATATACACGAAGATCACTCTACCCAGGTCCACCACGAGGAGGTAAGCTGCTCGGACCCACACCATGCCCGTCCCAACCACCCTACCATTGGACATGCTGCCATCACCATTGCATATGCCTTGCAGTTTTACATGTTAGTTCGTCTCTGTGTTGATTGATGGCAGTAAACTTGTTGGCTGATGGCAGTGAACGTTTGATTTTAGGAGAAACGTTTCAAACCGGAGGCATTAAATATAGCCTTCAATTTCTTCTTGACCTTCGTCTTGATCTTCTTTAGTACACACCAAGAACAGGAATTGGTGCGTATGAGAAGAAAACACAACCACAGGAACTGATGTACCGGTACTGTATTTGAGAAGGAAAAAACACACCAACAGGAACTGGTGTGTGTGAGGAGGAGAAAACACACCAACAGGAATTGATGTGCCTGAGACAAAGAAAACACACCAATAGGAACTGGTGTGCCTGTAACTAAGAAAACACACCAATAGGAACTGGTGTGCCTGTAACTAAGAAAACACACCAATAGGAACTGGTGTTGGTGAGGAGAAGACACACCAATAGGAACTGGTGTGCATGAGGAGAAAACACACCAATAGGAACTGGTGTGCATGAGGAGCAAACACACCAACAGGAACTGGTGTGCATGAGGAGAAAACACACCAATAGGAACTGGTGTGCATAAGGAGAAAACACACCAACAGGAACTGGTGTGCGTGACAAAGAAAACACACCAAGAACAGGAGCTGGTGTGCGTGGAATGGTGAGCTCACATCGAGAACGGGATCGAACGCCAGCTGCAAACAAATTTCCGGTCGCGCACACATGGCACCTTCCATCCAACTCAAAAGAGTTTTAGCTAGCGAATCATGCCAGCCATATCACAGGCTTTGTGCAGATACTCTTGTAAGGTGTAGCTTGGTGACATTATGGTGACATCTTACTTTTCTAATACAGAAAAGTTCGTCAAACTTGGAAACCTAATCACTTGGTGACATCCTACTCTTATATAAAAAAAATTCACCCATTTAGAAAACTTACAGAATGGAGGCATCCTAGGTATATATATATAAAAAAAAAAAAAAACACACACATGCCTTTCAGCTTTCTAGTTAAAGATGTAGAATATTCAGGTGCTGCATATGGATGTGGCCGAAACAGATCTGAATCACGACAGGTGGTTGGGGTTTCTTGCCTAACTAGGCAACCATGCGTGAAGACTGAGAGGATGTGAAATATGTATCAGCGTCCCACGTGTGACATTCAGATAAGTGCTGGTGCCCTGATTAACGAGCAACACATCGGCCCAGACTATACTCAGTTCAACAAGTCCGACACCATCAGGAATGACATCAATGCCTCAGATGTTGATGACCCCACAGATACGGTGCCAGGCAGGGTGAAAATGGCATACAGCCTGATTGTTTGTTGTGCCCAGGGGTTATGGCCTCAAAAGCGTCCTCTCAGGTACATCCAACACCCACACGGCATATAATAAACATTTTAGATAAAAATTATTAAAATCAAAATTGAAAAGACGTTATTCAATGGAAAAAAATAAAAAATAAGCAACCACGTGATTGTCACACGCAAGGGCCGAGTGCATGTGACGGCTGGAACGTCCCCCCTTTGTGACATCTCGCCGTTCACCTTACCTGCCTGTTGTGGGTTCGCGCAGTACATCCTAGGGCCAGGGCATCACATTTAAGACCCCTTCTTAGCGACCCCCTCGTAAGAAGACCATCCCCACACAACAAACACGCATGGCGATACGACATCAAATTGACAGAAACCGGGGGGAGGTGTATGTGTGGACTATTCTAAGTACCCAGCCACCCAGACTTCACATGAAGAGAGACAGTGAGAGAGATAAAGCTGGGAGGGAGGGGGGAACATTTACTCAATTTAGCCAGTGAAAACACCTGATATTCAGTAAGATAAACGATACAGTAATGAACTATACCGTGTCAGGGCTTGGCAAATTTTTACGGCCGGATACCCAATCCTGACACCAACCCTCCCCAATTTATCCGGGCTTGGGACCGGCATTGAGTTGAGCTGGCTTCCTCCTGGGATCAAACGCAACTCAATGGCTGGGTTAAAATGTCATATGCTCCTTCCAATCTAACTTGGCCTAAAACTGCACTTTACTTCCATCCATCCATAAACGATCAGAGAAATAGTACATCTATCTATAGCCCGACGCCCTAATCCCACAACGGGTGGCCGCAGACAAAACGCCTCCAAGTCGCTCTGTCACCCACCATTTGACTACCCTCCCCCCAATTCACATAACTTCTATAAATTTCAAAAAGAGTACATATGGCAAAAAGAGGAAATGTACCATGAAATTTATGACAAGAATGAAAGGAGGGAAGAAATCCGTGGAGAAGTTACTTAAATACCTCCATCTCCAAAAACTCTCACTCTAACAACAAGGATTTAACTTAAATGTCAACAATGACAACATGAAGCTTGATTGAAGGAAGCAGAAGATTGATCTGACTAGTATCTAAGGAGATTCTAAAGCTTGATTGCAGAAAACAGAAGTTTGATTTGATTCGTGCCCGTGGAGGTTCTATAGTACGATTACAGGAAAGAGGTTTGATTTGACTAGTAACCAAGGAAAGTCTAAAACCTGACTGCAGGAAACAGAAGTTTGACTAGTAAACAAGGAGATTCTAAAGCTTGACTGCATGAAATAGAATTTCTAGTAACCATGGATATTCTAGAGTGTGATTGCAGAAGAGGTTGATCTGACTAATAACCAAGGAGATTCAGGAGTATGATAGCAGGAAAGAGGTATGATATGACTAGTAACCAAGGAGATTCTAACATTTGATGGCAGGATACAGACAAACTGAAGGCCTGATATGACTAGTAACCAAGGAGATTCTTAGTGTTAACTAACTCCTCCAGTACCTTTAGCTACTATTCATCTGACACTGCTTCCTTCTCAGCTTCTCCACTTCAGTTTCACTCAAAGTACTCCTCTCTGCCTACATTCACCACACTCTTCTCAATTTTACAATACATAACCCAGTCATATAATCAAATAAACCTCTACATCCCACTCTCTCTATGCTCTTGTGTTAGGAAAATTATGTAAACAGTGTACTGTACTACACTTTACAAACATAGCTACCAATACATTTCAATATCACAGTTAACAAGTATAAAAGTAATTAAACCTTACTTCATCCTTAGCTGGGAGAAAGCAATTTGGATGATGAAAAAAGGTTAACAGAAAATTATACGTATAATACTGGAGTGCTATTACCCAAAGCTATGGCTTGTCTTCAACCTGGAAAAAAAAAAATGGATACTGCATGATTATACAAATGTCCTTCAACTCTCTACAAATCCCCCAAAAGAAGAATGGTGGACTGCAGAGGGGACCATTTCAACCAGCAATACACTGGGTTTATATTGAATGACACTTAGGCCACAACATTAACAAACGGTTAGATGTCAGCTGTGCATTAAATGGAATTCATGTCGAAATGAAAATGTAAAGCCATAACTTTTCTACAATATGCAGCAATATGCACTTGAGCAATGGTATAGTGCATGGGAATAACAGGGCAGCCTAATGAAATACAGTACTGATAACCACTGATTTCACACATCCCAGTCTTCATTCACGCCTTTCCATGATAATATACATTTTATGATAATGATGATGAACAACAGATGCTTCAGAAATAATATATTGGGTACATACAAATGCTTACAGACCTACACACACTGATGAATTTTTTTTTTTTTTTTTTTTTAAGTATACAGCCATTTTTTTTTAAACATCTTATACAGTAAGACCTCAATGCTCAGTGAATACATTAACCAGGTGGCTCCACTGCCTGGTTATACTAACATCCCTCAACCACTTTTCTATCCCCTGAAAAGTATGGCAGACTGCAGGACAAGGGCAATTTAAGCCTCCAGTCCACTGTGTCTATCTTACATATGAACCTGAGGCCTTCAACAACATGCCAATATGTATCAATATTTCACACCTTTTTCAAACATCTAGAACTGAAAATTTGCTGACACTACGAAATCAGCATTTATATGCACCAAAGGAGTTTTAATATCCATTTTTCTGTAAATCATTGTAAAGAAAGTAAACAAATAAATGAACACAACTTTCAGTATTACCTATGAAATGTCAACCATTTTCAACACCCTATACCATCACTCAAAAATACTTTAAGTTCCTATACAACCAGCCACTCCATCTATCAGTTGTGTTGGTCTGGGAAGCGTAAACCAGTGCTGGTGGGGGATGCCTTCATGTGGTGGTACTGATACAACAGGGAGGCTCCACTGCCAATGAGCTAGGAGAAATAAGTTGCAAGAGGAAAATCCCTCGCCAAATAGAGGCATACGAAGAACTGTAGGGTCTCAAGGTGTGACAGATCTGAAGAAAGAGTGCTGTGAGAGAACTGGCATAAGTACCATTAGGGAAGAGATGTAAACTGATAGGTTTGGATATGATGAAAGGAAGGGGAAGGGTGACTGACTGGTATGTATCCTGAGGGTAGTAGTAGTAGTAGTAATAGCAGCTACAACCCAAGGCTCATCTGAACTGTGAACCTAATGGACTACAGGCTTAGGCTATCTTCCTCTTGCAGTCCACCTTTCTCCCTTCAGGGGACAAGGAAACAGATGTAGGACCTTTGTATATGTAAAACTGCTACAGCTCTATCTAGAATACTGTCACTGTACACAATGGAGAGAGAGAGAGAGAGAGAGAGAGAGAGAGAGAGAGAGAGAGAGAGAGAGAGAGAGAGAGAGAGAGAATCCAAGGAGGAACAGGTTCTTGAGGGAAATGGACCCACGTGAGAACACTGGTCCAATGTCAAAAACAGATACAAGGAAGGATAAAGGTCCACGAAAGATAGTTACCTCTCAAAGGGGAGAATAGGTCTATGTGGAAAGTAGGTCCAAGAAGGGAATACATGCAAGGGTGAAAACAGGTCCAGGGGTGACAATAAATCCTTGAGTGGAAATAAAATAGGTCCATGGATAACAGTAAGTCCCTGAGGGGAAATAAAATAGGTCCATGGGTAACAATAGGTCCCTGAGGGGAAATACAATAGGTCCATGGATGACAGTAAGTCCTTGGCTGGAAATAAAATAGGTCCATGGATGACAGTAAGTCCCTGAGGGGAAATAGGTCCATCAGTGAAAATAAATAGGTCCATGGGTAAAAATAGGTCCACGAGGGGAACCAAGTCCATGGGTAAAAAAGGGTCCACAGGCACAAATAGGTACCTGGGTGAAAATAGGTCCATGGGGAAAGAATGTGCAAGGTGAAATAGGACCCTGAGGAAAAATGGGTCCATTGGGGGACAATAAACCACTGAGGGGGGGGATAGAGGTTTAGGGGAAGATGGATAAATGGGGGAGAAATAGATCCACTGAGGGAAAACAGGTATAACTCCACCTAAATCAAGGAAAGGGGGGATAAACAAGCAGGATAAATATCATCATTATCATTACTTTGACTTTTATTCCCATCTAAATATGCAGATAGGTAGAAAGGATGAAACTGATCTGAAGCTTCAAGTAAAATGAAACCCTGTTCAGAGTGGCTATTGTATACGGGGATAATGCTTCACTGACATGGAACTAAGGATGAGTGAAGCTTCAAACCTGAGTCTGCAGTGAGTCAGGCAAACCATTTGGCCGTTGGCTCTCACAGAGTGAAGTGCTGGTGCCTGGAAAGGCTGTACCTGTGCTCTTCCCTGTAACTATGCCTAAAACTGCCACCTCTCCATCTTGAAAGGTAAGCTGTGACAAAAGATTAACTCTAAGGTATGGTGAAAGTAATGAAAACATGTCTTATTCTGCCAATGACTTGCAACATATGGTGCTTTGCAACATATGGTGCTTTGTAACATATGGTGCCAGTGACTACAAGAAGTGTTATGGTATATGAAACCTAACCTTTAGTGACATGCACTCTTAATCTGGCACAACCTGTAACATATGGTGCTAGTGACTACTGGAAGTGCTACGGAATGAGATCAGACTTACTGTATAGTAAAATACTTTTAATCTGACAATCTGTAACCAATGGGGCTAGTGACTACAGGAAGTATTATGGAATGGGAACAAACCTATAATCACAATTCACCTGTGGGAAATATACTGAAAATGGACAAAAACCACTGCTAAGTCAATGCTGTGAACTATAAATGAAAAATACCATATAATTTCCTTTAAGCAATACTAAGAGAAATGACTGAATGAAAAGGAAAATCTAGTAAAAAGTCCTGTAAGTAAAACCTAACCAAGTACCTATGAGCCTTAAAACTCAACAACTAACAGCAATGTACTATGTCTACTGTTGTAACAGGTACACCAAAAGAAGACTGGGACAACATCAGCATGACACGAGAAATATGCGACTGAACAGAAAAGCTGCAAGAAATCGAACAGCGTGAAGAGTTGCCATCAGGTGACCAAGGCCGACGCATTGATGTTGGAGTCTTTATAAGCAAACGGATGAAGATCTGCATAAGGAAACCATGACTTAAGATCTGTGCCCTCCAGGACCATAAAACAGCTTGAACTGCAGCCCTATGAAGCCAACAAAAAGGTAGAGTACAGCTAAATTTTACACATTTCCATTTCCTAAATTCCTTTTATTTTTAATTGGCCTAAATTTGCCATCCTTTCATGCTGAAAACAAAGTTGTATCCCATCCTTTCATGCTGAAAACAGAGTTGTGGTGGGTGGGTGGTGAACTGAATGAAAGGAAGGCAATGATTGATTATGTGTGTGTGGATGAAAGGATGCGAAGATGTATATTGGATGCAAGAGTTTATAGAGGTTGGGGGAGTGGCCTTTCTGACCACTACTTGGTGGTGGCCAGAATTAGGATGCAAGTAAGATGGAGGAATAGAAGAAGGGAAAGACGAGAGGAAGGAGTAGTTGCAAGGAGAGTGGAAAGGTTACAAGAGGATGAGAAAAAGGCAGAGTATAAGAGAGAAGTGGAGGAACGATTGGGCAAATATGAATTGGAGCAGATGGGAGACGTGGAAGGTGTGTGTAAGATATTTACAGAAGAAATATGTGCAGCATGTGATGTGGTGTGTGGAAGGAAGAGAAGACGGAGGGGGGTGCAAGGAACAGCGTGGTGGACTGAAGAGGTGAAACAGGCTGTGGCACAAAAGAAGAAAGCATACAATGAATGGATGAGAAGTAGGGGCGTGGAAGAAGTTGAGAGGCAGAAGAGAGAGAGTTATATGTGTAAAGGAAAGAGAGGTGAAAAGATTAGTAAGAGAGAGTAAGAAGAGAGTGGATGAGGAATTTGGAAGGAATTTGAGTGTAAAGTGGAGGGACTGTAAGAAAATGTTCTGGAGAGAAGTGAAAAGAGTAAGACAGGGTGGAAGTGAAGTTAGCAGGGGAGTGAAAGATAAACATGGTAGATTACTAGTGGAGAAGGGAGAAAAAGTGAGCAGATGGAGAGAACACTTTAAGGAATTGTTGAACGTAGAGGATGGAAGTAATGCGAGTATAAGTGGCTGGGGAATGGCTGGGAGAAGGAGGGAGGTGAGAAGACAGGTAGAAATCAGTAGGATAGAGGTTGTGGAAGCAATGAAGAAAGTTAAATCGGGGAAAGCCCCAGGAATTGATGGAGTGTGTGGTGAGATGCTGAAGCATGGGGGAGAGATAGTAGTAGAATGGATGTGGAAGATGTGCAGATTGGCCTGGGAGGAAGGTAGAGTCCCGGAGGATTGGAAGTCAGGTATAATTATTCCCTTGTACAAAGGAAAAGGGAAAAAGAAGTGTGTGGTAATCATAGGGGCATTTGTCTTCTTAGTATAATAGGAAAAGTGTATGGTAGGATACTTATAGACAGAGTTAGAGAAAGAACAGAGAAATTAGTTGGAGAAGAACAGGGAGGCTTTAGGAAGGGAAGAGGTTGTGTAGATCAGATATTCATTCTTAGATCTTTAGTGGAAAAGTTTCTAGAGAAGGGAAAGAAGTTGTATGCGGCTTTCATGGATTTGGAGAAAGCATATGACAGGGTGGATAGACAAGGATTGTGGAAAGTGTTAAGAATATATGGAGTAGATGGGAAGTTGTTGAATGCTGTGAAGAGTATGTATGATGGTGCTAAGGCTGCAGTGCGTGTGGATGGTGAACTAAGTGAATTTTTCTCTTTGAAAGTTGGTTTGAAACAGGGATGTGTCATGTCTCCATGGTTGTTCAATCTGTACATGGATGGGGTAATAAAAGAGGTACAAGGTAGGGTAGTGGATGTTGGAGTGGCCCTGGTGAGAGAGGATAGTGTTTGGAAACTCCCTGTACTGTTGTTTGCAGATGATACTGTGTTGTTGAGTGAAGATGAAGGGGAGCTGCAAGGCTTGGTGGATGAGTTTGAGAGAGTGTGTAAGAAACGGAACCTAAAGGTGAATGTAGGGAAGAGTAAAGTGATGGTCTTTGAGAGAGGTGAAGTCAGTGAATGTATAGCGAGGTTGGATGGTGAGGAATTGGAAAATGTGAGTACGTTTAAGTATTTGGGTAGTGTGATGAGTAAGGATGGAGGTTTGGAGGGTGAAGTGCTTGAAAGGGTACAGCAGGGAAGAAAGGTTGCTGGTTCCTTGAAAGCAGTGATAAGAAACAGGGAAGTGAGCATGGAAGTAAAAAAGTTACTACATGACAGTATTGTGATACCAACTCTAACGTACAGAAGTGAAGCTTGGACGTTGTTGGAAGGACACAAGTCAAGAGTGAGAGCAGTGGAAATGAGTTATTTAAGAGGAGCTTGTGGAGTCACGTGGAGAGACAGGCTGACGAATGAGGATATAAAGGAGCGTTGTGGTGTTGATGTGGATGTGATAGGAAGCGTTGTGAGGAACACACTGAGGTGGTTTGGCCATGTGGAGAGGATGGAGGGTGAAAGACTGACGAAGAGAGTGTATGTGAGTGAGGTGGAGGGTGGAAGAGGGAGGGGGAGACCGAGGATGAGATGGAGGGATGGGGTGGAGAGGTATATGAGAGAGGGGGGTGTGAGTTGGGAGCAGGGTAGTGAAATGGCGTGGGACAGGGCGACTTGGAGGCGATTTGTTTGTGGCCACCCCAAACGGGATTGAGGCGTCTGGCAATAGATAGATAGATAGAGAAGACTACAATACAGTCAACCTTGCCAAGTTCAAACTCCTTGGGTTAAGGCTGTGCTTAAATTTTAGAAATAACTAAGAACTTTAGATGGCAAGAAATGAACAAATGAAATGCAACCAGCCTTTCCATTAATACTGAAACTTAGTCTTCTTATCAGTCAAAACTTCTTGTTTCCATATTCCTGAATAAGGATAATCAAATTAAGGTGACTGAGAAAGGCAAGGATGCTTTATCAGACAAAAAGGACAATAAACTAAATTAATAAAAGGCATGAACAGATCTTGAATTTGGCTGTTATCTTGGTTTTGTTTTTTCTTTGAGGGAACAATTTTGTGGGCTCCTGACCTTTGGTTCCTTCTTCCTTATTTAAAAAAAAAAAAGAAGACTGCCAAGGTACAGCTGATGTTTTCTAAGGACTGGAAGCTAAACCAACTATTAAATGGACTTAAAATGAGGAATTACTGCATGTTCTGCCACATGACTGACCTGGCACAATTACAATCAAAACTTGGCTGACACTTCCCTGCCAGCTGTTGAGTGGAAGGTGATATATGGCATTAAGAGACAGCAATATGAACCAAACAACAAAGGGGACTGAGAAGAAAGGACACTTATCTTCAGGAAAGAATGAGAAGTGAATTACATAAAATACTGCTGTGCTTGGGAGAAATTAATTACAGAAAATATTGTGATGTGATAGCAACATGAAGGGAATGAGAAGAAATATTAGTCTTGACGCATGGGAAGGAATGAGAAATCTGATACATGAAATACTTTGTTGTGAGAAGCACATGACAAATGGGTCTGAGGAGGAGGGACACTGACATTCAGGGAGGAATGAGATATAGGGAAGGCAGAACATACTGCTGGAAGGGGACTGTCAGTGAACTTTTGCTTGCAATTGTAACTCAGGTCCATGGAAAAGAAATGATTGACTTACTTTGTCATACATAAAAAAAATTTATAAAACTATTGAACACAAGGGTCTTCCAGTGTCAATCGTGCAGACAGAAGCTGCCAATATAAATGCCCCTCAACTCCCTCCCCCTGGAAGAAGAATGGGGAACTGCAGGGTGAGGTAGCGTCCAAAGCTCTTACACTTAATATGGCATGGGTACAACACCAATTTTCCAGCATCAGATGGTCCAGCTTTTAATCTGGACAATATCATGAGAGGGCACTTGAAATTCCCACACCTGCCAGACTAGTTTACCATGTGGCCATAGTGTTCAGTGTACTGTGTGTTCAATGGAATATCTTATTCTGCATGTATTGGTGGTGACACCTGTATTTTGTCTGATGCTTATTTTACTTACATTAACCCTAGCTACAGCTTCTAAGAAAGATGCAGGTGCCAGTGGTGGTGTCATGCAGAAACACCAGTCTATTCCAATACAGTCAAATCTCATTCATAATGGTTAAGTGGTCATTCAAATTACCACAGTGACAAAACTCATCAATAACCAATTAAGGCAATTAATGATTCAGGAACCACAAGTTTACACTCAGTCTTTTGCCTAATACCCAAATAATATATAATCCCTGAAACGACTGGAGGGACTGGATCAGCAATGTCTACACCGATTCTGCTACTCTCGCCTGTGAACCAGGCAGTTTTTTTCTCTTTTCTTTAATTTTCTGAGCCACCATTGTTATCATTGTATTATGTGAATACAAAAATCTCACAAGTAACCATTCCTAATCATCAATTTCTGTTCTTGTGAATACAACACTTCATCAAATTTCTCATTCTTTGGTTAAGTTGACCTTTACGTACTATATCGCCATTTCAGTTAACCCCCTCGTGCACTGTAAGCTTTCTGTGAGTGTGACATGATCAGAGAATATGCTATGAGAGCAGGCTGGATTCGCACACAAAGGAAAACATTCCCACGTATTTTAATTGCCCCAGGAATTGGCTATAATGGTATAAATTGTATACCATCATCTTCTCTGATGTTTATATTATACGACAAGCTAATAAAAACAAAACTGATAAGTAAAAGTACTGTGAAAGTACTGAAATAAGGTGAGACTACTGTGTTCAACAATGAAAATAACTGCCCTACATTGTAGGACAAAACTTTGTCCGCATGATGCAAGAGCTAAGTACACGTCTAGATGCAGGAATTCATGAGCTTTCACGTGGTATTGGTGGGATTCTAATACGACCCTTCCCTATGAAGCATTTCATGCTAAAACATAAAATTTGGTTTAATATTTTTGTCCAGAATTGCCTAATCGGCATCCCTTCAGACCGCCACTGCAAGTGCGTCATAGTGTGTCATCGGTTCCTCTTCAGACTAAAACCATTTTGACTTGTACTGAGTCAAGGTGCGCGAAGGGGTTAATACTGTTAATGACAACCACAGTAAATTCAGAAGATTATTTTCATCACAGGTATCTATTGAAATTTTATAAATGAGGGTGGAGTGCATAAAACATCATTATATTTCAGCGTTGTTTGCACGTGAAAGCCATTCGGCATGACGCAGGCCGTAACACAGTAACCAATTCAGTACGTAGCTACATGATCTCCAATGGTTCCAATTATATATGACACAAGTAGCCTCAGTTAGTCCTCAGTTAGTCCGGCAAAAAGGTTCATCCAACATGGTTCTGGAATGAACGGTGCCAGAAAACTGGTGTTGTACCTGTATCTTAAAAATGGGGAATAAAACTCAAAGCCTAACATTTATTTTTGCTGATAAAGAGCAATTAGTAGGAAGGGTGCCTTCATGTGGTGACACCAATACAAAAGGGCAAAGTATAGGAATGCCCTTCAGCTATCTTTTTTTCATATATCCCATGAGGAGGATTCTGGACTGCAGGAGAATGGATATTTCAGCCTGCAGTCCAGTGGGTTCATATCCAAGGGTCTCAACAACAGTTTAACTGAATGTGGCCTAAATCACAGACCTATAATCCTGTCAATATTTCTCAATCAATATCAGTCTGTAGCCAAATTCCTTAATCCCAAGCATTCCCGATGGCAAAATAATCAAGGGTCAGGCTAAAGTGAAATGAGTATACATATAACCAAAAGCCTTAATCCCAGATGGGGTAGAGACTATTGGCAGAACCATTGTACTAATGCAACAATTAATGAAAAAATATCTTGTTACTCACAGACGCCCACAAACAGCAGCAGAGGCATTGGTGGAGGTGGTGATGACAATGTCAGCAGTAGGCACTTGTAGCTCTAGCAGTGTTGGTGCCTCAGTTTTCATGTGGAGCATGAGGACACTCCCTGAAATCCCATAATATGCCTTAGTGCTCAGGTCTGAACATAAGAAACCCTTTTACTAAGGAGTAGTTACATCATAAATCTTTTTAGTTTATGAAATCAGTGCTGAAGAAGTATGCCCTCACATGCTGGCAATGACATAACTTGGCAGCTCTACTACCTAGCTTTATAAACCTTCAACTCCTCCCTATTCCCCCAACAGAGAATGGTGTGCTGCAGGAAAACTTCAGCCCACACCCCATTTAATTAATATCTAGATGAGGTTGGATCGCAACAAAATAACAACAGCTATATAATAATCATAATGGCTGAGTGATAAATTACAATTAATTTTTCCAAATATCCATCCATCCATCCATCAT
The DNA here is from genome assembly GCF_032717465.1 of Coenobita brevimanus. NCBI lineage: Eukaryota > Metazoa > Arthropoda > Malacostraca > Decapoda > Coenobitidae > Coenobita > Coenobita brevimanus. Next base: position 57,318,316 of record NC_136966.1, read on the forward strand.
CCAATCTTGTGTCACCCCATGAGGAGCATAGGAACCCAAGGCTAGGCAAGTTGGTCCTGACATTTAAGATGAGAGTGATCAACCTCACTCATCCCTGAGTGGCATTACATGAACAACCACCCCTTGGAGATAAACCTACACAGACTCAATCCGACTGGAGCACCTTAATTACCCACTAAACCACCAGGCAACATAATTTGGTTATATAGTTACGGTACCACCCAACATAGTAAATGGTTTCCTGGTGAACCGGAAACCATTTGGCTTGTCACTCAGTGTAGAGTCACCCACAGGCAGAAGGAAGAAAGAATATTAATTAAGAAATGGCAAATCAACTTTATCACCGGCAAGGGAATTTTAATTAAAAATTCTGTACATCATAATGAGGATTTAACAACAAATAAGGAGGCACAAAAATGCTACTTAACAATAAGGGACAATCATTTTACATACAACTACCAGTGCTGTGAACTGGGAGATAATAAATTTATAAGCAGCAATGGAACTTCAATATGCAATTTATTTAACACTAAACAATAATAACAATAATAATTAATCATCATCATCATCCAATCCTCTGTTGCCCCAAGAGGAGTGTAGGAGCCTCGGGCTAGGCAAGTTGGTCCTGACATTAAGATGAGAGTGACCAGCCTCACTCATCCCTAAGTGGCATTACGTGGGCAATAAACCACAACCACCCCTTAGATATAAACCTTCACCAGCTCAATCCGCCTGGTAAAAACTGGCAGGGTGGCCAGAGTCAGGGTCCTCATCCTCGTCCTAATTGCTTTCCTCAGTCAGTTCCGCAGAGACAGCAGCAGCAATCTCCTCATCAGACAACATTTGATGACCTGGATCACAGCCATCGTTGTCCAGCCAATCCCTGTCTTCAACGTCCACATTCTCGCCGGCGTTTCATAGCCAAAGGTGGAAATCGTCCACGTCAACTCCTTCCAAGTCATGCACAGCCCCACATCCCCGAAAGAGATGAGACTAAGCACTTTCCAAGGTTTTGGTGGAAACTTCTTTCCAAGCATTGGCCCAGTTGCAAATCGCAGACTTAATGTAACACCGCAGATTCTCCAAAGTCCACTCCCTACGTGTGTCGACCTCTTCCTCATCCTCTGGCACCACCATCATCTCATCAAGGAACCTCCGATGATACAATCTCTTGGCTGCCACGACAACATCCTGGTCCATTGGTTGAATGAGAGCAGCCATATTAGGTGACAGAAACAAGCACCTAATCCGCCGTCATCAGCAACCAAAACTTTCTCCGAGAGATACACAGGGGCATTGTCAAGGATCAGGAGAGCTTTAATCTGGCCGCAAGGGATTCCAAGTTCCTCCGTCTGATAACAGATAACCTCCTTGACAAAGTGTCTGAGGAAGCAATCTCTGAAGATCTTTGCAGTAAACCAGGCCTTTACAGAATGGTACCACACAACAGGCAGGCTATCCATCAACCCATGGAGGCAATGTGGCTGTTTTGCATGTCCAACAATAACGGGTTTGAGGCGGTGCATCCCATTAGCACTGGCACAGCACAACACCTAGACACGTTCTTTGGACAACTTCCCACCAGGCACAGTCTTCTCCGTCTCTTCTGCCAGGGTGTTGGTGGGCACAGAGCGGAAGAACAGGCCTATCTCATCAGCACTGTACATCTGACTGAGAGCAAGGCCCTCCTTGATCAGGGGCTGCACTTTCTGATGAAATGGCTCAACATCTTCCACTGCCACATCCAAAGCCTCGCCACGTGCCTTACGGCCAGTAAGTCTAACTCAAAGTCTCGTTTTCGTTTTCGTTTTTAAAGGCTCCAACATGCTTGCATGTGTCGGCCTTGGTCACCTAATGGCGGCTCTCCATGCTGCACGATCCATTGCAGCCTCCCTGTTCAGTCCCTTAACCCTAAGGTCACACTTAATGACCTCGTCCCATGTCTTTCTCGGTCTACCCCTCATAACCCCACCCCCAATATTAACACTTCTCACCTTCCTCACCCAACTATCATCCCCCATCCTCTCCACATGTCCAAACCACCTCAATCTACCTCTCCTCATCACAACACCAATACACTCCAGTCCCATCCTACCTCTCAACTCTTCCTTTGTAAACCCAGCCCCTCCAGGCCTTGGACGCTGGGACGCACTGCACATCCACCTAATCATTGTCATGTCTGTACGTCTGAGCCGGCGAATGTCTTCCTCCTTCACTGCCCAGGTCTCACTGCCATACAGCATTACACTCCTAACACACGCTGCATACAAAGACCCCTTAGCACGTAGGGAGAGCCCCCTCAATGTCAGGAGAGGCAAGAGCTCCCTGAACTTCTTCCAACCACTTCTCACCCTAGCCACAGAGCTAGCTCCAGCCCCACCTCCAGCACACAACATGTCTCCTAAATAACAAAACTCTTCTACACACTCAAGAGATCCACCAGCAAGTTCAATTCTTTCACGTCTGACGATCTCCACCTGCTCACCCCGGCACGCCGTACACATAAAATCAGCATTATCTCGCAGTCTACCTCTGATACCACTACATCTCTTATGCACCCATTTATCACACACACCGCACAAGATGGAATTACTTCCCACGCCCTTGTGGCAAACTGCACATGGCCACTCTCCCTCGTCTTTGACAGTACCGCCACCAACCCTAGATATCATCACTTTTGTTTTATCTGCATTTACCCTTAAACCCTTTTGCCCCATACCATCTCTCCACTTCCTAAACCTTTCCTCCGCCTCCCTTTCACTCTCTGCAATCAACACCAAATCATCAGCATACAACAACTCCCACGGAAGTCCGTTTCTAAAGTCACGTGAAAGGGCTTCAAGTACCATGATAAACAACATGGGACTCAAGACTGACCCCTGATGCACACCAACATTCACGGAAAACTCATCACTCAAATCTCCATTCACTCTCACCTGGGTGTGAGCACCCACATACATGGCCATAACCACCCTAACCAGCCACTCCTCCAAGCCAAGCTTTCTCATTGCCCACTTCACCACCTCTCTAGGGACTCTGTCAAAGGCCTTTTCCAAATCAACAAAAACAAAATAAAGATCCCTTCTCCTACCAATATATTTTTCCTGAAGCTGTCGAACAATGAATATGGCATCAGTGGTCCCCCTACCTGGCATAAACCCAAACTGCATCTCATCAATATTCACTCTTTCTCTAATCAAACCTTCTAAAACTCTCTCCATTACCTTCATTATCTGATCTAAAAGCTTTATACCTCTATAATTCCCTCTTTCCAGGGCATCACCCTTCCCTTTATACACATTTACAATTACACTCTTCAGCCAATCATCTGGGACAACACACTCATAAATAATCCTATTTATCAGGTCAGTGACTAAACTCACCCCTATATCGCCTGAGGCCTTCAACATTTCGGCAGTCAACCCAGACGCACCTGCTGCCTTCCCCACCCTCATCCTGCCTATTGCCTCACTCACAGTAGCAGTATGAACCGGAAAAGCCAACCCTCAGATGCCTTGAAGTCGTGCACGTTCGGCAGGCGTGTAAACTTCTTGACTGCAGCTTTCAACTTGGTCCCACGTACAAGCACACCAGCACCCCACTGCTGGCAGAACCAAACCAAAGTCGAATGGTTGATGATGGCGTAGCAGGGCTGGGACATCACCTTCTGGTCGCCTTTTCGAGTGGTATCACTGAAGTCCTGTCCGTATTGACACAGATTTTCCCGTGATTACTTGATATCACACAAGGTTGAGTGGAGCAAGTCAAATTCACACAGAATGCACGAAGTAGGCCAGCCAGTGTCAACCTTGGCCAATATTTCACACAACTTCTCCAGAGTCAAAACCCTACTCTTGCATTTCTCGGGTGGTGGCAGGGCCATCATCACACACATGAGAACACCACAGAGGAGAATTAAGGCCTGCAGTAGGTAGGGCACCACCACAGAGGCTACAATTAAAATTGCCATCATTTAACCTCAGCAAAGGACGTCCACATGTGGAGAGACAAAGGTGGGAACTGAGGTGCAGTAGCACTTAGGAGTGTTCAGCACCGCCACGTCTACCCACGCTTGGCTATGAGCATGCAAGCCAAAAACGGCACACTGACCTGCGAGCGCATGGGTCCTTTTTGCTCAACCAAGCAAATATCGCAACGTGGCAGAAACACTGGGTCCCCATACATCATAGGCCTAAGGAAAGGCCGAACAATAGGGAGAGTAATGCAACTTTGACCATTCAGTATGGGAGCGGATGGTTTGTGCGTGGTCGGGAGTTTTTGACTAATCCGGACAGCTGGGAGTATTTCAACCATACAGTAGGGACCCGTACAGCAATTCTCTCTCATCTCATAGGTTACGTTGTCTTCCTCGTGTGCCTCTGGAATGTTATAAGTGATTGGGGTGACTGGGGCATTTCCACCATTCGGTAGGGACCCATACAGCCATTCACCCTCAACTTCTGGGTTATGTCTGTATTCCACATGCGCAACCAGTATGCTTCCATTGATCAGAGTGGCTGGGTGATTTCAACCATAAGTTGGGGATCCGTACAGCCATTCTCGCTTGCCTTGTGGTTTATGTCTGTTTTCCTTGCATGCAGCCAGATTGTTTCCATTAATTGGGGTGGCTGAGTGATTTTGACCATATTTTTGGGATCTGTACAGCCATTCTCACTCACCTTGTCCATGCATGGACATTGAAGCCGGTGAGCCACGGAATGAATTTATTGTTTACTTTGTCGGCGACCAGTCAGCCAGCGGAGCTGAGCTTTTATGAACAGTTATGGACAAATAAATCCAGTTACAGTTATAATACAGCCAAGGCCTAATGAACAGGTATGGACTGTATGGATAATCAAGTGATTACTGTACTGTATAAATCAATTAGTGGGTCAGGATGCCTTAACACAGTGTCAGTGATTTAACTGAGCAGCTTCACTGCCTTGTTGTATGCATGTCCCACTGATATTGTTTTCCAAGACTGGATAAAGTAGATTAGCCCGAGGTGTCCCACTGACGTATGGGTACGTTACAACGTTGTGTCACAGCTAGACCCGTCGCCGTACTGGTACGTCGCGCGATTGCAAGGTTCATAATCTGCACAATTTTCAATTTTCGCACGTGATTTTTGGTACGTACACACGGGACACCCTCCTCTACAAGATGCCAGGCAGGGACAATGCCTTACCCTGCATGACCTCCCCTCCCCGCACGCCATTGTCTTGGCAATTCACTTGTTACTAGTGACCTGGCCAGTAAAGACATTCAGGGGTCAGAGTGATTCCCCAATCGATGACAATGTGGACAAAGTTTACATAGCATTAGAGGAAGAAACAGTCAGAAATGATGATCAGGTAATGTCACCAAAAAAGGTCAGGTATGTCGATGTGTTAGTGAGTGAAACGATGCTTATACTGCCTATATTACTGTGTGAAAACCAATATACTCTCGTACTACATATATATTCGTACCAAATAAATAAATACCGTTTATGAGTGGTGTGGAATAGTTACCCTCCCATACAACTCGTTTTCTTTGGAGCCAGCCTGATAGAAAACCCAATAAGGTAAGGAGTACTGCTACCTGCATCGAGTATTTTAAACCTCAGATGAGCGATTCCTCTATGAATTTTAGATGTTTCTCACCAAAAGCGGACGTTTGAGCCAAAAAATTTTTTTTCCAAAATTGGTTGGGATTGGGGGGAGTCAGTGGTGAAAATCGGTCGGGACAGGGTGGGTTAAACATGCTCGGGTTAGGATAAATTAGGTTAGTTATGATAGGTTAGGTTAGGATAAATCAGGTTAGTTATGAAAGGTTACGTTAGGTTAAATTAGGTTAGCCATGAAAGGTTAGGTTAGGACAAATTAATTTGGGTATGGGTAGCGTAGAACAAATGAGGATAGGCTGTTAAGATAATATGGGTTAGGTTTCGATAAACCAACACTGATGAGGCAAAATCAGTACCATCCTAAAATGGTGTTCTAGAATGGTGGCTGTCTGTCTTTGGCACTACTGCGACTGTAAACAAAGACCGATATTTAAACGCTACTCACTACTATAAAAAATAATAATAAGCCTCAAAACTTGAAAACACACTAAAAAAGAAAAAAAAAAAAAAAATCAAGAGGAGGGGGAGTAGTCATGTGTGATTTGCCAGAACAGTGTGGGAAGTAATTCCATCTTATGCAGTGTTTGTGATAAGTGGATGAATGAGAGATGTAGTGGTATTAGGGGTAGACTGTGAGATAATGATTCATTTGTGCGGTATGTCGAGCAGATCATGTTGAGATTGTCAGGCATGAAAGGATTAACTTGCTGGTGAGTCTCTTGACAGTAAGAAACAGTTTTGTTTTTTGGGAGACATGTTTTGTGCTGCAGATGGGGCTGGAGCTAGCTCTGTGGCTAGAGTGAGGGGTGTTTGTAAGAAGTTCAGGGATCTGTTGTCTCTCCTGACATTGAGAGGGCTCTCCCTCTGTGCTCTGGGATCTTTGTGGTAGGAGGTATTTGTTAGGGGTGTAATGCTGTATGGTAGTGAGACCTGGGCAGTTAGGGAAGAGGATATTCGCTGGATCACACATACAGAAATGATAATAATTACATGGATGTTCAATGCATAGGCCTACCTGAGTGTATGGACTAGGGGGCTAGGTTAATGATGGAAGAGTTGAGAGGTTGATTGGGACTGGAGTGTAAAGGTGCTGTGATGAGTAGTAGTAGGCTGAGATAGTTTGGGGATGTGGAGAGGATGGGGGATGATAATTGGGTGCGGAAAGTGAGAAGTGTTAATGTAAGAGGTATGGTTGCAAGAGGTAGATCAAAAAAAGACCTGTGACGAGGTCACTGAGTGTGACCTCAGGGATAAGGGTCTGAATAGGGAAGCTGCCAGAGATCGAGCAACACAGACAGCTGCCATTAGGTGACCAAGGTCAACGCGTGCAAACATGCTGGGGCCTTCAATAACGAAATGATAAGGACTTTAATAAAGAAAAAACTGCAAAATAAGGCTGTCCCAAGTGTCCTTGAAGAGTACCAAGAAAAAAAAATAAAGGATTAAAAACAATATTTATATCACTACCACAGTACCTTGAAAACTTTATATATATTATAAAGTGAGGAAAACTGCATAATAACGTTGTCCCATGCCTCCTGAAGGTTAAAAAAAAAAAAAATAGTTACCTATAAAAATTGCTGGTAATTCATTTCCGTTAACTTGCATCATGTTAGGTCAGACATCTATGGTTTTCTATATTTGTAATTATGCAATATCTGGCTTTATTTCAATAAAAATGTTTTTCCCCATAATTAAAATATTCTGATTGATTTTTACTTCGAAAATCGTCCCCCCAAACCCTAATAATGGGGCTGGTGGGTCAAAGCTATCAAACTAGTGCTTTGCAAACGATCTGATGGTCAAAGTTTTCAAAACATAACAAATCATATATATTCATGTTTATAATCCAATGTTATGGTTTTCAAACACTAAAAGTGCTGTATATAGATTTATAAGTCTACCTTACTCTAACACCTCAATCCAAAGACTTTTTTTTTTTTTTTTTGCTCCAAACAACTCCTTCTCAAAAGCCAAACATAATGCTAAAACCGCCCTTAACTTCCTCACGACTTGATATCACTCACAAGGGTGGACAAAGTTGTCTGAGGGTAGCACGAGTTAAAAAATAATACGATTGGTAAAATGTAATACATCAAACTGAACCAGCGACCAAGTGACGCTAACATTTTCGACGTCATTATCAGCGAAAGGAATTTAACGTTTTCACTTAAAAGTACTTCTTAAAAACTTCATTTTGTGTGTTCTAACTGATCTCGAGTCTTTAACCACGCGGCAATTTCTACCTATTTCACGTAAAATATGACATGAAGGAAAGAGAAACAAATAAAGACCACTCACCAGCGACAAAACGTCCCCCTCCTCCACGTCTCCGTTCCAATGATGAATCAAACCTCATAGAGGACGAATAAAAGTACAACAATCGCGGTAAAAAGTCAAAATAATGCTATAAAGAATACGTAAACAGTGTATTCTACAAGATAAGATTATTTTCTGGCTACTAAGTCTAACAGAAGTAACAAAAATCAAGGCAAGAATCCGTTTTATGCAGAATTTACTATGACCATGTCGAGTTTTGGTGCCCGGGATTCGTATTACCAAGGTTAAGCATTTTTCTGCTCGATATGATAATTATTCCACTTAGGGTAAATTTTAGCGTCTAGATGCAAGAGTTGTAGCTTTTTTCTATATTACCATGAAGCTCTAGCAATTTTTTTCCATTGATTACAAGTCGTTTTATAGGTAGTTTCTTGTGAGTACCGTATTTAGCGTCAATCGTGTTTTTTGCTCTACTTGCACTTAGCAGTGATATTAACGTTTAGGTGCAAAATATCTACTATATTCTTGAAACTTCTACATATTTATCGGTATTCCGTATATCAGATCACGTTTTTGAGATATGCTAGAGTTTTTTGCTGTTCAACATTCTAGCGGAGTTTGAGAACAGGTCGGTCTAGCAACATTGGTAACACCCCTTCCTCCGGCATTTAAAGATGGGCGGGCCATGAATTGCTGCATCGTTAAATAATTTTCTATATTATGGTTCATAAGAGGTACGTGGCTCGAATATTTATACATAAATGTTACCACAGGCGCCATAGATTTAATTTCTGTACATACAAAAACTCGTAGACAGGTTAGTTTGCTGTATGGAGGATTGTTTTGATGATAACTTGCCAGAGAAAGCCGGTGAACATGATTCATTTAGCCAGTGATCTTCCATACTTGGGTGTCACGAGTGAACTGTGCAATCTTTAGTAGCCTAGAGAATATTTCCACAGAATCGGTGTCAAAAAAGAATTCACAATTACCGGTATGTAAAATCCCTGTTCTAAACTGTTCGTTGTTAATGGGAACTCCTGCAATAAAATATTATTTTTATTTAGTTATTTATTTTCTTATATTTTAATAGAATTAAGCATACAGAACCTAACCCATCAGTGAAAGCTGTGCACTGCAGGAATATGAACTTTATTTTTTCTATGTCAAGGTCTCAGCACAATATGTGGCTGTTTCAGAAAAGAAATTAAGGATTTTTTTTTTTTTTTTTTAACTTCGAAAACTTTAATACCTCAGAATATCCTAATCTAACCTTACCTCATTTCATTAATGCAGGTTAGCTTAACCTAACCACATGATGTAATGTACATTAGAAAATATAGGCTCCATTATCATTATTATTATTTTTTTTTACATGTATGGGAAATCATCAGGAAAACGATATTAACAAGAAACAGTCAGAATTTTGCAATTAAAAATCAGAAGGACACTTCAGCTTCCAGAATCCTTTCTAATATTCTATCTATCTGTCTACTGTTACTGCCCAACATAGCAACCATATGTGGTAATTCCTTATCAGCCACTTTTTTTAAGGTCATTTTTGCTTAACTGGAAATTTCAGAAAACTTGCTTATTAAAGATCAATTTCTACCCATAAAGCTGATTTGCCACATTCTCTGATACTGCATTACCAATTACTGTTTATGAAAGAGGTTTGTTATTTTGGAAATTGTCCCTGATTTACACTGAGGACTGCATGTACAATATATATCTTTTTGGATATGTGTTTTCCTTGCCCTTAAAACCCAGCCTCACTGTATGTCCGTTTTCCATGCTCTTTGAATCTAGCTTCACTGAGAATGTGTGTTTTTCTTGCCCTTTGAAACCATCCTCATTGTGTGTGTGTGTGTGTGTGTGTATTTCTCTTTGAACCCTACCACAGTGTGTATGTGTTTTTCTTGTCCTTTGAACTCACTCACTGTGAATGTGTGAGTTCTTGTTGCCCACTGAACCCTATCACAGTGTGAATATGTGTTTCTCTTGCTCTTTGAACACCATCTTACTGTATTCAAAGGTGGGAAAGGAGCTGATGATGATGATACTGGTTTACTTACGTATATTCATCTCACAGAGCAGTTTTCTTCTTCTCATGGATCAGGGTGTCTTCATGCATGACTTTTTGTTTCAGGTGCCTGGTGATCTGTTAGTCAAAATGCCTCAGTTGGGGTGACGGCCTTGCATACATTCAATTCCCCAAGAGGTGGCTGGAGGTTTTTGATCGAGTGGTACCACCCAGGGAAGAACGGACAGCAGGGACCAAGGTAAGGAATTGGGACTGGATAGTTAGAAAGTCCTTGGTATATGTTTTGTCTGTGTGTGTGTGCACACGCATGTCATATCCGGAGGGGAAAAAAATGGCAGTTTGAGTTCCGTTGGTATTGCTATGCCCAAAAGCTCACAGACAATCCTTGCCAGGATTGTGCTCTGCCTTTCATATTTCTCAGTCCTCCCTGAATGACAGAGTACCCTTCCTTCTCATACTATTTTATGCGCTTCATACTGTTATCACTTGGTTGTAAGCCAAGTTTTTGTTACCAAAAAGACATCCTCCTGTGTGCCACTATCATTCTAACATTAGCAGTGAGAACCCCACCTCTTTCTTAAAATTAGCACTCCAGATCCCAACACATACCAGTGCTGTAGTGATAAGCAAATGGCACATGATGGCAAGTTGTGTGTACTGCGAGATTACCCACTCATCCACCCACACATCAATCAACCTTTTACGACCCCACGAGGAGCAAAAGGACCTGGGGCTTAGTTGACTGCAGGGAGAACTACCCTTTTGTATTCCTCCAGTCTCCTTTTGGGGGATACGGATGGGAATGAGAAATGTTAATATTAGCAGGCAGCTCCTCCCCCCAGTCGTACTGGTGCCACCACATGAAAGTGTCCCTCTCCAGCACTAATACTGTGAAGGTTAATAAAGATCAGTACTGAACTTCTCCACAGAAAAAGGGTTAAATCATCAACATACCTGAGATATCTCCTAAAAACTTGTCATATTTTCAGAGGCCATCTGTGTTACTTGCACTGCTGTGGTTGGCGGTGGTGCTCCCGCTGCTAGGATTGCTGCTGTCCCTGCCATTGCTGTCATCGCTTGGCCTGGTTGGTGCTGCTGCAATTGCTGGGGTTGGTTGGTGCCGCCACTGCTGCTGGGGTTGGCTGGTGCCGCTGGACCTGTGACATAGGACTCCAGCTGCTGCTGCTGCTACTACAGCTACTACCACCCTCCTGAAATATGTGAGTTGCACATTATTTGCTTTGTCCATCTTGACTTGGCAGAGATTTTTGTTCTTTGGTGGGCTAATTCCCATAAATCAGAAGCAGAGTAAGACAAGAATAGCAATACTGTAGCTCTGCATCCTTTCCAAATCAATTGTAAGCCAAGTTGATGTGGACAGGGTATGTTAACAGTTGCTCCCCTATTAGGAAAGTTTTCTTGAGAATTCCACACCCCTTTCTAAGGTGGGAAAAGGAGTCAGGGCTGATGATGATGATAGTTGTGATCAGCGGCAGCGCCAGGCCCCATACCTAGATCATTCCACCACTGGGGTATACAAGTCCAGTTACTTCATCTAGGTACTCATTTTACTTGCTAATGGACAACAGTGATGATGATGCAGTGCCAGGAATCAATTCTTGGCACTATCAGGTTGACAGCTAAGAAGTAAAATAAACCACAAGGCCTAATAAAATCTCAAGCTAGTAAATCGTTAATCTTGTCAACAGCCAAAGTTTATAAGCCAAAATAATGTTTGTAAGTGGGAGAGCAACTGTCTTTATTCCATCTAACACCAGATTTTGTTATTTAAGTGAGTGATTCTTGGGGGTCTAAGGATGATTATGATCTTTAGTTTATAACCTATGTATTTATTTATATTAGTCTGCAGGTCTACATCCTTCCCATAACACTTTTTCATGTCTAGCATTATTCTATTTGATATACTATAAGTTGTTGAGAAGGTAATTTTATGCCAGGTTAGAATAACAGGAGTATACTAAGCAAATTCCCCAGGTATACCAGTAGCAAATAGTTTTGAAACCTTTCCATTGCACTTTTTCATGATTGGCATGTCTCCTTGCTAAGTTATTGCATCAACTCAACATTATTTCAAGTTGATAGACAGATACACAGATAGATAGATAAATATGACCGATACACATAGGTAGGAGATAGATTGTTATAAGTGTTAGCTAAAGTGCTAGAATTTTTAGAAACAAAGGTTCCCCATGTTATTTTTTATGTCTTTGACCACTAGTACAGTATTTCCCTCAGTTGAACAATATCTGGTGTTAGTTCAGTGAAAGTGGCTTGTCGTCTTTGTGGCTGTGGTGATTCAATAACATAATTTCTTAGCAAGCCTCCTGTGCCACCTATAAGACACCCCAGTGAATTATGCATGTGATTATTGACTGATTATAATTATTATTATTATTGTTTGTGCTGTACTTGGAAGATGTGCAGTGGACAGATTTTTCATACTCAGTTGTTTCAATTCAAATGCTTATGATGAGCATACTGTACTGGTATGTATTGTACAGTAAGCTAAAATCACATATCAGTTTTCTAAAACCTCCACTTACCAATAAACTTTTTCATGAAAAATTCCCTTCAGCGCTATCTGTGCTTGAGATTATTCCCTGAACTTTTGGAGGTACCTGCTGTGTTTTCCGTTTCAATCACCCACACCAATCGCCCCTGCGATTTTGACAATTCTCTTTCTGTACAAACCTGGGCCCTGTCAATTCCCCCATATCTCTAGTTAACTTTATCGTTCCATCAAAGTATGTGCAGCAGGAAAAGCAATTACGGTATTCTTAACATCAGATAGAAATTGGATGTACTTTTTAAAATGTGCTAAAAGTTTGAGTAAGGTTAGTAACAAGTGTGGTAGAGTATTGTTGGCATACTTTTGCACATGCCTGTACATCACAAACAGATGCATTAAGTCCTGGTTATATGCCACAGGTGCTCAAAATACAGTGTGGTTCATATGTAACATGTCTGATTACATGTGTTTTGTTCTTTCTTTTTGGACCATACCTTACCTCATCCTTAGGTGAGAAGAAGAGGTTAGGGTGATCATGATCATGATGATTGCAATAATGAGTATAATATGATGGCTAATGTTGATTATTATAATGATGATGATGATGGATGTTGTGAACGGCTCAGTCAGCACAACCAATGTCCACTATGCATCATTTTCTATTTTCCATAACCCTTCCTTACTTTATAGTGATTGCATGTTTGCATCCATTGCTTTCATTATTTTGTATAAAGTAATTAGATATCTCCTCTTGCATTTGCTTCCAGTAATTGCATAAAGTTCACCCCTTTTAAGCAGAAATTTTTCCCCTCCTCTGACTTTTATGTATCCAATGCCAGACACCTCAATCTCATAAGGGGCAGCCACAGACAAATTAACTTCACATCACTCTGTCTTCTGCCATTTGAGTTCCCTCTCCCCAACTCACACTCCCTTCCCTTGTATCTCCCCACTCCATTCTTCCATGTCAGCCTTAGTCTTTCCCTCCTCCTCTCCCCTGCCACCTCACTCACATACACTCTTCTAGTCAGACTTTCATTCTACATTCTCTCTAAATGGCCAAACCATCTCAGAGTATTTCTCCAAACAGTACCACAACGCTTCCTTACTTCTTCATTTGTCTTTCTGTCTGCTCATAAAACTCCACACAATCCTACTTCACTTCTACTGTTTTCACTCTTGATTTGAGTCCTTCCAGCAGAATCCAAGCTTCACTTCCATGCTCACTTCCCTATTCCTTATCACAGCTTTCAATGATCCAGCAACCTTTCTACCTTGCTGTACCCATTCAAGCACTTCCTTCCATCCTTACTCATCACACTACTTAAGTACTTGGATACACTCTAATTCTCAATGTCCTCACCGTCCACTCTCATCGTGGATGTTGTGACTTCCCTCAAGACCATAGTTTTACTCTTCATTCTCGTTTAAATTCCATTTCTTACTTACACCATCAGACTCATACACCAAGCCTTGCAGTTCACATTCATCGTCACTTAACAATACAGTATCATCAGCAAGCAATACTTCAGAAAGTTTCCACACCTTACCCTCTCTCATTAGGCACTCAGTATATTCACTTCCCCACCTATTACCTCTTATAGCTCTATCCATATACAAAGTGATCAACAACAAAGACATGACACTTAGAAACATGACATGAGGAGACATTACACACAAAAAAACATAACACAAGGAGATATGAGACACACACACACATGCAGACATGAAATTTTTTTCTTTATGCAGACTTACTTCCCATACCCCACTGGCAGAATAAGATAGCACTGTGGCCCAACATCCTTTCCATAGCACTTCTTCATGTCCAACACCATAATACAGTACAGTATTGTTTCAAATAGCATTTACAAAGGAGAGATGGTAATTTGATGCCCTTACCTTAACTGGGGCATAGTTGAATACCCGGTAGCTATTTCTGAAAGTCCTCAAAATACCTGCATCCCACATACTAGCAGACTGAGCCGACAGCATGCAATATATATATGAGCAGCCCTGTATTATGGTTCATTAAATTGTGGGCTGCTGTTGTTGTGGTCCTGTATTCCTCTGTAGTAGAGCTGTAATCAAACCTCTTCTCTGACCCAATATAGCATCAGCTATATTTACAGTACTTTATGGTAATTCCTCCCTGACAAAGTAAAACAGGGTCAGTTATTTGTGTAGCTTATATGTGTGTGCTGATCATCTAGGTTCTTGAATGAGATGTCGCTAAATGAGCTGTGAAATTTTGTGAAGGATATATGCTTGTCATTTTCCAAAGTAGACTGCTGGTGGTAAGATTGACACACATGTCTGAAAAAGATTATTAGAAGATAATCTGTGTTGTAGGGATAGTTTTGGAGGTTAACTCTTCCAAAAGATCATATTGCTACTTTTCTTTCATTAAATTCGAGTATTTAGTTTCTCTAGCTCTGACTGTGATTCTTAATAATGAAAATGAGCCTGGGACCACCACAACAGCCTGTATTATCAGCCCAAAAGATCATAAATAAATGTGGCAGATAAAAGGACTTTGATAAGCCATAGTGCTTTTTTTACCTTACAGTAACAATAGGCGTTTTGCATATATTATCCTGGTAGAAATATTGATGTTGGTTGTGTTATAGTTTTATGCCTATTTTCGTGTGCTGTTTATGTTATTTTTGCAATTTTATTACTGCCATGCCATAGTGATGTACTGCACAGTCTGCCACAGGAAGAAATATACTGAAAAATATGCACCGGTAGTCCTTGTTTGGAAGATTTTAATTGGCAACATGTCATCTCTGAAACTGCCATCCTCAGTCTTTATTTTCTTCTGCCTACAATCTCCAGTATTATAAATGCAGTATTTGCAGGAATCTCAAAATTAATGGATCTTGAATTAGTCTCTCTTTTGTTTATTATATCTTAAAGCCTTCTGTTTATCTGCATTAAAAAAAAAAAATACTGTCCTGAATAGCTTTGATAAATTAAGCACTAACGAGCATCCTTAGTTAACTATTAATGGGCATCTTGAGTTGTTTCCCTTCATTTATATCCAAGAACAACACCATTCCGAGTTGATTCCTTTCATTAAACATCCCTACTTGATTCACTTAGTTTATGTCAGAGATTAATGAGTTAAGAATTTTCCCTTCATATACTGTACACGGTACAAACATTTGTCGTTAATACAGTTTATGTTTTCTGTTATTTTTTTTTTTTTTTCCCTGTGGCTGACTGTACGTTTATATATTGATTTGGGTATATTTTTTGATGCTTGTTTATTTCTCTTGATTTATTCTGTAGTCAGTTTGTTTTCACCTGACATTCATTACCACTTACCTTGGTTGATGGCCAAGTGCTGTCAGACTGGAAAGTTAATTGGACTAGTAACCAAGGAGGCTCATCCCTACCTCATCACAAAGGCTTTTAGAATTTCTGTATATACACGCATGATTTAGTACTGAAGTAATAAAAGTTGGCTGGCTTTGTCAGATGAAAACAAACTGATTACAATTATGTATGTGTTGAATTGTATTATGTTTTTCTTACTTTTCTAATCTTATTTATAACAGTACTGGAAAATGTGCCTTTGTGTAGTCATCTTCAGATGTTAAAAGTTGTATGGAAAGATCCTGAGGTGCCCCAATGACTGAACTATTTTGATACACTGTTTCAAATCACATAGCCATTTGCCTTATTGTCTTGCTTACTGTGTTGTGAAAAGGTACGTAGTGAGGCTGGGGGAGGAGGCAACATCATAAGTCTGTGTGAATGTTTTGTTAGGGTGTGGTGGTTGTTTACGATGTTTATGTGTTCTTGTGTTCCATGATTGAGAGTCCTTTGGTTGTCCAGTGTCTTTGTTTAGCCACAAGGGATCTTTGGTATTGAGAACACCAGCTGATATTGCATTTGTGTTGGTATGGAATGGAAAAGTCATGGAGTTGATAATAAAAATGTGCTTATATGGAGAAAAATCTGAGATGCTCAGGATTCCAGAGGCTTAAATGGACATAGCCTGGTTATATCTGCCATCACATGGAGGTGTCTCCCCAGCACCACATTTGCATTGCAATTGGGTGCAGAAGGTGAGAAATGTGAAAGTAAGAGACAGGGTTGAGAAAGGCAGACTGAAAAAGACCTGGGATGAGGTCACAGTATGTGACCCCAGGGATAAGGAACTGAATAGGGAGGCTGTCAGACATACAGCAGGCTTTAGGTGTTGAAGGCCAACGCAAGTGTGTTGAAGCCTTTATAAAAGACGTGATACAAACATTACGAAAATACTGAACCGCTTCTACAGGCTTGCCATATTCTCTGAATTTCAAGTTATTGCAGCACCTCAGTATATACTGTATATGCATAAGATTTTAATATATTTAAAAACATCATCTGAGATCTAAAGGTACATTTTCCATACCATTACAAACTGAGTATGCGTAAATTGTGAGTTCTGTTTGTCTAATGCCAGCAAAAAGTCATTCCTCATTTAATAATCGATATATCAGGGCTCATGTTTGGTGAGCCACAGCTCGCAAATGCGAGTATTTTTTCCCTTCGGCGAACAAATTTTACATGGAAGTCGTCTTTTGGCAAGGAGAAAATATATGCACTTTGGCTGGAGGTAAACTACAAAATAAGTAAAATTCACTTAAATGAACAAAACACATCGTGATTGATTATTAAGTCTTTCTTTGTCGCCACTGTGAATGTTTAAAATTTCATTATGTGAGTGTAATCATCACAATGTGTAAATAAATATATTTACTGCTCGTAAAATATTTTGGCTCATAGTCAGTTTGGCTACTAAAAATTTACTGGGCACGTAAATCTGAAACCTTAGGAGTCAAATGGGTCGCCACCATCGGCAGTTAGCAAGAGCCCTGTATATATTCCTGTAAATTGCTGATAGGTGAACATTGCTTAAGTTAGAGTTAGGTTCCAGCAAGAGGGAATTTTTCTCAAGGGTTTAAGAATCATATTCAAGACAGCAAGTAAGTAACAAGATATTTATGAATTTTAATCTAAATTAGTGATATTTGTAGATGAATTAACCTTGATCTTTCACAACACATTTTTAAGACAAATTAACAAGTTTGTGAAAAGTGTATTTTGTTTGACAGTTTAAGAGAGAAACTGTGCTTAGTGAAAGTATCTTAAATGAGGAATTACTGATATGGGTTTCACAGTTAGTTATTACTATCAATATTTAACACTAACAGTCAATTTCTGAAGCTTAAACTAATGATACCTTTTGTTGGCATTATGACAAACGAAGACAGATTTGAGTGTTATTTTGCGTTTAGTATTTCAAAGTTATTTTTTGTATTAGCCTCCCTCCCTCCTTGCACTCTCTTTTTCATCTTCTTCTCCTTCTCTTTCTTCCCCTTCCTCTTCAATGCTTGTTCCTTTCTCCTCCTCACCTTACCACACATCCAACCTTCCTACCACCACCACCACCACCATGCAATCAACCTTCCTACCACCACCACCATGCAACCAGCCTTCCTACCACCACTATCATGCAACCAACCTTACCACCACCACTCAGCCTTCCTACCACCACTCAGCCTTCCTACCACCACTCAGCCTTCCTACCACCACTCAGCCTTCCTACCACCACTCAGCCTTCCTACCACCACTCAGCCTTCCTACCACCACTCAGCCTTCCTACCACCACCACCATGCAACCAGCCTTCCTACCACCACCATCATGCAACCAGCCTTCCTACCACCACCATCATGCAACCAGCCTTCCTACCACCACCATCATGCAACCAGCCTTCCTACCACCACCATCATGCAACCAACCTTACCACCACCCTATCACCACCACTGCCCTGCAACCCACCCCACCCCCACCTCCCTGCAACCCACCCCACCCCCACCACCACCCTACCACCACCCTACCACCACCACCACCACCCTACCACCACCACCACCACCCTACCACCACCACCACCACCACCACCACCCTACCACCACCACCACCACCCTACCACCACCACCACCACCACCACCCTACCACCACCACCACCACCACCACCACCCTACCACCACCCTACCACCACCACCACCCTACCACCACCACCCTACCACCACCACCACCCTACCACCACCACCACCCTACCACCACCACCACCACCACCACCCTACCACCACCACCACCACCACCACCCTACCACCACCACCACCACCACCCTACCACCACCACCACCACCACCACCACCCTACCACCACCACCACCACCACCACCCTACCACCACCACCACCACCACCACCCTACCACCACCACCACCACCACCACCCTACCACCACCACCACCACCCTACCACCACCACCACCACCCTACCACCACCACCACCACCCTACCACCACCACCCTACCACCACCACCACCACCCTACCACCACCACCACCACCACCCTACCACCACCACCACCACCACCCTACCACCACCACCACCACCCTACCACCACCACCACCACCCTACCACCACCACCACCACCCTACCACCACCACTACCACCACCACTACCACCACCCTACCACCACCACTACCACCACCACTACCACCACCCTACCACTACCACTACCACCACCACCACTACCACCACCACCACCACCACAACCACCACCACCACTACCACCACCACCCTACCACCACCACCCTACCACCACCCCCCAACCACCACCACCCAACCACCACCACCATGCAATCAACCTTCCTACCACCACCACCACCCTACCACCACCACCCTACCACCACCACCACCACCCTACCACCACCACCACCACCCTACCACCACCACCACCACCCTGCAACCCACCACCACCACCCTGCAACCCACCACCACCACCATGCAACCAACCTTCCTACCACCATCACCATGCAACCAACCTTACCACCACCACTCAACCTTCCTACCACCATCACCATGCAATCATCCTTCCTACCACCACCACCCTGCAATCCATCCCAGCACCACCACCTTGCAACCCATCCCAGCACCACCACCTTGCAACCCACCCCAGCACCCACCCTACCACCCACCCTACCACCCACCCTACCACCACCACCACCCTGCAACCCACCCTACCACCACCACCACCCTGCTCTACTGTCTTTCCTCTCCTGCCCTGCCATGCCCACTGCCTTGCTCCTTTCCCTCTACTCTGCTGTGCTTCCCTGCTCTGCCTAGTCCTGCTTTGCTATTGCTTTCTCCTTGGATTGCCACCGTGCCATCATTGACATGTCCTTCCCTGCCATCCCTGCTATGTTCTGCTGTTCTTACCTTGCTGTGTCCTTCCCTGCCATGTCTGCTGTGTTTTGTTATCAATGCCTTGTGTCCTGCCTTGTCCTATTCTTGCCCTGCCATGCTCTCCTTCCTCTGCTCTCTTCTTCCCTCCCTTGTTTTACCTCATCTGTAAATTGTATAGTTTTATGTTATAAATTTGTTCATCTATAATTTCCATTTCTTACTTTGTAATCAAACCACAAGCAGAATTGTATTTTTATGACCATATGTTCATGCTCAGGTTTTGCATATTGATAAGTCCTGTTTCATGTGATATTTACAAGTTGAACAATCGGCTTCTCCATATAACCTATAGTGCGAAGTGCTCTCTCCTTTGTACTGTTCATGTCTGTTATTCTTTTTCTGATATTGTTCAGTTTAGTGCAAAATTTGTCTAAGTTCAAAAATTGTTATATGTTCATCAACAATCAGCTTCTCCAAATTTAGTACGAAGTGATTTCTCCTTCGTACTCTTCATGTGTTGGTACCTTTTTTCTGATATTTTTCAGTCCACAAATATATATATATACATACATACATACAAGTGATGTACAAAGGAGGTATAGAATAAAGACAGTAGTGTAAGACATTGGTTTTATTTCCACTAGATATACTGTACACGAGTGAAGGTGGTCAAAAAATAAACTATCTCGATAAATGGGCCAGAGAAATAAGGACTGGTAACCCAAAGGTGTGAGGGTTGCCAGTCCTTATTTTCATGGCCCATTTATCGAGACAGGTTCTGCGCCCTACCCCAAGATGCTTCCAAGAGCGTGCCCTACTCATCACTTCGTATATGCCATGTCTTGTATTGCTCTGTCCAGCTAATGCTGGGCAGAGCTATACAAGTAAACATGGCATATAACAAAGGACAAGAAGGGCTGTATTAACATACATTGCTAAACACACTGTGCAACCATGCAGCCTGTGTTTGCATTAATGCATGTTAATCAACACAAACTAGTTTCATACAAAAGTCTAAATGGCATAGCAAAGGACTGAGCTGGAACAATTAACCTCTTCAGTACAAGGACGTTTTTTTCTTGCTGACACCACACGAGTTTACTCAGCTTCAGGGGGTGCCATACTGGAGGGGTACGGCAGATATGGGAGGGCACAGCTGGGTATAGCAAGGATGCAGGGTTGGCCAGAGCCAGGATAAAAGGGCAGGGATGGTGCAAGAATTCCTTCCTAAGCTGAATAAAATTGTGGCAGCAGCAAGACTAAACCTTTATAAAATATGGGGTGTAGCAAAAATAAACTGGGAAAAGACATCACAGTACTGAAGGGGTTCAAAGGTACTAACATACAGTGGTTATGATGCATGTTAAATATCCATCAACAAAATCACATTGCACTGAACCTAACAATTCTATAATCTTCACTGTAACTTGGCCCAGTTTTTCATTTCTTTCACAGCTGTCACAACTTGGGGCATAGAAAGAATGCTATGACAAAATCCTTTTCACAGTGTGTTTAGCATCATGTTTTAAGACTATTTCAACTCATAATTCAGGCTGGAAAAGTTAAAATTTAAGACCAAGTGTTCCAAGTATAATCTTCGGAAACAATTCTTTAAAAATATGTAACTCAAGGCCATGTTACTATAACTGAAAATGTGAGTGGTATGGACAAGCTGTCTATCTCTACCTATAGACAGCTTCACTAATCCTGTTGGGGTACAAACTGCCTCCCTGTCCCTTGCCATTTCGCTGCCCTCCCTCCAACTTACACCCCCCTTTCTCATATACCTCCTCACTACATCCCTCCATCTCATCCTTGGTCCCCCCCCCCTCAAAAACAAACACACTCTTACTCTCCATTCCCCCAAATTACACCTCCTTCATATCTCTCTCTCCACTCCACCCCTCTCCCCCTGCCTCTTCCCTCACCACTTCACTCACACACTTCTAGTTAGTCTCTCTCTCCATCCCCCCAAACTTACACCATCCTCTCTCATAGTCCTCAACTACATCCCTCCATCTCATCCTCAGTCTCCCCCTGCACCTCACTCTCACATACACACTCCTAGTTAATTCTCTCTCTCCATGATCTCCATTCCAGTATCTCCATATCCTTGGTCTCCCATTTCTAATTTTTGGAGTCAAAGACAACAGAATGACCTACTTCTTACTACTAACATGTGGAATGCTGGCATATCTACCAAAAACAAGTCTTCCTTAAAAAACACACTTCACTTCAGTGATAATAAATAAGGCCACAAGTCACATACGGTACTTTACAAGTTATGAAGTAACCTTTCTCGCTTTTAAGACTTTCTTCTCAAAATAAAAAAAAAAATAAAATAAATAAAATGAATTATAATAATATGAACAGCCACCTATAGTTTACACCCCTTATTAATTTCTTGATCATATAATCAACAGACATGCATCTTAACTGTGATGGGCTAAAGTTTAAATTTATCACTCTTTTTACGAAGCACGCAACTAATAATCTACATATAAAATCAGTATGCTCTTCCTGGCCTACCCAGCCATTTCATACCCATGCAACTGGTCTTTGATCAAGTCCAACATGCTAGATGAACACTATAGCAGCTAATTTTTAGGCAACATTGTTCCCACAACGATTTAAATGAAAATGTTTTAATGCATAGGAAGAAGGAACCAAATGCAAAAACGCATGAATGATTTTTACCTCCACCAAAAAATAAAAAGCTATGAACCAAATTATATATCCATTAATTTTGAAATGCCTAGACATAGCGTTTAGGACACTGGGGGGTCATAAGCAGTAGGAAATGAAGAGGGAGGCAGTTCCATAGCTGAAGGGCTGGGAGTAATGGTTAACCCTTGCATTAGACACTTGGACAGAAAATGTATGAGAGTTTGCTGCTAGACGGGTGCTATGCACCTGCCATAGTGGTGGAGGGATGCAAGTAGACAGTTCAGAGCAGCAGTGACCATTAACGTTGCGACAAATGAGATAAAGATGCAAGAGTTGCTGTCAGATGGAATACAAACTGACACACCCCAACACTATGTGCCACTATGCAAAATGTTGAGAAAGTTTCAAATCATTTTTTTGTCTGAACCAGGTGCATGGATTTTTTTTTTTTCTTCTTTCCACTGCAGTTCTTGGGTTACGTGTTTAGTATTTCAATAGTTACAAAAATAATTCACTCATTGCCAAACAACTGACGTAAGACTTTAAAAAGCACAATTAATTTTACTACCTCCAAAA
Organism: Coenobita brevimanus; assembly: GCF_032717465.1. Taxonomy (NCBI): domain Eukaryota; kingdom Metazoa; phylum Arthropoda; class Malacostraca; order Decapoda; family Coenobitidae; genus Coenobita; species Coenobita brevimanus. Next base: position 57,341,266 of record NC_136966.1, read on the forward strand.
TATCGGAAATTCTACAACTGCCTTACCAAACTCAAGTTGTTTTTCATATTACAAAAGGCAAAAAGTAGTGTTCTCCACTAGATAACATTAAAACATTTATATATATCAATCATTTATTGGAATAAAAATATTTTATGGTCACCACATACAGTAAATATGTAAGTAATGGATGTGGGATCATGAGATCCACAATATTCTAAAGTATCCATGAGTGAAAAACTTCTAATCAAAGGGTTGCACTGACAGAATGGCCAAGAGATGCTCCCACATCCATAAATGCAACCAGTGCACATGCTGTACAGATGTCCTCGTTCAGTCAAGGGTATGGCCTAAACTAACTGTACTCCCTCCATACAACTGGAAATTAATATTTTGTACCCTGACTAAGCTTTATAGGAATACTTTTCAACTGACAGAACTGGGGAAAAAAAGGGTAGGGGGGTTGCACTGTTAGATGATCCTTAGTTATGAGGTATGAATGTCTCCTTTGTTTGTTTTGTTTCATACTGCTTACAAAGGTTCCATCATGGTTTCATGTATCAGCCTGGGTGACCTAATGGCAACTCTCCATGCAACTTGATCTCTGGCAGTCTCCCTATTCAGTCCCATATCCCTGAGGTCTATGACTTCATCCTAGGTCTTTCTTTTAGTCTGCCTCCCACAAGTCTACCCTCAACATTTATGCCTCTCACCCTCCACACCTAGCTGTTATCTTTCATCCTCTCCACATGCCCAAACCATCTTGATCTACCCCTTCTCATCACAACCTCAATATGCTCACATCCCACCCCTTCCTCTCAACTCTTCAATCGCAATCCTAACTCCCCCCAAAGCCTGTTATTCAAGGATGCACTACACACAAATCTAATCATTATCATTTCTGTATGAGCTATGAGTATCCTCTTCCATCATTGCCCAGGTCTTACCACCAAACAGCGTCACACTCCTAACATGCCGCATACAAAGATCCCTTAGCATTTACCACTGAGGGAAGGTCCTTTCAATATCAGGAGAGGCAACAGTTCCCTGAACTTCCTCCAACCACTCCTTACCGTGCCAAAAACCTGGTTCCCCCCTCACCTCTAGCACATTACATGTCCCCAGAATGACAAAACTCCCACACACTCAGACTCACCAGCAAGATCAATCCATTCATGCCTGACAATCTCTGTATGCTCTCCCCAACACACCTCACACACCAAACCAGCATTTTTCACAACCAACCTCTAATACCACTACATGTCTTATGCACCCACTTCTCAAAAACACTGAACAAGATGCAGTGGTGGTGTTGAGTGGTTAACGAATAGTTATCGTCATTTCACTTGATAAAGAATGGAACCTAAAAATCATATCCTGCTTTGTAATGTCAGATACTGTTATGTTTAACATCACCCTTATCTTTGAGAATGTGCAAAAAGTTTAGTTTTATTAGATACAGAACTGAGTACTTTCATTTTGTCATATATTGTTTCCATCACCACAATAGTTTGACAACATGTGCACACACACTACATACTTGTGGCTGCATTGTTATGTTGCATACTTTTTTTTTCACAGCACTGCACTAATCGGTAAAGCTAGATACCTAGTTGAAGCCAAAATTATGGTGAAATCTGAATATGATAAAACTGAATCAAAGACCAATGAGCTTCTTAACCACTAACAACAAAAGCTTTTATTATGGAAGACCAGACACTATGGTCATCAGTACCAGGTAAGTGTGGCTGCTAAGTTTGGGATATAAAAATTAAAGATTCCTCTAAATTTGGGTACCGGTACCAGGTGGCTATTCAAATATTTGAGGTTGCACTGTAGTACCGTACTGCCTACTACTTCCTTCAACTCTATCATTCTTTTTTTCTGTCGTCTCTCCCTTTCCTTCCTGTCAATTTTTATTTCCCTTCTTTCCACTTCAAGTGCCTCTATACCTGATGCTAAACCTAATGTTTTCCTGCAACCAAGGAAACCATTGACAATGCTGGGTGGTAACCATATAACCAGGTAAGCAGGTGATGTTGAGCCTACTAAGGTCCCCATGTTAACTGGGTGGAGATGCAAATGCAGCATCCATCCCGAAACCAAATCTGCACACTTTACCCGGCACCTGACTGTTGCAGGGCACTGTCATCTGCAAGAGAACATTGGTTCACTATGTGGGGTGGCCCTGCAAGAGGCTATTGCCTGCCTGTGGCTGATGGGTCTGCTTGGCCAGACAGATTGCGGCTGATCAACATCAGCTAGTTCCTAATTTTAAAACCCATTAAACCAAACATTCAATTTCCTCCCTATCCTCCTCAAGGATGGTGGATTACACAGGTCTCCTTGGTTAGTCATACTAACCCACTTCATAGCCAGTAGAGAGGGTTGCCTTCATTAGCCTCCTTTGTTACAATCCATACACCTCTCTATCCTCCCTAAATATAATGGTGGACCACAGGTGAAGGACAAATTCAGCCTGCAGACCACCATGTTCATGCTCAAAGCCTGGGGACAATAAGCTCTGCACTTCAAGACTAGCGTATAAACGAGCCTTTTGACAAAATGAGCAAACTATAGCACTATTTAAAAAAAAAAAAAAAAAAAAAAAAAAAAAAAAAATCTGTACATACAACTATAGTTCTTTCACTAACTTTCCACAGCGGTTCTTTTTGACTAGCACATAAACGAGGACATTCTGTATACACAACTACAGTTTTCACTTTAACTTGGCCAAGATTTATCCTTTTGCAGCTTATTTCACGTACTTTAATACCAAACAAAATACAACAATGACTCTACATCCTTTCCACAGCACTTCTTCATGACTTGCATCATTAGTTTTAATCTAGCTAAAGACTGATGATTCAAAGATGGTAATTTCAGACCCAAGTTGAACCCTTCCCACAGCCCTTCATGACTTGCACGGTTTACAGCCAAAGTTAAACCCTTTCCACAGCACTACTTTGTGGTAAATATGAGTCAACTGAAGCATTGTCACAGCACTTCAAGACTATCATGGTAATTTCAGGCCAAGTTAAAGAAAAATGAGAGATGCAGTTAGAACACATTACCAATCTTCTTCATACTGCATTTTCCCTTACGTGGCTGGGCTGATCTTGCAGTCTTGACACCATCGCCAACCAACTTGTTAGAAGTCAACTTACCTCCTGCAAATACAGAAAGGCATTAGCTGGTTTGTTTTCATCTGATGGAACTGAACCACTCCCAAAACAAACACTAAGCTGTGGTTACTGAGACACTAGGCACCCAAGCAGTAGATCACCAGACACCCAAATCCACTGGACCACCATCCATCAGCCAAAAACCACTGGATCATCAGGAAACACCCAACCCACTGGATCACCATCCGCCACCCAAATCCACTAGACCACCAGGCATCAGAACGCACTAAAACTGTCAGACCCCTAAACCCTTTGAGCCACCAGGCACCTAAACACATTAACAATCTAGTAACACTCACTAACACACCTAACGTATTCAAACACCTGCCAACTGGGTCATCTAAATTTAGTTTAAATTCCATACCTAAACAAAAAGAGGCTATTTTCACAGACCTGCAGCAAATCTTTATAGTTTCTCTTTGAAACTCAGAATGAGAAATTGATTAAAATGCCTCCTTATGGCCAAATTGAAAACTGCTAAATAATCAGGTGATGTAACAGCTGACATGCCAAATCAACTAAATTTTTCTAGCTGCGCAACTCTGTATTTCATTAGTCACCAAAATGTCGCCACCTCGGCCAAAACTGAAAATCATCTTATAGTCGGCTGCTGTGTCAGTTCATGCAAGAGCCGACATTTAAAATCAACAAAACTTCATGCTGGGCAATTTTGTATTTCATTAGAAAATCGTTCAGAGCTCTCAAAGACCTGATATTTAAACTCCTTGGGGAAAAAAAAAAAATCTAGACCTGCCAGCTTTGCCACCGATGAAAACACCAAACATTCCGAAGCACATCTAACTGGACCACCTTAACATCACTAGACCACCGGGCATCTACGGTAAATAACAGACAGTAACAAATATACGAATTCCAACAAAAGGATCTTAACCCACGAAACAACGATGATGATGACGATGGCCAAATTTTTGAAGAAGCCAAAAATTGTAAACAATGCTAATACAGTACATCTAAAGATAATCCACCATACTGTATGCTTAAACTATCTCTATAACCTACCTACTGAAGTAATCCTAAAGACAGATTTTTAAAGTCTGGATTAGCCTACATGAGAAAGGGAGAACATTAAAAAAAATAAATAAATAAAAAAATAATAATAATAATAATATTAATAATAATCCAAACAAACTGAAATAAGATACATTCACTAAAAGATGCCTGGCCAATGCTTTGAAGAGTGTCACTGGCAGTAGGAAGGAGTAATGAACCAGCACCAAGTCAAATTGGTTACATAGCACCAAGACTGGCATGGATGCAGCTTTGGCGTTGACGCTTGGTTATGAAACGGTTTGGCGTTAAAGCACAGACAGGAAAGGATTATGGGTCAGTGTCAATTGTGATCCCTACCCTGACGTATGGAAGCGAGGCGTGGACCTTGCAAGAGGGGAACAAGTCAAGAGTGAGAGCAGTGGAAATGAGTTACTTGAGAGGAGCATGTGGAGTGACATGGAGGGACAGGTTGACGAATGAAGAAGTGAAGGAACGTTGTGGGGTAGATGTGGATGTGGTTGAAAAGATTAGGAGAAATACACTGAGGTGGTTTGGACATGTGGAGAGGATGGAGAATGAAAGACTGACTAAGAGGGTGTATGTAGGTGAGGTGGAGGGAGGGAGAGGGAGGGGTAGACCGAGGATGAGGTGGAGGGATGGAGTTGAGAGGTATATGAGGGAGGGGGGGGTGAGTTGGGGGGAGGGGAGTCAAATGGTGGGTGACAGAGTGACTTGGAGGCGTTTTGTCTGCGGCCACCCTTTGCGGGATTAGGGCGTCGGGCTATAGATAGATAGATAGATAGTCAATTGGCAGGTCCTTAAACTACCCATGTCATAAAACCAAATGTCTAACCTGATAGTAGAGAGATAATAAAGGCCAGAAGAAATAAGGAGATATCAAGAGGAGCACTGGGAAGGATAATAAGGAGACAAAAACGTCCCTCTTAGTTGCCTCTTAAAACAAGCATGGATACTGGAGAAGTATTCATCCCCCCCCCCCCAAGGGGAACTGTCAGAAAAGTTCGGTTGTTCAAAGTCACTGGCAGAAGGAAAAACATTCACAGGGATTAATTCAAACAGGTATGATTCAAATTCCCTGACTCCCATAACACCTCTTCCTTATTTATTAATTTTTTGTTTTATTCTTGCTACTACCAGGAATTTTACAACTTAGGGCGGACCTATGGTTCTGATATTTGAAGGATTTATGTGACAGAAAAGTATAATAAGCACAATAAATCACTTTGCAAAAAGTGTTAAGGGTTACTGAAGGCCATACCTCCTGGATCAAAATGTATATGAAGAATATAACCTGGAAACAGCAAAATAAAGTCATTTATGAAGGTTAAAAGTACCAACACAAGGTAGAAAAATCTGCACACAAAAGACAAGGCTTTATTGTGAACACTGCTGTCCCAAGAATAACTAGCTAAGGAAGAGGTGTTAGGGAGCTTCCTGTCACTTGTTTTAATTTATTCCTGCCAACACCAAATGAATTTATCCAGCTCTGCAGATATTCTCTTTAGTGAAGGGGTAATACTGGCTATCTGACGTTCCAAGTACCCAAAGCAAATCAACATTACATGGAAAAGTTAAGGAGTGAGTCTCCTTGGTTACTAAAAATTACCCTCCCAATCTGACTACACTTGGCCATAAAGTAACTAAAAGGGAATTAGGGATCAAAACAGTGTTTGCATAGAATTTTAGCCTCAAGGAGCATCCTTGGTTACTAGTCAAAATCAGCATCTCAATCTGATTACTCTTGGCCATCAAATAACTGAAAAGGGGCCGGAGATCTTTACGAAGGACCTTTGTTATAACTAAGGAATGAGCCTCCTTAGTTTCTAGTAAAAATTAGCATCTCAATCTTGCACTGGGTCATCAACTAACTGAAAAGCTGTTAGGGATCATTACACAGTTTCTGTATGGAATTTTAGCCTTAGAGAATGAGTCTCCTTGATTACTAGTCAAAATTACCCTCCCAATCTGACTACACTTGTCCATAACGTAACAGAAAATGGGGTCGAGATCTTTACGAAGGGCCTTGGTCATGAGTCTCCTTGGTTACTAGTCAAAATTACCTTTCCAATCTGCTACACTTGGCCAACAACTAACTGAAAAGGAGTTTGGGATCTTTACAAAGTTCCACGGAATTTGTGCCTTAGTTAAGGAATGACTCTCCTTGGTTACTTGCCAAATTACCCTCCCAGTCTGACTACACGACATACTAACAAGAGTTTGGGGATCTTGATACTGCACAGAATTTCCTGAGCTTTAGTTAATGAATGACTCCTTGGTTACTAGTGATTATCAGCATCTAAAAGGGACCATCACGCCATCATCTCCCAGAAAGGGGTTAGGGATCTAAACGAAGTCTTGGTCATGAATAAGGAAAAAGTCTCCTTGGTTACTAGCCAAAATTAGCATCTCAGTGACTAAAATTGACCAACTTAACTGAAAAGGGGTTAGGGATCTTTACATACAGTAGTTGTTGCATGGAATTTGAGCCTTAAGGAATGAGTCTCCTTGGTTACTAGTCAAAATTACCCTTCCAATCTGACCACACCTGGCCATCAAGTAGCAAACTGAAAAGGGGTTAGGGATCTTTACAAAAGGGCCTTGGTCATGAGTCTCCTTGGTTACTAGTCAAAAATACCCTTCCAATCTGGCCACACTTGGCCATTAACTGAACAAAGGCTAGGGATCTGTTAAAAAAAAAAAATATATAATTATTTTAGAACAACTGTGAAATTTGATATATCTAACCCCTCCAGAAAGCCATGTGGAAGCTGCAGGCATAAAATATTATATAATAAATAATAAAAGCCTTGGCATACTCACCAAATTAGTATCCAATTAAATGTCCTCTCCAAAGCCATGGCTGTGGTGGTGGTAGGGTAGTTGTGGTAGCTAAATGCTTTGATAATGGAAAGGGTGCCCACAAATCACTTCCATCACTTATAAATTTCTATCGGACAGCCGTTTCCCCACCTCACACCCCTGAAACAGAAAATCCTAATTAGCCATCGCACTAAAAACTCCATAAAAAAAAAAGTAAAATATCAAACAAAATGAAAATCAAAATTCCACACACACACCAAAATCGACACACACACCCCCACTCAGACACCCCACACCAAAGTCCACACGCAGCTCAATCATCCTATTTTATCACTATTTCAATTATCTCAGTAAGCTTTAGAAATACTCAGGCATGTTTACAATACAAATTAAAATCAATGTCGTCATCAAAAAGGCAATTATTGGAGAAAGGAAAAAAAATGTCTTATCCAAACCGTCAAGACTTCACCCGTCAAGAGTTCCAGCCAAACTAACCAAACCAACCAGTCCAAAAGCCGGCAAGTTCCACCGACCCCCCTACATTCTTTCCTTCCCTCCCCCCACTAGTTTCCCCACCACCACCACCACACCTCCCTCCCTTCACAGCCGTCTTTCCTCCACCTCTCTCTCTCTCTCTCTCTCTCTCTCTCTCCTTCTTTCCATTTCCTCCTTTTCTTCCTTTCCACCTCTTGTCATCTTTCCTCCTTCCAACTCTTCCTCCTTCCTGAAAAGCACACTTCCTCCATCTCTCCTCCCTTTCCCTAATAGTTCTCCCCTCTCCCTTCACAGCCCGTCTTTCCTCCACCTCTCTCTTCTCTCCTTCCTTCCTTTCCACCTCTTCCTCCTTCCTGAAAAGTACGCTTCCTCCACCCCCCCCTTACCCCCCTTCCACCACCTCCCTCTCTTCACAGCTCGTCTTTCCTCCACCCTCCCTCTCTCTCCTTCCTTTCTTTTCCTCATTTCCTTCCTTTCCCTCCTTGACTTTCCACCTCTTGTCATCCTTCCTTCTTCCACCTTTTCCTCTTCCCTGAAAAGCACGCCAGCACGCTTCCTCCATGCCTCCCTCCCTCTTTTCGTTCTCTCTTCCCTCCACCCCCCCACCACCTCCTTCCCTTCACAGCTCCTTTCCTTCACCTCTCTCTCTCTCTCTCCCCCTCCTTTCTAGGCCTCTTGTCATCCTTCTCCCTTCCACCACTTCCTCCTTGAAAAGCACGATTCCTCCATCCATCCCCCCCCCTTTACCTCCTCCCTCCCCTACACCAACCGTACTACTATTACCATCACAACCACCATGACCTACTACCACTACCATCACCACCACCATCATTAACAACATCACCACAACCCCCTACCATCATCACAACCACAACCATCCTCCATTACTATCACCACCACCATCACCATACTTCCATCACAGCCCTTCTTTCCTCCACCCCTCTCTCTCCTTCCTTCCTTTCCCCTCCTTGTCTTTCTCCTTCCCTCTTCCCTCCAACTCCTCCTCCTCCCTGAAAAGCACGTTCCTTCGTCTCCCTCCATCCCTCCTTTATGTCCTCTCTCCGCTCTCTCCCTCTTACGTCCTCCCTCCCCTCCACCCCCCCTACAACCACTTACCATCATCACAACCACAACCATTACCACCATCACCTATCACCATCACAACCACAACAATCCAACATTACCATCACCATCACAACCATCCACCATTAGGCTACCACCTCCCCCTACCACCATCATCACAACCATCCACCATTAACACCACCCCCTACCACCATCATCATCACCACCACCACCACCACCACCACTTCCATCATTTAAGAAAATGGAAACTAATGCTCATCTCAGACTAGATTCCCTTCTAGCCCATCTAATACATCGCAATTTTAATCCCGCTAGGGAGTCACAGCAGCCTAAGTATAGAATAATAAGATGCGATCAAAACGGAAAATAAAATTATAAACGCGGGAATCCCCACCCCCACCCCGTACAAGTATAACACTGAATTGAGAACGTAGAATACATCCTCCCTCCCTTTCGATCACACCAGCCAACATTCTAGACCACAACTTTAAAATTTGTCACTTGGTTTGTATACTCGCTGTCCTTCACTCTATACAACTTCCAACTTCAGTGAAAGATGGTGAGGGACGCTTTCCTCCAGTGGCACATGCTAGGCGGTTTCCCTGTTCAACTTTCTGAAAGGATGGACTGCAAGGGTACCCTATGTCGTATGCACGAAATGACCTGAAGGAAGCTACCGTTCCCTTCACTTTTTAGCCTAAATTACCCTAACCTAACCAAACCTAAACTAACCTAACCTTATCCAAGATCAATCTTACCGAAATAAACCTAACGTAACCTTAATTCACGAAATGGCTAATATTACAATCTGCCTGTAACATATATATTTATTTACATAAAACTATATATCGACCTGTACAGTAGTTACCGATAAGTCGAAAAGACATCCAACTATCTTCCTGACACATTTCATAATATGTTGCTGATAGATAGTACAATACGTGAGATAACATGCGGATTTTCAGCATAACAGCTAAAAATGCACTCGTCGCATGCATACTGAGCGGAACAATAACTTCCAGCATAAGTCACTCGGTAGTCCGTGCATAAGACAAAAGTACTTTCGGCTTAAAGTCCACCGGATTCACTACCTTCATCTTGGTTGAGGTGAAAACATGAGTTAACCAACGACACTTGTCTCTCCTGTTAACTAGTTTGGCTCTAATAAATACGACCCCGGAGTGTTCTTTGAAATGGACACGATAAATTCCCTGACGTAATCCCATTTTTCGGCAAGGACTTGCACTGAAAAAAAGGCCTTGGTTAATCCTCCTCCTCTCGAAATTTTACTGTTTTACGTTAGATGTGTGACTTGGGATGATATTGAAAACTTTCTTGCCCTTCCTGATGAGACAAATCAGCCACGGGAGGGAATTAATCATTTGTCAACTCGGCCGTTTACCTGGCCATTTTGCCAAACATGGTCATAATCTCCTTACCTTAGCAACCAATACCACGATGCTGGATTCCACCGTTGTCACAGCCTGGTCCTCCAGGTTCTCACAAACGCACAACTCGTTGTGTGACTCAGATAAACGCAGTAACACGGAAATATTCCACAAAATCAGGCGGTACACCCCGACGCCTATTCACATGGCGTAACACGCACACATACTACCCATCTCAGCTGAGGGACGGTTGCATTGCTGCTGGAAACTTCTCAAACATGTTATCACTGCAAAGCCAGTCATATTTCTGTACATAATACACCTTCCATGTGCTAAGGATATTTTTTATAAAGATCAAGAGTCAAGTTTAGGTTAAATTTGCTTGATACACCGTAGATAGGGATCCATGCAGTTGATGCGTTATCAACCACATGGACACACACCACCTATATTAATTTATATCTCAAGTAAATTACACTCTTGACCTGCCTCTACATTTGTCGAAATTGTCCTTTGCCTATAACAGGTGTAAAATTTACAGAATAATGCCACATCAAGATCCATATATACAACACTTTCTCTACCTTTGGCTAGGTGCCTAATAACAAGATCTTATTACAAATATTTGTCGGATGAGGAAATAATCTGATATGGAGTTTCTGGGAAGTGTAAAATACCTGGTAATTTTTAAATGTATGGTTTAGAAAACACTAGATTTTAAGAGTATGATTTTTGTGTGGTGTATACATCTTAGAATTTTTAAGATCCTGATGCCTTACAGTTCCTACTTCCCACACTACTACCCGTGCCTAGTTCTACCTACCTACCTACCTATATACAGTACCTTCATACCTATCTACCAGTTTGCCTACTTTTGTCTCCCTGTCTACTTAAACATCTGATAAACCTTTCTATCAATAAGTTTTCCTAAAGTCCCGTCCAGACGATCGAGCAATGCCCGCGGGCACAAGCGAGCAGTTTGCCTGTTGACGGGCTCACCGCTTGTGCCCGTGGGCAAATGCGTAAATTGCCCGTGGCAATTTACACATTTGCCCGCGGGCACAAGCGGTGAGCCCGTCAACAGGCAAACTGCTCGCTTGTGCCCGCGGGCATTGCTCGATCGGGCAATTTACGCATTTGCCCACGGGCACAAGCGGTGAGCCCGTCAACAGGCAAACTGCTCGCTTGTGCCCGCGGGCATTGCTCGATCGTCTGGACGGGCCTTTAGATATACAGTGTACCTATCAATCAGTTATGTCACATTTATCACCTTAGATCTTAATTTGTAATAAAGACAATGACACTAAAATCTTCCCATGTCTATAAATTGCCTGTTGTACTCAGATTTTCATATACAGTAAAGACAAGAAATCTGCCAGTACCAACATAAGAGCAGGGTAAACTTCCGAGATGCGCCATGTATTCACATATCCAGAGTTGGTGTTCATGTATCGCGCAGAAAACAGGCCTTGACTTGTCTCATGGAATAACCACTTACTACACACTCAGTTGTCCCAGTGAGACCCCATGATCATGCAAAAAACTTCACACCAAAGGAATTTTGTTGCTCCAAGGCGCTGTTTACTGTCCATGTTTCACAATCATAAATTACATCAGGATGCACAAATGTCACAAAAATAAAAGCATTACATAACCATTGACAGCACCATATACTTGAAGTGAGTTTGTAACACCATAAATCAGACCAATGTGACAGGAAGTCTCATCTCACCCACCAGTTATGGACCACACTGCCAAGATACATGAATCTCTCCAAGACCTCTATGTCCTCACATGCCAAACATTATACTGTACGGCTTCATACAAAAAGGCAACCAGTGCCTAAACCATGGTCTTGGCCCATGAGATCTTAACTCCCAGTGGGTTTGGCTCTTCATGAAGTGCATTAACAGCACTCAAATGATGTTGTTGTCAAATAACCCCAGTCTATCCGGCCAAGCAGTCCCATCACTGCAGGCAAGCAGTCACCCCTGCAGGGCTGTCCCATGCAATGAGTTAATGTTCACTTGCAGCAAACAGTACCTCACCACAAGGTGTGGGGAGGTGCGTGGAGGCTTGGTTCTCAGATGTATGTCACTTTTGTGTCCCTCCACGCAGTTAACTGGGACATCATACTAGGCTCCACATCAACCCATTACTTGGTTATATGGTTACCACCCAGCACTGTAAATGGTTTCCTGGGTTACAGGAAATCATTAGGTTTGTCACTCAGTGTAGAGCCACCGGAAGGAGAAAGAAGAGTAATAAAATATGACAAGGATGGATAAAAGAGGAAGAGAGGAGGACAGACAAAGAAAATGAATGATAGTCGTAAGTCAGTAGCACTACAGCAAGTGAGTGGATGATGGGTGCCCCCACCTACCACCAGCACTCAAGAGTATATACCTCCAGCGGCACTACTGGGATAACTGCATCATTAGCAAAGTTGAGCACATAAAAAGGAGTTGTACCAGACCATCAAGTGTTGTGGTGATGGAGGTGAAGGAAAATAAATCAACTCAACAAATTTTTATTGTTAGCAGTGAAGGCTGGAGTCATCAGGTAAGTTTGAATCTTACCCCGCCTCAGCTGCTGCACTCAATGATATATTTCTTCTCTTGAAATACCCTTGAGTAAGTCAAAATAAACCTAATATACCTAAGAAGGCATTTATCGATATGTTTCCCAACCATATAAGCATCCCAACTCTAGCAATACTTCAGCACAGAAGTAAGCTGAATTTATATTGTCTAATAACAGTAGGTTAAAAACAAAGGGCTATCTGGCAAAAGTAAGTACCTGGAGATAAAAATAAAATAAAAGACTTTGGTACTAAAGTGTTTTTTTTTTGTGTGTGTGTGTGTTGGGCATTAAAGCTTGGGTTAGTTCTGCACCAGCACATCTGGAACACTAACCAATTCACATATTCTAGGTAAGACGCAAGATTATCTCACACTCGGGTAAGAAAGGTCGGTCTTACACTGAAAATACTCTTTTTCTCTTGGTTTTACGCTGCAAATACTCCTTCCTGAATATCTCACGCATCGGTATGAAGTCTTAGTGCCATACTCTTATCACTTTAGGAAGCCTTCCAGCACCTTTTACTTAGCCATTTATTTTCTATATTACATCTTATTATTCTTGTTATTTGCATCTTTTATATATGGACATAGATTGCATAAATATCAAAGCAGAATATATCAATGTACCAAATACTGTAAATAAATAAACTGGTAAGGAAGAGGTGCCAGTAAGCCTCCTAAAGTCACTAGAATAAAGCCTTGGTCTTACGCTGCAAATACGAGTAGCTACTCGCTCCTGAGGCGGGCAGGTCAGCCTTACTAGACGAAGGTGGCGGCCATATCACACTCCACCCTCTCTCTCTCTCTCTCTCTCACACCATCCCGCTCCCCCTGTTCTCTCTCTCACACCATCCTACTGCACCCTCTCTCTTAGACCATCCCACTCCACACTTCTCCTTCTCCCCCACCCTCTTACATCATCATATTTCACCCTCACTCCTTCTCCCGCTCTCCCATTATCACCTTCTGCCCTCCCTCTCCCACCAATGGTTAAAAATGTACAAAAGTTATCTACAGGAGTCCACCTCTCACTTTTTGTCCTTTGCATTGTCAGGACTATCTGGGAAGAACACTTTGGTGATAACGATATCGCCCGTGCTGAGCGTTTGACTCTGAGCATCCGCCCGGTTAGCTGGGGAGGCCTGTGAGAGCTGAGGCGCTAGGGAGACAGGTGGGGAGGTCTGGGGAGTGTGGCAGCGACAGCAACAAGGGGCTGGGGGACTGGAGGTTGTTGGAGGGGCAGGGGAGGAGGACCCTGAGACTTGTGTAGCTGCGGCAAGTATGGCTTCGAGGCGATCAATTTTTTCAAGCCGGTCCATAGCCTCATTACTCAGTACCTGCTCGACCATATTCATGCTCGCAGTCAAGGATGGTGACTCCCCATATCCTCCTTCCCCTTCCCCCCCATCCCCATTGCAACGAGGGGATAACAGCCCCCCGCCGGACCCCACAGACCCGCCAGACCCCACGCTGCTCAAGCTGGGGTATTCTCCATCTTCACCACCATCGCGATCATAGTCGTCCTCATCTTCACTGTTGTCGTCATCATCTTCCCCGTTCTTGTCTGGAGACTCATCCCTGTGGAGGATACTACCGTTAGCACCTGGCCTCATTCACCAACACCCACACTCACACTACATTAACTCTACAAATGCACTATATGCACTTCACACTGTATGCATGACACACCTGCACTACATCCACTACAAAACAGCACTATGTCCATTATACACCTGCACTACACCCACTATCTGCACTACATCCACTATACACCTGCACTACATCCACTGCACACCTGCCCTACACCCACTATACACCTGCACTTCCTCATCATCCCTAAGTGTCTTCAGTGAGAGGTGGTATATTATGACAACTTTTAAGAATAACCCTCATAATAACAACAGTACATGTTTTTTATCCACAAATATGAATGCTCAGGTCCATATTCCAAGCCACTAATGAGGGTCCCTAACACCTTTTCCTTAACAGTTTATTTGTTTCTTCTACGATGATAAATTCTTGTATGTTACCTTTGCAAATTGTGTCAGTATAAGAGACAACAATAATGTTCATGAGGGCAATGCTCTATATTATTAAACCCTGTACACTACTTACAAAGAGATGATGCAGGAACATTAAATCTGATATGAATAAAGCCATAATTACAATGACTTCCAGCACCATCCTTACCTTTCTTACTGCCTGACCAATAGGGAAGTCCACTCAAAATTAGAATTACTTAGCCACATTTCACACCCTTGCACACCTACCCATAATCACTCAAACTCATCATCTCTAACTACACCTACCCATAATCACTCAAACTCATCATCTCTAACTATAATTCTGACTTGGAATGGACTATACAGTAGTTACAGGTGATGGAGTGAGAAAGTATGGGCAAGTGTGGAACAGTCTGAGTCATGACCTAATGTAATTCTAATCTGGAAAGGACTATACACCTCTCCAACTCACCTCTCCTTCTTGCTCTGCAGACGCTCCAGTTTCTTGGCAACCTTGTATGACCCTTCCAACTTCTCCCGCTCCTCATCACTCAGTTCCAGATACCTGGCAAGGGAAGAGGAAATAAATGAAACACTGAAGTGTGAGGATACAGTATAATATAAATCAACCAAAATCAACTGTAATTCTAAAATAACCATCATTATAAGTATCATCATACTGCCTCTTTTTCCCACCTTTAGCAGGGACAAGGTAGGATAAAGTAAGTCAGGAAAAGGAAAGACTATGACAGTGAGAGAACTAATCAACAGCACTGCCCAGTGAAATGAGCTACACACTTTTATTCACCATTCAAACCCTGATTCTAGGGTGTACCTACTATAAACAAGTCTAATGAAAACCTAGAATAACCCAAACTACTGTCGTTTATCTGTCTCAAAACTAATATTAAGGTACTATCCCAAACCTATGCAAACCAAATAAACCCAAACCTTAATAATCTGATCTCCCTGTTTGAGAGAACGATGGCACGGGCTTGAGTCGTGGCAAGTTTTGTCTTGAGTTCCGCAACCTCTGTTTCAATCTTCCGCTGCCTCTTCTTCTGCTTCACCTCCTCTGGCTGGATAAGTGCCTCCACTTGTTCTTGACACAGCTCCTCAAATAATGGGAGAAGCACTGGGTCCAGTTGTCTGTGGATGTGTAAAAGAAGTACAAAATGAGGAATTATGGTTAATACATTTACATAAATATGACACCATGCTTCCTCTTAACATACATACATACATACAGTGTAAACATAATAATAATGCCATACTTCCTCTTACCATACATACATAATATATACCATATATATATATATATATATATATATATATATATATACAGTATATCATCATCATCTAATCATCAGCCAATTGCATGTCCACTGCAGGACCGGCCTATCCTGACCGAAGTGGGGATGATACAGCCAATGTATCTTTACCAAGTGGCTTAGGCTGTCTAGTAAAGATTGTATGTAGGGTGAGAAGTGCTTGTAAGTGTAATTGTAGTGTTGGAGTGGCTTTGGATGTGCGTGTAGTCTGTGAACCAAGTGTAATCGGCCCGCGCAAGCCGACTGGGTGCAAGCATACTTTATAGTATGTGACACTGGTTCAACCACAGCACCCCTTGTGTCTGCCAATGCAGTACGTGGCCTGAAGAATGCTCCCTGGCAGTGCACGAACCCTCGTTCTTCAGTGTACGAAAACACACTCTTTACCACTGTACCACAGAGGCTCCATACAGTATATATATATATATATATGTATATATATATATATATATATATATATATATATATATATATATATATCTATCTATTGCCAGACGCCTTAATCCCGTACGGGGTGGCCTCAAACAAATCGCCTCCATGTCGCCCTATCCCCCGCCATTTCACTGCCCTGCTCCCAACTCACACACCCCTGTCTCCACTCCATCCCTCCATCTCATTCTCAGCCTCCCCCTCCCCCTCTCACTCACATACACTCTCCTCATCAGTCTCTCACCCTCCATCCTCTCCACATGGCCAAACCACATCAGTAGATTCCTCCTAACGCTTCCTATCACATCCACATCCATAATACAACGCTCCTTTATATCCCCATTTGTCACCCTGTCTCTCCATGTGACTCCACAGGCTCCTCTTAAATAACTCATTTCCACTGCTCTCACTCTTGACTTGTGTCCTTCCAACAATGTCCAAGCTTCACTTCCATACGTTAGAGTTGGTATCTCAATACTGTCATATAGTAACTTTTTCACTTCCATGCTCACTTCCCTGTTTCTTATCACTGCTTTCAAGGAACCAGCAACCTTTCTTCCTTGTTGTACCCTTTCAAGCACTTCACCCTCCAAACATCCATCCTTAATCATCACACTCCCCAAGTACTTAAACGTACTCACATTTTCCATTTCCTCACCATCCAACCTCACTGTACATTCACTGACTTCACCCCTCTCAAAGACCATCACTTTACTCGTCCCTACATTCACCTTTGGATTCCGTTTTTTACACACTCTCCCAGACTCATCCACCAAGCCTTGCAGCTCCCCTTCGTCTTCACTTAACAACACAGTATCATCTGCAAACAATAGTACAGGGAGTTTCCAAACATTACCCTCTCTCACTAAGGCCACTCCAACATCCACTGCCCTACCTTGTACCTCTTTTATTACCCCATCCATGTACAGATTGAACAACCATGGAGACATGACACATGCCAGTTTCAACCCAACCTTCAAAAAGAAAAATTCACTCAGTTCACCATCCACACACACTGCAGCCTTAGCACCATCATACATACTCTTCACAGCCTTCAACAACTTCCCATCAACTCCATATATTCTTAATACTTTCCACAATCCTTGTCTATCCACCCTGTCATATATATATATATATATATATATATATATATATATATATATATATATATTTTTTGCCAGACGCCTCAATCCCGTTTGGGGTGGCCACAAACAAATCGCCTCCAAGTCGCCCTGTCCCCCGCCATTTCACTGCCCTGCTCCCAACTCACACCCCCCTCTCTCATATACCTCTCCACCCCATCTCTCCATCTCATCCTCGGCCTCCCCCTCCCTCTTTCCCCCTCCACCTCACTCACATACACTCTCTTCTTCAGTCTTTCACCCTCCATCCTCTCCACATGGCCAAACCACCTCAGTGTGTTCCTCATAACGCTTCCTATCACATCCACATCAACACCACAACGCTCCTTTATATCCTCATTCGTCAGCCTGTCTCTCCATGTAACTCCACAGGCTCCTCTTAAATAACTCATTTCCACGGCTCTCACTCTTGACTTGTGTCCTTCCAACAACGTCCACGCTTCACTTCCGTACGTTAGAGTTGGTATCACAATACTGTCATGTAGTAACTTTTTCACTTCCATGCTCACTTCCCTGTTTCTTATCACTGCTTTCAAAGAACCAGCAACCTTTCTTCCCTGCTGTACCCTTTCAAGCACTTCACCCTCCAAACCTCCATCCTTACTCATATGCTTTCTCCAAATCCATGAAGGCTGCATACAACTTCTTTCCCTTCTCTAGAAACTTTTCCACTAAAGATCTAAGAATGAATATCTGATCTACACAACCCCTTCCCTTCCTAAAGCCTCCCTGTTCTTCTCCAACTAATTCCACTGTTATTTCCCTCACTCTGTCAATAAGTATCCTACCATAGACTTTCCTATTACACTAAGAAGACAAATGCCCCTATGATTACCACACACTTCTTTTTCCCCATTTTCTCTGTACAAGGGAATAATCATACCTGACTTCCAATCCTCCAGGACTTTACCTTCCTCCCAGGCCAATCTGCACATCTTCTCTCTCTCTCTCTCTCTACACAAAAATGATACCATGAGTCCCCTTAAGGAATACCCACACTAAAGCTGGCCATGGAGCCTGTGCAGCTGATGTTTTACCCAACCAACTTCTCAAAATATTTTCCCTTTCCCTCTTCAGCATAAAACCACCATCCTCAAGGTGATTGTGTGCCAGGGAGACAATGATACAACTATTGAGGAACTAAAATAAACTTCAAGAAACCAAGGACTTTTATCCGGTGTGACAGCTAGTTTAGAGAGGTGAAAAAAGGGGATAATGTTATTTAAAAAAAAAAAAAAAAAATGGGAATGAGGAGGCAGATTATGGAAAGGAGGATTATGAGTAAATGATTTTGTAAGAAGGACTGTAACTACTCATCTCCCCATACCGGAAACCCCCCTATTCCACGTGCAGGGTGATGCAAATGAAAGGGGTTAAAAAAAAAAGAGTGAAATTACAAAAGATAACTAAGTGAGATGGCTTTGAATTCAAGAAAAATCATAATTATTAAAAAGCAGGAGTCAGTAACTTTATGAACAGTGAAAGAATGCTCCTTTTTTGGCATGTCATGAGGATGGACAAGGAGAGTTGGGTGAATGTGCTGAAGTACTTGGTTGCAAGCCATCAATGGAGAGACAGACTGAGGAAGACAGAACAAGGTGGTGAGGATGGACCCGGGAGTTGGGTGAGGTGGTTTTAAGACACTGAGGTAGCAGACCATCGACGGAGAGGCAGACGGATCAAGACAGAGCAAGGAAGTATGTGCTGACCTAATATCTAGAGGTACTACTAGAAACCTGCGGCAGAACAGAGCAGAGTGCTATCAAATGAACCCATCTCACCCATGCTAAATTCTTGTTCTCCCAAGGAAACTTCATTCTGACTAGGATTGACCTCTTCTAATGTGGAGGTTAATGAAAGTTGCTTTTAGTCCGTATTAAGAAAATAAATAAATAAATAAAAATCTCATGCTGAAGGAATTATGCCTACATGGATGGGGACAGGGGTGAGGGAAAGAACACTGGGCAGGGTGTAGTTCATGCATGAAGGTAGCAACTGTGAACTCTACACTTCTGTTGGTGCAGAAGCTCTCCAGCCAGAGGTTAGATGGAAAGGGAGCTACATTGAATCTATGGCTCAAGCCTGTACCTCTTCATGGCCTGGTGTACAGTGGGTACGAGGGCCACAACATCGTATGCAGCATACACTATCATGTCCTCTGTCAGGGGTCGCCGCGCCCAGAACCGCTGGTCACGACGATACACATTCTTCATCTGTTGACAACATGAAGTGTTAGAAAGGACTTACATTTACTCTTTCATAATGTACACAAGACACTGAGGTAAAGTGCTAGGCTGTTTATGTAAATACTGAATCTCTTTTCTACATATATTTACACTAATCAATTGCAATTATAAACCTACTTACCCTACCGGGGTAGCATCATTCAGGACATGCTTGTCACAATGGTGTACTGCATTATCATCAGACCAGGATTGTAAATCAAAAGAATGTGTGACACTACCCAAACTCTGACCTAATACTGTACTTCACACCAAATATAGATATAGATTATGGTTTTGCCCAGTCTGTACATCTACATGTCTTTGTCTGTCTGTCCACAAAATTGCAACTTTTTACTAATGGGAGAGCAAATCATGACAAAAACTTACGGAGGTGTTCATACTGACTGAAGGATAAGCAATCCTATTTGGTGAAAGTACTGCACATCACAGAAAAACAGGAGCAATTAAGTTTTCACCACAGAAAATATGTGGGAAACAATATAAAGAATCAACATTAGACTTTAGATGACAACAACAACAATATATGGAGGGATGAATGAATCTATCTATCTATCTATAGCCCGACGCCCTAATCCCGCAAAGGGTGGCCGCAGACAAAACGCCTCCAAGTCACTCTGTCACCCACCATTTGACTCCCCTCCCCCCAACTCACCCCCCCCTCCCTCATATACCTCTCAACTCCCTCCCTCCACCTCATCCTCGGTCTACCTCTCCCTCTCCCTCCCTCCACCTCACCTACATACACCCTCTTAGTCAGTCTTTCATTCTCCATTCTCTCCACATGTCCAAACCACCTCAGTGTATTTCTCCTAATCTTTTCAACCACATCCACATATACCCCACAACGTTCCTTCACTTCTTCAATCGTCAACCTGTCCCTCCACGTCACTCCACATGCTCCTCTCAGGTAACTCATTTCCACTGCTCTCACTCTTGACTTGTTCCCCTCTTGCAAGGTCCACGCCTCGCTTCCATACGTCAGGGTAGGGATCACAATACCATCATGCAGTGACTTCTTAACTTCCATACTCACCTCCCTATTTCTCATCACTGCTTTCAGTGTACCAACAACCTTTCTTCCCTGCTGTACCCTTTCACGTACTTCATCCCCCAAAGTTCCATCCTTACTCATCACACTACCCAAGTACTTGAATGCACTCACATTCTCCATATCCTCACCATCCAATCTCACTGCACACTCTGTGACTTCATTCCTCTCAAACACCATAACTTTACTTTTGTTTACATTAACTTTCAGCTTCCTCCTCCTACACACTGTCCCAAATTCATTCACCAAACCTTGCAACTCCCATTCATCTTCACTCAACAATACTGTATCATCAGCAAACAGCAACACCGGAAGCTTCCAAATCTCACCCTCATTCATTAGGGCCACCCCCACATCCACTGCCCTACCTTGCACCTCCTTTAAAACCCCATCCATATATATATTAAACAGCCATGGAGACATCACACACCCCTGTTTCAGTCCCACATTGAGATCAAAGAACTCACTCAGCTCACCATCCACTCGCACCGTAGCCCTAGCTCCCTCGTACATACTCTTCACAGCACTCAACAATTTCCCATCCACTCCATATATTCTCAATACCTTCCACATACCTTGCCTATCTATTCTGTCATAAGCTTTCTCCAAGTCCATGAAGGCAGCATACACTTTCCTTCCCTTCTCTAGATACTTCTCCACTAAACATCTTAGAACAAATATCTGATCTACACACCCTTTTCCCTTCCTAAATCCCCCTTGTTCTTCTCCAACTAGCTCCTCTGTCATATGCCTAACCCTATCAATGAGTATTCTACCATATATTTTACCAGTCACACTAAGAAGGCAAATACCCCTATGGTTACCACATACTTCTCTCTCCCCTTTTCCTTTGTACAGAGGAACAATTATACCTGATTTCCAGTCCTCTGGAACCCTTCCCTCTTCCCAAGCCAATCTACACAACTTCCATATCCACTCCACAACAATCTCACCCCCATACCTAAGCATTTCACCACACACTCCATCAATTCCTGGGGCCTTTCCCAGCTTAATCTTCTTCATCGCTTCCACTACTTCCAACCTACTGATCTCTTCCTCCCTCCTCTCATCTCTTCTTCTCCCAGCCATTCCCCAACCACTTATACTCACACTGCTCTCACTCTCTACATTCAACAAATCCTCAAAGTGCTCCTTCCATCTCCTCAATTTCTCTCTCTTCTCCACCAACAATCTATTATTCCTATCTTTCACTCCCCTACTATTTCCCCTTTCACACTGCCTTACTTTCTTTACCTCCTTCCAAAACAATTTCTTACTCTCCCTCCATTTCACACTCAGATTCCTCCCAAACTCTTCATCCACTTTCTTCTTACTCTCCTTCACCAGTCTCTTAATAATAATAATAACCCCTTCCTCTTCTGTCTTTCTTTCCTTCATTCATTCCTCTTCCTTCTGCCTACTGGTGACTTTACATTCCCTCTTCTGTCTTTCTTTCCTTCACTCTTTCCTCTTCATTCTGCCTATGGGTGACTCTACACTGAGTGACATGCCAAATGATTTCCTGTACACCAGGAAACCATTTACCACGCTGGGTGGTAAACATAATTATAATCAAATTATGGTGCCTGGTGGTTTAGTGGGTAATTAAAGTGCTCCAATTGGATTGAGCCTGTGCAGGTTTATATCCATGGGGTGGTTGGGGTTTATTGCTCACGTAACGTCACTCAGGGATCAGTGAGGCTGGTCACTCTCATCTGAAATGTCAGGACCAACTTGCCTAGCCCAAGCTCCCAGTCTCCTCATGGGGTGGCATAGGATTGGATGATGGATGGATAATTAATAATAATAATAATAATAATAACAATTATAACAATAATCATATAATTTTACTTCCATCTTACATGTCAGGACCAACCTGCCTAACCCCGGACTCCTCCGCTCCTCATGGGGCAACATAGGATTGGATGATGAATCGACAGGTAACAATAATTCATTCATTCATTCATCATCTAATCCTGTGTTGCCCCAGGAGGAATGTAGGAGCTGGTGGCTAGGCAAGTAGGTCCCGATATTTAAGATGAGAATGACCTGCATCACTCATCCCTGAGTGGCACTGCATGAGCAATAACTCATGCTTGCCCGGCCCTGGGCTCCTACGCTCCTCACGGGGCAACACTGGATTAGATGATGGCTGGAAGGATAGATGATGATGATGATGATGATGATGATGATGATGATGATGATGATAATAATAATAATAATAATAACCTTCAAAGTTCAGTGCCAGTTACCAGTATGTGCTCTAATGAGTGCCCTAGTAGTTTCGTTCCTGTAATGGCCAGAAGACAACGTTTAAAGTGATACTATAGTACACTCTGCAATAATTAAAAAGCTTAAAGTACTGACCCTCACTGCAACACATTTACTCTAACTTGATCAAGAGCCTTAACTCCTTCAGCTCCAGTGAAGGCCATGTGTAATTGGACTGGAGAGTTGATTTGACTAAAAAACAAGGAAACTCACTCCTGAAGCTCACTAAATTTCAGACAAGCACAACCTATTACAATACAGTATTCAAATTATGTGAGTTGCCCTGTCCCATCAGGTAAGGGCAAACCAACTACAGTGCCTCACATTCCTACCTGGTCCTTTCGAGGGTTGACGGGTGCATTGTAGGAGCGGCAGAGTGTGTTGAGGGACACGTTCTTCACTTTGTACACTGGCTTGCCTGTCTCCTGCTGTTGCAGCACTGCATGACCCGCCTGCAACAATGGAATACCATGTCAGTCTGTCACATAAAATTAAAGGAAACACTGCGAGAGAATTCAAGTCCTGTTCAACCATCATTTTACTTACCAACATAAGATATACAGGCATACGGTCTGCCTTCACCTAAAGTCTAGGATGTCTGCATACAAAAATGCTGACTTCAGTGCAACAACTTTAAGACAGACATGTTTCTTATTCATGATTAAGCACTAAAAGAAATTAATTCTGACTTCAAAACTACTTTATAGTGATTCAAGTGCAAATTTCAGTGAAAAGAAAAAGCAACTTAATGAGAATAACTTTAAATGAAAATTGTAAATGAGGATTTACTGTACAATACATTACATGAAAATTACAATGACTCAAACACAAAACAGATAATTTCATGTGACAATTATGCAAAACTGTATAACAACAATACCTGAGTGTCAAAGACGTTTCTTAAGGTCACGCCGAACTGGTGGTAAAGAGCGCCCGCATCACCCCGACAGTCATGTGCCACCTGGGAACAACAAATGGAATCAGCCACAGGCATTGAGGGAGAAAAATTACAGTAAGAGGGAGGAGTCACATTATACAGCTGTGGTTAGCAGGTCTTAACACTGTGTTGAACCCATGTCAAAACCTAGTAAGATAATACATTGCTATATTAACCAGTCTTCCTCAAAAACACTTCATTAAATAAAATCCCCTGATATGTAAATGGATTTCTGACCATAACTGTACATACTGAAAAAGACACAGCATATATAAGAAGATATTTAGACCATACTAATACTTAGTACACTTACACCAAAAAGCAGAACTATATCTTCAAATGACTGAAAGATATTACACTGGCTGTGGAATATAATGAACACAGGTAAAGAAAGTGTAAAACGGAAAAGTAAAAACCAGTTATACAGAAAATAGGGCAAGATATCGGTATGTAAAAAACAGCACATATCAGCATAAAATATTTGAATATAACTTGAAGAAATTAGTATGTACCAGTGCAGTATAATTTTTCCACAAACTGCCTTCCACATTATATATACAAAACAGCTTCCATACCATAATCCTTCTCTGTTTACTCCACCATACAGTATGCTTTTTCAAAATCCAAAAATGACACAATATGAGGTCCTTCACATAAATATTTTTTTTTCATGACCTGCTCCACTTTTTACATTTATCTAGGGGTCCATAACTACTACAACTACCATATCGCACACTACTATTACCATAAATACTATATTACTACCATACATTCCAACCATACTACCTACCATACATTCCAACCACAACTACCATGGCTCACAGTAAAACCATAGCTACCATTAATCATTACTACCAAAATCAATACTGCTGTAACCACTACCACCACAATTATTACTACCCTACCACAATCAATACAGCTACCACCATTACCAAACACCACAGCTACCACCACAATCAATACTACTACCACCACTACCACAATAACACCACAGCTACCATCACAATCACTACTCCCACAATCAACACTACTACAACCACTACCACAGGAAAACCAGAACTTACTACTATTACTAGTACTACCACAAATACCATTACCTACACCATAACTACCAATATTACCACAACTACAACCACCACCACAGCCACAACCATTACTGCCACCACTATGAATACTACAGCTATCTCTACCACAGCCAACCTACCACAATTAAAGCTACCACCACCACAACTACCAGCATGACTACCACAACTATGCAACAATTACAATCACTATCACAGCTACAACCACCACCACAACGAAAACTACCACAACCACAAATACTACTACTACCAACACCACAACTACCGGTACCACACTTTACCCACACAAGCCTACTCGAAATAAACTTGACCTGCCCAATATTCATGTCACACACACACACACACACACACACACACACACTTCACCTCTCTCTCTCTCTCTCTGTCACACACACACACACAAATGGAAGAAGTAAGAAGAAAGGGAGAGAGGAGGAGGGAGAAATGGGGGGCGGGGGAGGACAGAAGAAGAGAAGAGGGGAGAGTAGAAGCAGGAAAGGGAGTTGGAAATGGAGGGGGTGAAGGAGAAAGGAGAAGGGGAGAGAGAAAGGAGAAGGGGAGGAAGGGAAGAAGAGAGGGGAAGGAAGAGAAGGGAAAAGAGAGAGAACAGAGGAAAAGATGAAGGTTATGAGAGGAGGAGATGAAGAAGAGAAGGGGGTGGAGATGAAGGAGGGGGGGACTGAGGGAGAGAAAGGGGGAAGAGGGGGGGGGAGCAAGCAGCGTGACAGCATGACGTGGAGAAGCACAGCCAGGAAGTGTGTGCATCCCCCCTCCCCTCTCTTCCCCCTCCCCTCTCTTCCCCCTCCCCACCCCCTCCTTCCTTCCTCCTCCTCTCCACTTCCCTCCTAATCACCTTCCTTCTCCCACTTCCCTCCCTTTCCCTTTCTGCATCTCTCACCTCTCCCTTCCGCCTCCCCACCGCTCCTCTTCCCTCTCCCCATCCCCTTCCCACTTCACCACCTCCCCTTCCCCACTTCCCTCCCTTTACCCCTTCTTCATCTCACCTCTCCCTTTCCCCTTCCATACTCCTTCCTCTCCCCTTTCCTCCCTTTTTCTCCAACATGTCCACTTCCTCTATCCTGCCTACCTCCCCCCTCTCACTCTCTTCCACCTCCCTCCTCGCCCTTCCCTCGCATCCATCCTATCTCCTCCCTATTCTACCTCCCTCCCCTGTTCCCTCTCCTCCCCTTCCCTCCCTTCTCCCCCTCTTTAGTCACGTGGTAGGACACAGTAACAGACCCTGGATATAATAACAGCAATCACTAACAACGACAACGGTAAAGAGATCAACCGACATACAATCTCTCTCTCTCTCTCTCTCACACACACACACACACACACACACACACACACACACACCATTCTCAAACCTCTCTTTCGTAAACAGTCCTTCATAGCACCAAACACTTTACTATCATGGGCTACTTTCAATCCCACTTCATCTATACATTTACATCTTTTCTGCCAGGATTATAGTCAAGAAATTAAGACTATTACTGATACATACCCAGGACACATGGAAGGACACCCAGGACACATACGTAAGGACACACTAGGAGGGACAATCAAGGGATATTTTAAAGCCTTGGTTTTATCACGGGTCATCACGCAATCCTTCCACCTCCACGCAATGCCCCACTCCCCCCTCCCCTCGTCTTCTCCCAGTATTCCCCTCCTTCCTCTCCTCCCCCTCCCATAATCCTGTACTCTCTCTCTCTCTCTCTCTCTCTCTCTCTCTTTCTCATACCTGCCTAGCCTCACTCACCTGCAATTAAGAAAGGTACAAGTCAACAAACAAGAAAGGTAAATCTCTCTCTCTCTCTACCTACCTACCCATCTCTCTATCGAGTATCTAAGTACCGTCGTTCCTTCACCCTGACCCAAATTTTCGTCCTTTTGCAACATATTTCGCAGACCCCAATGGCAGAAAGACAATACTTCGGCTCTGCATTCTTTCCACGGCACTTCTTCGTGACTAGCACCGTATTCTCGCGTTAATCGATTGCTACACCTCAGCATGCACGATGGAAAGACGGCAATTTCAGGCCAAGTTAGAGTAAAAGGATATTAGAATGTAAATTTGTTCAATCTTGAATATATACCGTATATATATACTGTATACGTGTGTGTGTGTGTGTGTGTGTGTGTGAGTGAAAGAGAGAGAGAGAGAGAGAGAGAGAGAGAGAGAGAGAGAGAGGAAACGTGAAAGGGTAAGAGAAAATTGTTGGTTAAATAAGAGGATTAGAGGGAGAGAATCTAGCCATCTTTGTGTACTCTCTCTCTCTCATTACACAAATAAATATATAAATACATACACAGACACACATAGATTAGATATGTAGGCAGACAGATATAAATAGATAGACAGACAGATAGATATTTTCATTTCTCCTACTACTTTCATTCCCGTAAACTTTCCCTTACTGTTATATTCAATCCTTCCTTCTCTATATCTATTATGTATTCCAGCTTTCCTTCCAGTTCCTCTCTCTCTCTCTCCCTCTCTCCTTTTCCCTTTCCACATATTTTATCAATAATCCCCTCGTCTCCCCTTCCTTCCCTCATCTTTCCCAGCTTACCCTAATCTACTCAGCCTCTCCCTTCCTCACTTCTCTTTCTCTTCCTTCCTTCTTTCCTATTAATCTCCCTCTCTCCTTCCCCCCTCCTCCTCCCTTCCTTCTTTTCGTCTATGTTCCTCTCTCTCTCTCTCTCTCTCTCTCTCTCCCGTTAATTAGTTTTCCTCCTTCCTCCTTTCCTCCTCTTCTCCCCTCCTTCCCATTACCCCCCTTTCCTATTTTGCACAACACATTACACCCCAGGTAGGACAGGTAAATCAATTAGCCTCTCTCTCTCTCTCTCTCTCTCTCTCTCTCTCTCTCTCTCTCTCTCTCTCTCTCTCTCTCTCTCACTGTATCGAAGCACACACTACCATACTTATAGCTACACATATACATACACATACAAAAAGGAGGAGGAGGAGGAGGAGGAAGAATAAGAAGACAAAAGAATTAAAGAAGGAAGAAAGGACGTATGGACTGAAGGAAAGAAGGAAGAAAGGATGAATGAACGAATGAACGGAAGGAAGGAAGGAAGGAAGGCAGGAGAGGCATACACGAGGCTCACATTATCAATCCAATCCAATCTGTGACACTGGCTGTAACGACTCAACGACCAAAAATCATAGGGAGGATTTTTGCACGTCGCTGACCATCATACAAAGAAAATTAATAATGAATTCAACTTTTACAACCCTTCTTATCCATGCCACGTTTTTATTATTATTATTATTAGAGGCAGGAACATTATCATCATATTAACTACCACCATCATCAATTTTTTATACATCTAAATAGTAAAGAATTAACTATCAAATTATAATATGCAAAGAAATCAGAAAAAAAAAAATAATGTTACTCCAGCATGTAACTCTAGCCTGACAAAGCGCTCTCTCTCTCTCTCTCTCTCTCTCTCTCAGCTCGGTTGATGGCCATGTGTAATCAGATTGGGCTAGTAACCAAGGAGACTCATTCCTACCTAATAACTAAGACTTCGAATTTCATGCATTGTGGTCCAGTTCCTTCAAGTGAAAACATACTAGTAACCAAGGAGACTCATTCCACCTAAGGCTCAGCTAATTCCTGCAACCAACATCAATTCCGTTCTTATGATTACCAGCGATTGCGGTTCCTGTTTTCCTGACCCAGCCCTGCCCACTTCCGTACCACGCTCCCTACCCCCCCCCCTTGCACCATCCCCCCTCCCCCTCCCCTCGCACCCCACAATCCCCTACCCCCTCCCTCACCTAGCACCCCACAATCCCCTACCCCCTCCCCTCGCCGCACCCCTCTACATCCCCACTAAATCCTTTTCTCCTCTTTTCACCTCCCCTACCCACTACTTACTCTCACCCCATCCAACCTCCTCGTCCCCACCTCCACCACACCTCACCTTCCCCTCCCCCTCTCTACCTCCTACACACGTTACGCCTCCCTCCCCTTTCCTCCACGACACATCACCTACTCCCACCCTACCCATGACACCTCCCCCTTTCACCTCCACCACACACCCCTCCCCTTCTTACGTCGTCACACCCCACCCCATGCCCTCCACTAACATCTCCCCCACACGCCACTCAACCGCACAACCTCCCCCACGGTCAACCCTTCCCCTCTCATTTTCTGTTTCTATTTCTTACCTAACTTCTTCCGATAACAAGGTCTGCATTACCTGGAGTCGGCCATCAGCACAGGTAATGAACGGTTCACTAACAAAGCAGTTCAAAGCCAGGTTAAATCAAGACTCGTACTCTCTCCCGAACACCATTTCCTAAGCGAATAATTTTGCGTATTACACTTTACTTACCGCGTATGTGTTATGTAAATCCTCCTAGCACCCTTTCCTAGGCGATTTATTTTGCTTATTACACCTTACTTTCCTCCTCCGTGTAGTGTAAATCCTCCTAACATCGCCACACTTAATTAAAATGTCTTACAAAAGGATATTAACCAGCCATATCTAAAAATTAACAGATAAAGAAGAAGCGTCTGGAGGCCTCCTTAACATTTCCTGTAAAATTTCCTATCCCGGCCATTTTCCTCCGGGTTAGGTGCGCTTCCTTCTTCGTGCCTGTTAGCGGATGGGAGAGGTGGGGGCGGAGGGGAATGTGTACCTGGTAACTCCTTGTTATGGGTCGTAATACCTTCTGAGGTACTAATTGTCCGTGTAACTCCCTCCTGGTATCTCTTTCCTCCCTCACCCCACTATCACAGCCATCCCTTTCTTCCTTCCACCCCACTCCTTCCCTCCTCTTCCTCCTTCTCCCTCTTCTTTCTTTCTCCCCACCCCCTCCCCGTCCCTTCCGATCTTCTTTCCACTCAATCCCTATTCTTTCTTCTCCACTCCCCATCTCTTCCCTTCTTCCACTTCTCCCCACTCCATCCGTTTCTTCCTTCCTTCCTCCACCTCTTCCTTCTTCTTCTTCTGCGTTTCTTCCTTCCTTCCTCCACCTCGTCCTTCTTCTTCTTCTGCATTTCTCCCCACCCCATTCCTTCCTTCCCTTCTTCTCCCTACTCCATCCCTTCCTACCTTCCTTCCTCCTCCTCCTTTTCCTCCCCATCCCACCCCACTCACCTGTCACCTGCTCCCCAATTAACATCCATTCCACTACCCCATTTTTACTCCCATTCCTGACCATCAAAATTCATTTTATCGGAGGTCACGGAATGGGGTCGAGAGAGAGAGAGAGAGAGAGAGAGAGAGAGAGAGAGAGAGAGAGAGGGGGGGAGGAGTTAATAAGGGGTCCAGTAGTGAAGGGTTGCGGGGAAGGGGTGTAATATGCGCTCGCTCTCTCTCTCTCTCTCTCTCTCTCTCTCTCTCTCTCTCCCTCTCCCTCTCTCTCTCTCAGAAAAATCAGTGTAATTTAATAAATTTTTAAGTTACAAATTTAATTTTTTAAAAGCTACATAGGTTAAGTTGGGTCAAATCTAAGTTAGGTTGGATTAACTTGAGGAGGAGGAGGAGGAGGAGGAGGAGGAAGAGGAGGAGGAGGAAGAGGAGGAGGAGGAGGAGGAGGAAGAGGAGGAGGAGGAGGAATATTGGTCAGGAAAGAAAAGGAATTAAATCAGAAGAAGAGGAAGAAAGGAAGGGAGGTGAATGGAAAGAACCATATAGGCAGGGAAGAACAAAAGGAAAGAAAGAAAGAAGATAGGAAGGAAAGAAGGAAAGAGGGAAAAAAATGGATTAAACAAGAAGGGAAGAGGGAAAGAAGAAATGGAAATGCAGGAACGAAGGAACGAATGGAAAAGACAGGAAGGAAATAATTAAGGAAGGAAGGAAGAGGCAGGAAGAATATGCAGTTCCGACACAAGGAAGGAAGGAAGGGAGGGAGGGAGGGAGGGAGAAGGAAGGAAGGAAGGAAGGAGGAAAGGAGGGAGGGAGAAACACGCTGCCTGGACATAAGGTTGGGCCAAAAGATAACAACTTATATTTTTTCCAAGAAGTGAATGTCCAGTGTGAAAAATGGTGGAGTCCTACCACACTGCCCTACCACATTTACCACACTGCCCTACCACACACTCATACCACGCACTCTTACCACACTACCCTACCACATTTACCACACTGCCCTACCATACTCCTACCACACACTCATGCCAAGCACTCTTACCACACTACCACACTGCCCTACCACATGTACCACACTGCCCTACCATACTCCTACCACACACCAATATCAAGCACTCTTACCACACTACCCTACCACATTTACCACACTGCCCTACCATACTCCTACACACACTCATACCAAGCACTCTTTCTACACTACCACAATGCCCTACCACATTTACCTCACTGCCGTACCATACCCCTACCACACACACCAAGCACTCTTACCACACTACCACACTGCCGTACCATACACACTTACCATATTACACACTGCCCTACCACACACTATTTACCACATTGTCCTGCCACACACTCTTACCACATTGCCCTACCACACACTCTTACCACACCACCGCATTGCCCTACCACACATTCTTACTACACTACCACACCGAGTTAAACAAGAGGTGAACACTAGAAGATGCTAGTCACGAGGAAGTAGCTACCGAAATGAGGAAATGCCATAGTGTTGTCTTTTTCTGCCACTGAGCTACGTGAAATAAGCAACACGAGGACGAAAATCTGGGCCAAGTTAAAGTGAATGGAATATAGTCCTCACAGCATAGGAACTGGATATTTTTACTAACGACATAGGGCACCGCGAGTATCTAAATCTATTATGTGACCCCAATTAAGGTATAGGAAGCTCCCTAACACCTCTGCCTAAGCGACTGAGTTTGCTTATGACACCTTCCCGCCCCCTTGTGCCCAGTCAGACATTCTAATATCACCATACTCTGCATTAATAACGTATCAGTGGGTACTAACCATCCGTACCCAAAAATAAATCGGTGAGGAGGAGGTGTTAGGGAGCTTCCTTAACCTTCCTTAATCATTCATTTAGATCTGACGGTCTTGGAGAACGGGTGCCTAAGCGTGGTGACACAGATACGCTCTCCCTATCCACTGAAAGGAGGAGGACAGACGAAAGATGAGGGATTGGGAGGAAGCTGATGGACATCTGCGTAATAAAGTACCACACCAACCCGGCTATATCAGTGCCACCACGTGAAGGCGTCTCTCACTGGCACCACTCACAGCGAAGAGGTTAATTGCGGCTCTGCTTACACCTGGCACTGTTAACACCTGTTACCGTTACACCTGGCACTGTTTACGCCTGGCACTGTTAACGCCTGGCACTGTTTACACCTGGCACTGTTACACCTGGCACTGTTAACACCTGGCACTGTTTACACCTGGCACTGTTACACCTGGCACTTGGTAACAAATGACCTGGACTGTACTAAATAGGTACTTTGATATGTAATTTTCTTTGTACTTTTTTGCACCGTACCATACACTCTTCCCAAATTATCGTACTACCCACAACCACACACTCATAAAACACACACACACACGCACTACCATCAACCATCAACCATCACACACACACACACACACACACACACACACACACACACACACACACACACACACACACTACCATCAACCATCACATTACCACACACACACACACACACACACACACACACACACACACACACACACACACACACACACACACTACCATCAACCATCACATCACACTATACCACCACACCACTACCACACACCTTCACAGTACCACACTACCACCACAATACCCCCCCCCCTCTTCCCAGAACTGACTCAACGTAGCACAATAAGAGGGAGGGGGAGGGGGAGAGGGAAGAGGAGAGGAGACGGTGACTTGATGAGAGGTGAGAGAAGAGAGATGTGGAGAGAGGAAGAAAAAAAGGGAAGGGAAGGAAAATGGAGGGAAGGAGGCGAAGGAAGGTGGAAGAAAAGAGAGGGAGAAAAGGGAGGAAAGAGGAAAGGGAGGGAAGGAAAGAGAGAAGACAGGAGGAGGAGAAAGAGGATTTGGGAATGGAAGAGAGGGAGGTGAGGGAGAAGGGCAGGGGAAGGGATGGGTGAGGACATGCAAATAAAGTGAGAAGGAGGGTGAAGTGAAATGAGGGGAAGGGAGAGGAAAGAAAATGGAAGGTAAGGAAGGGGAAGGGTAGGAACACATGAGATATGGGAAGGGGGAGGAAGGGGAGGGGAGGAAGGGTAGGGATGTAAGGGGTAGGGGAGGGAGAGTGATGGGACGGCAAGGGAAGGAAACCAAGGAGAGAAAGGGAAGGAGGGTGAAGGGAGGGAAAGAGGAAGACGGATATGGAAAAGGAAAATAGAGGGAGAGGGAGGGGAAGGAGAGTGACGGAGGGGGAGGAGAAGATGAATAATGTCAGGAGGGGAATGGACCTTACCTGATTTCTCTCTCTCTCTCCCCTTCCTTACATTCCTCTTTACTACCAGCTCTCCCTCCTTTCTTTCACTCTCTCCCTATCTTCATTTTTCTTCCCGGCAATCATCTCTCCTTCCTCCCTTCCTTCCATCTCTCCCTTCTTTATCACCTTCCTTCCTTCTTTGCCTTCCTTTATTCCTCCTCTCTTCCTTATATCCGTTCTATTTCTTACTTCCCTTCTCCCTTCCTTCTATCCTCCCTTTCTTTATCATCTTTCCCTTTCTCCTCCTTTCTTCCCTCTGTTCTTTCTTCATCTCCTTCCTTCCCTCCATTCCTACCTGCCTGCTTACCTGTTAATTACTATAACCAGGTGGTACAGTCCCCTCACCTCCATAGCTTATTCGTAATTATTCCTTCCTTCCTTCCATCATTTTCTCTCTCCCTCATTCCCACCCTCCCTTCTTTCCACCATTTCGTTTCTTCCTCCCTTCCTTCCTCTCTCCCTTCCATCCTTCCTCTCAAACTCCCTTCTTCACATTTCTTCCTCTTTTCTTTCCCTCCCTCTCTCCTTTTCATTCTCTTTCTTCTCTCCTTCCTTCTTTTCATCATTTCCTTTCTCCCTCCCTCCCTCAAAAATTTCTCCCCTCCTTCTCCTCTCTTCCCTCCTTATCTCCTTCTAGTCCTTTCTTCCCTTTTTCCTTCCTTGCACT
Organism: Coenobita brevimanus; assembly: GCF_032717465.1. Classification (NCBI taxonomy): domain Eukaryota; kingdom Metazoa; phylum Arthropoda; class Malacostraca; order Decapoda; family Coenobitidae; genus Coenobita; species Coenobita brevimanus. Next base: position 57,375,421 of record NC_136966.1, read on the forward strand.
ATCTCCTTTCTCCCTCCCTCCCTCCTCCCTCCTTCCTTCCTTCCCTCCCTCCCTCCTTCCTTCCTTCCTTCCTTCCCTCCCTCCCTCCTTCCTTCCCTCCAAATGAAAAATGAGTACGTACCCAGAAGCATGTGTGACTTTTCTTTTTTTTTTTTTTTTTTTAGGAAATCACAAGGTCAGGTGAGTTGTGATTAGTGGACAGGTGAGAGAGAGAGAGAGAGAGAGAGAGAGAGAGAGAGAGAGAGAGAGAGAGAAGAAATGGAATATGAAAGAGGAGGAAATGGAGGAGAAGGAATAGTGTGCAAGTGGGAGGAGGGAGAGAGAGAGAGAGGGGGGGGAAAGAGGGGAGAGAGAAAGAAGAAGAAGAAGAAGGAGGGGGAGAGAGAGAGAGAGAGAGAGAGAGAGAGAGAGTAAATGATGAAGGGAAGGGAGAGGAAAGTGAAAATTAAAAGAGGAAGGGTGAAAAAAGAGGAGAGAGGGGTGAGGGGGAGAGGGGGAGGTGAGAGGGAGGAGGTGAGGGTGAAAGAGGAAGGGGGTGAAGGACAAGGAGTGAGAGGGGTGAAGGGTGAGGGGAGGGGAAGAAATAAGGGGAGGGGGAGGAGGAGGAGGGGAAGGAGAGAGGGAAGGAAAAGGGAAGAAGGAAGAGTGAAACATGAGGTAGGGAAGGAGGAGAATGAGGGAGAGGAAGGAGGGAAAAATGTGTGTGTGTATATGTGTGTGTGTGTGACACAGAGAGAGAGAGAGAGAGAGAGAGAGAGAGAGAGAGAGACGCGATACCTGTACCGGAATTTACCTGTCCTCCCACTTCCTCTTTCCTCCCTCCCCTTCTCTTTCTCTCTCCTTCCTCCCTCCCCTTCTCTTTCCTCCTCTTCTCTCTCCTCCTTTCCTTCTCGTTCCTCCTTTCTTTCTTCCAGTTTTTATTTCCTCCCTCCCTCCCTCTCTCTCTCTAGTGGCCATCAATCTTGCTTACCCCTCCTATAAATGTCCCTCCGCCACTGGACTCAATACACACCCACCCACCACCGCCCTCAATACACCCAAATACACCCAAACACTCCTAAATGCTACTACCACCTCCTCAAACCGATCCATATACACTCAAATACACCCACATACACCCACATACACTGATTTCTCTGACAGTAAGTAAGTATATTAATGTAAGTACTCCCATCTAGCCTACTACTGAACCAAATCCATTTATTCCCCCCAAAATTTCCACACACAGTCGCCCATATTCCTTTCACCTTAACCTGGCCCAGATTTTCGTCCTTTTGCGGCTTATTTCAGGTAGCTGAGAGGTAGAAAAAGACAATACAACGGCTCTACATCCTTTCCCAGCACTTCTTCGTGACTGGCATCATATTCTTGAGGTGTTCTGATGTTAAAACTCTGTGTTCATGATTAAGAGATGGCAATTTTAGGCCAAGTTAGAGTGAAGAGGGTATAGCTATATTGATTCCTGCTATGTCGTGGACTGCCAAGAGTTTACCTTCCCAAATTAACCCAGATTTACCCACACGTACATACATTAAGTCAAACACACACACACACACACACACACACTCATATTTACACACAAACGCCAGCACACGTAAACACACCTACTGTACACTTACTTGGGTATGTACACACTTACTCAAACACACTCACACTCACTCAAATACGCTCACATTTACACGCGCGCGCGCACATACACACAAACACACACTTAGTTTAATGCACTCAAACCTAAACGCACCTAAGCTTAAACAAACCATCCAAACTTACCCAAAGAAACTCAAATCAACCCAGAGAGAGAGAGAGAGAGAGAGAGAGAGAGAGAATAAAACAAACAAAAAAATCACATAAACGGGAAGACAGACGAAGACAAAGAGACGACAGACACAGATGGCTAAAGACAGATACAGACAGACAAACAGATAGATAAAAGCCATACTAAGAGACAAAATGAAAAAAAAAAAGATAGACATAGATTGATAGACAGACCGACAGACAGACAGACAGGGGTGAAAGCCTAACCTTACAAGTCATTCTGTAAATTTAAAAAAATCACTTCTCTTATTCCTGCGTTCTCTCTCTCTCTCTCTCTCTCTCTCTCACACACACACACACACACACACACACACACACACACACACACACTGGTTGTTCTCAAAGGCTTCAAATCTCTCTCTCTCGCCTTTGCTTCGAACTAATTAATATTATTGGAAGTGTGTGTGTGTGTGTGTGTGTGTGTGTGTGTGTGTGTGTGTGTGTGTGTGTGTGTGTGTACGCTTGGAAGAGGGATGTGGGCAAAAATTAAGATGGATAGAGAGACATAATGTAATATAAAGAAAAAGGAAAACAGAAAGGAAGGGAAAGGGAAGGAAAGGAAGAAGGGAGGGAAGGGGAAGGAAAGGAAGAAGAGAGGGAAGGGGATGGGAGGGAAGGGGATGGGAGGGAAGGGGAAGGGAGAGAAGAAGGGAAGGAAGGGGAAGGGAGGGAAGAAGAGAGGAAAGTGAATGTGAGCGGAAGGAGGGAGAAAAAAAAGGGGTGAGGTAAGGAGAGAGGGAGGAAGTGAGGTGGAGATTGGGAGGGAGAGGGGTGATGGAGGAAAGGAAGAGGGGAGGGAAGGGAGGGAAAAGGTGAGGCAAGGAGAAAAATGGTGAGGGAGGGAGGGAGAGAGGTAAGTGGCAGGTGGAGGAGGAAGAGGAGGAGGAAGGAGAGAGGTAAGAGGGAGGAAGAGGAGAGGTAAGAGGGGGGAGGAGGAGGAGGAGGAGGAGGAGGAGGAGGAGGAGGGAAGTTGGCGGAAGTGACGTAGCAAAGCAGTGTTGCCACCTCACTTAAGATGAAGTGTAGCCAAGACAAGAACAAAACATCAAGACATCTTTTGTTCCCAGACACTATCAGGTTGTGGCTATTATGTCTACGTAAACATGTGTGTGTGTGTGTGTGTGTGTGTGTGTGTGTGTGTGTGTGTGTGTGTGTGTGTGTAAATTTGTGTCAGTAGTTTCCGTGTGAACGTCAGGTGCGCTTGCAAGTCATCCTGTGTGTGTGTGTGTGTGTGTGTGTGTGTGTGTGTGTGTGTGTGTGTGTGTGTGTGTGTAGAGAGAGAGAGAGAGAGAGAGAGAGAGAGAGAGAGAGAGAGAGAGTCATCCTTACAGGCTAAGCGTGTAAGTTGGCAATTCACGTATGTTGATGTGAGTGTGTGCGTGTGCGTGGGGTACATTAGCACACTAACCTTCGAATCTGCACACACACACACACACACACACACACACACACACACACACACACACACACACACACACACACACCTTTCTCTGTCCACCTCAATTTACCCGGCCCGGAACTCACCTTTAAACAACCTACCCTAACCTAACCTACACTACCCTAACCTACCCTACCCTATTGATCTGACCCAACCATTCTTACCCTCTTACCGAGGTTAGTTTTGCCTTACAGGATCTACTGGGGCCCGTACTAACCCAATCAAACCTAATCTAACCCGACCCAACCCAACCTAAACTAACCCAACCCAACCCATATCCAACCCAACACAACCTAACTCGACCCAACCCAACACAACCTAACTCGACCGAACCCAACCCAACCTAACCCAACCCGGTCTAAGCCAACTCAACCCAAACTAACCCAACCTAACCCAACCCAACCCGGTCCAACCCAACCTAACTCAACCTAACCCAGTCCAAACGTAACCCAACCCAAGCCAACCCAGCCTTCACCCTCCCGCCCCAACTCTCGCTCTCTCTGACTATCCAATCAAAATTTCCGGCAATAAAAATGGACACGACAGAACTTCAATAAATTTTTACCTTTTTCTCATGGTCAAAAAAGGAAAAAAGAAAACATACACATTTTTCACATTCTGGATACCTGTAAAAATGGTCGTAATTTTTGTAGAATTGTTTTAGAATTATTATTATTATTATTATTATTATTGTTGTTGTTGCTATTTTTAGTTACTACTACTACTACCACTGGTACTACTGCTGAACTGCTACTGCTACTACTACCAATACTGCTACCATTATTATTATTATTATTATTATCTGCCATGACTGCTACTATAAGAATTACGGAGCAAATTAACACAAAATTTGATGTGTGTGTGTGTGTGTGTGTGTGTGTGTGTGTGTGTGTGTGTGTGTGTGTGTGTGTGTGTGTGAGACCAGTACCGTACTTAACCATCACCTCAAGCTACACAGCACCACACACACACCGTACCTGGGTGTTCACAGTACCGTCTAATTCTCAGTACCACGCAGTAACCTCGCACAATATCATCATCACCAACAACAACTTTATCATCATCATCAATCTTATCATTATCATCATCATCATCACCACCACCACCATCCTCACCAAACTTATCAAATTTATCATCATCATTACCATCAAACTTATCATCACCATCATCACCAAACTCATCATCATCATCACCATCATCATCAACCTTACCATCATCATCAAACTTATCATCATCATCATCATCACCATCAAAGTAACTCTCCCACCCAGGGCATGCAGCAAGGTAGGAGAAAAGGAAATTACAAAGACACGCCACAGACATAATACAAAGCTAAGAGAGAGAGAGAGAGAGAGAGAGAGAGAGAGAGAAACTGACTCAACAGCTTCTCTGCAACATCAAGAGGCCACATGACACCCACTCAATGCTCAGGTGCGCTCTCTCTCTCTCAGTAATTCAACCCCTTCAGACTGATGATTTTTATTACAGTCCTTCTATACTCCGTTTGTATTAATCTGGCTTAACTGGACCACTCCCAACTGAGGTAGCAATGAGTCTCCTTGGTTACTAGCCAAATCACCCCTCCAACCTGACTACACCTGGCCAACAGCTAAGAATTAGATGAGTCTCCTTGGTTACTAGTCAAATTAATCCTCCACTCTGACTACACTTGGCAACTAATCGATCTTAAAAGAGTACAAGCACTATCGAAAGGACAGTCCACGGATGAATCTCCTTGGTTACTAGTCAAATCACCCCTCCAATCTTACTACACCTGGCCATTAATCAAGCAAATCAGGGGTTAGGAATTTGTCAAGTTAAAATAAATGGACTATAGACTGGGTTTTTTGGTGGTGGCGGTAGTAGTAGTGGTGGTGGTAGTGGTAGTAGTAGTGGTGGTGGTAGTGGTAGTAGTAGTGGTGGTGGTAGTGGTAGTCGTAGTGGTGGTGGTAGTGGTAGTCGTAGTGGTAGTAGTAGTAGTAGTCGTAGTGGTAGTAGTAGTAGTAGTCGTAGTAGTTATATCAATAATAAATAACACAAATGATGATAATAATAATAATAATAATAATAATAATAAATAATAATAATAGCAATAATAATAATAATAATAATAAAATGTCACCTTGATCTGGAAACCTCGATTTGGTGCATGCGTAGTTTTTTTTTTTTTTTTCTTGTCTTGCAAGGTGAGTGAGAGCGAGAATGAAGGTGAGTGAGGGAGGAGAAAAGGGAGGAAGGGAGGGAGGGGGGAGGAGGGAGGATGAGAAAATGGGAGGGAGGGAGGGAGGGAGGGATTGAGTAAGAGACTGGGAGGGAGGGAGAAAAAGATGAGGAGGGAGTGAGAGAGAGAGAAGGGGAGTGAGTGAGGGAGAAGGAAAGAAGGGGAGAGAGGGAAGGAGAAAGAGAAAAGAAGGGAGCAAGAGTGAGAGAAGAAAGGTAAGTGAGGGAGGAGTTTGAGGGAGGGAGAGAGGAGGAGGGGAGACTAAAAGGGAGTGAGGGAGGGAACGATGGGATGGGGAGAGATTATAAGGGAAGGAGGGAGTGGTGGGGAGGGAAGGAGTGTGTACGTGAGTGAGAGAGTGAGAGAGTGAGTGAGTGAGTGAGTGAGTGAGTGAGTGAGTGAGTGAGTGAGTGAGAGAGTGAGTGAGTGAGTGAGTGAGTAAGGCAATGACCCACCACTATAACAACTTCCGTCCTGAGATGGGGCCCCTCTGTCCTGCCCCCTCTCTCTCTCACCCATCCACTCCCTCACCCTCCCTCCCTCTATCTCCTTCCCTTTCTCCCTCCCCCTCACACCCTCACCCTTCCTATTACTTCCCCACCATTCCAACCTCACCCTTTATCAGTCTTCTTCATTCTCACCTTGACCCTCACTCTCACTCAAATTTTCTCTCCCTCACTCTCACCCTCCCTTTCTCTCCCTCACTTTCATTCTCCCTCCCTCACCCTCTCTTTCTCTCACTCTCCCTCCCTCACCCTCACTCTCGTCTACCTTTTATCACCCCAAACTTCACTACCAGTCACCTATAAATGGCCACACTATCATCATCATCATCATCATCATCACCATCATTGTCATCACTATAATTCTCTATCCATTATTATTAACCTTATTCACTCATCCTCATCACATGTCATCACTTTATCACTTATTTCCCCTTCTGCCTGAGAGAGAGAGAGAGAGAGAGAGAGAGAGAGAGAGAGAGGGAGAGAGAGAGAGAGGAAATAGTTACGTCAAACTGTGGTACGATAATTAGAGTTGTGCTGTTATACTGTATGAGGTGAAGCCATTTTTACTGTATCTGTATGCAGGTGGTACGTCCCCCCCCTCTCTCTCTCTCTCTCACACACACACACACACACACACACACACACACACACACACACACACACACACTCTTTCAATTTTCATATTTATAATTTTTCTCATTCCAACATCCATCCTCTCTCTCTCTCTCTCTCTCTCTCTCTCCTTCCTCCTTCATTCCCTCCTCCTATCTCCCCCTCCCCGTCAGCAAACGTCTGATAATCATTTCTCTGACACACCATCACACCTGGTGACGAGGAGGGGAAGAAAGAAAGGAAAGAAGGAAGGAAGGAAGGAAAGAAGGATGGAAGGAAATGAATGAATGAATGAATGGATGGATGGATGGAAAGGAAGGTAAGAAGGAAGGAAGGAGGGACAGATGGTAAGGAAGGAAGGAAGGAAGGAAGGAAGGAAGTAACGAGAGACGAAAGGACGAAAGGATAAAATGAAAAACAGAGGAAGACTGGAAACTGAAAGCAGCAACATAACATACACACAACAAACTCTACTGTATACTATTTACGCAGGCTGTATACCCAAATATAATAAGTATACTGTACATATCAGTGTATACCAATATATGGCATACCCATCTATTATACAGTTACTTATATAGAGCTACAAAATATACAGCTAATTTACGAAGCCTGAAAATTGCCATCCCTCTATCTTGACACTTGAGATATACGAATAAATAATATAGTCACGAAGAAGTGCTGGGGAAATTATAGAGCCTTAGTATTGTCTTATTCTGCCACTGAGCTAAGGGAAATTGCGTGAAAGTGGAAGAAAAATTTTGCCAACTTAAGGTGAAAGGACTATAGGGTAAAGAAAGAAAGAAAGAGAGAGAGAGAGAGAGAGAGAAGTAGGAGGGGGAGGGGGAATTTCCGCGCCCTAGGTGTTCTCTCTCTCTCTCTCTCATTTTCCTCCTCGCCTCCCCCCTTTCCTATCTCAATACTTCATTATCTCTCTTCTCTCCCTCCATCATTCCTCCACTCTATCTTTCCCTCCCTTCTCTCCTTTCCACCCACCTTCCTTCCTACTCTCTCTCTCCCTACCTACCTACCTACCTTCCTGTCTGTCTACTAACCCACTGCCTACCTACATACTAAGATATTTCTCTCCCTGCTTGCCTTCCTTCCTACCTACCTACCTACTAACTTGGCTCGTTCCTCCCCTTCTCTCCTGCTACCGTTTCCTAAATTTCCTACTTACCTACCTACTTACCTGCCTACCTACCGCCCTTCTGACCTACCTACCTACTTACCTCTCTTCCTACCAACGTACATATCTCTCTACCTACCTACTTACCCACCTGCCTGCCTAACTATTTATATACCTACCCACTTACCTACTAACATGCCTACTTACATTCCCTCCTTCCTACCGACTTACCTCTTTCCCTTCCTACCTACTTACCACCCCTCCTCCCTCCTTCTCTACCTGTCTCCTTACCTCCCTTCCTCTCTCCCTCTCTACCTACCTACTTACCTACCTACCTACCGACCTACTTACCTACTTGCGCGTCTCCCTGCCCGCCTTTCAAGTTACTAGTTATCATTTGGTGGCATCCCCGTTCCCATATCTTATCTTGCATCTCTCTCTCTCTCTCTCTCTCTCTCTCTCTCACACACACACACTCCTGACATACCTCTTTCCTTACTTCCCTCCTCCTCTTCCTCTTTTACACACACACACACATGCACACAGACACAGACACACACACAGACACAAACACTCCCTCTATCCCCCTCACTCCCTCTCTCTCTCTTTCTACACACACACACACACAAAACACTCCCTCTATCACCCCCCCCTCTCTCTCTCTCTCCTTGACCGGAGCCAAGAAAGTGCGTTTAATCAGGCGTCTCAGAGGACATAATAAACCCACGATTAGAGAGAGAGAGAGAGAGAGAGAGAGAGAGACCCCTTCAGTACGAGGCCTTTCTTCCTTTCTCACGTAAAATCGTCTTATCCTTCCACGACGCGGTATTTAAGAGGTTATTTGCCCAGTCCCGTCAGGTGAAAACGACCCTAGCTAAGTGATAAGAGATAAGGAGTGATAAGAGTGTGTAAGCTGAATTTTATCCTGGTTATCGATGAATGAATTGGCTTATCATGAGAGAGAGAGAGAGAGAGAGAGAGAGAGAGAGAGAGGATAACTTTTACAGTGTGACCATTATTACAAGGTTATTTATAGTTTCTCTCTCTCTCTAACTTTATAAATGAAATACTTATCTTTCAGCAAGTCTTCAAATGATTCGTCCGTCTAGCCTTTATGATCGTTGTGTACTCACCTGGAGGAAGAGAAAGAGAGTTAGTCAAAATATTAGTACACACACACACATCTACATACATACACACACGCATACATAAACAGACATACACACATGCATACATAACATACATACACAAACACAGTCAATATAAAGAAAGTTATTCAATATATCAGTACACACACACACACACACACAGTCAAAATATCAGTACACAAATAATAATAATAATAATAATAATAATAATAATAATAATAATAATAATAATAATAATAATAATACCGATGCATAGAGAAAACTTACTCAGAATATTACTCCACAGAAGATGCGAGCCATAAGGGTGAAAATCCCAGGCGAGACTGATGAAAGTTGCCCTAATCCACATATTATCATTCAGTGAGAGCAAGAAAAAAAAAATGCGTGATCGATTTGGAGACGCTGAGAGAGAGAGAGAGAGAGAGAGAGAGAGAGAGAGAGAGAGAGAGAGAGAGAGAGAGGGAGAGAGACAGTGTGTGTGTGTGTGTGTGTGTGTGTGTGTGTGTGTGTGTGTGTGTGTGTGTGTGTGTGAGAGTGTGTGTGTGCTGAGTCTGTACAAGTTTCTGCCATTTTTTGTGTATGTATGTATGTGTGTGTATGTACCGGCTATGTGTGTGTGTGTGTGTGAGTGAGAGTGGTGTGGCGAGGTGTATTGATTATTCAGGTGTTCCCAGGTATATCCTACACCCCGTAAGTGTGACCTCACCCCCGGCACAAGAAAAAAGAAAGAAAAGAAAAAGAAAAAAGGGGAACGAAGAAAGGAAAAAGAAAGAGGGAAAAGAAGAAAGGAAGAAGAAAGAAGGAAAATAAAGAAGAAAAAGAAACAAAAAGGAAGGAAAAGAAAGAGAACGACAAGAGAGAAAGAAGGAAAGGAAGAAAGAAAAAATGAAGACAGAAGGATACGAAGAAGAAAGAAGGAAAAGAAGAAGGAGAGAAGGAAAGAAAAAAGAAAATGAAAAGAAAAAAAAGAAAAGAAAAGGGAAAAAGAAGCAAAAGAAGAAGAAAAAAAAAAGAAAATGACAGACCAGGTGAGGCCCAAAAAAAATCTTATTGACACAAGAAGTACAATATTACTGGGTTTATTGATTTTAATAGTAAGGGTGATTTATTATTGTCTCAGCTTGCGTCAGGTATATTGGTGGTGGTGGTGGTGGTGGTGGTGGTAGTAGTAATAGTGGTGGTGGTGGTGGTGTTGGTAGTAGTAGTAGTAGTAATAGTGGTGGTGGTGGTGGTGTTAGTAGTAGTAGTGGAGAAGGCAGGTAAAGGTGTAGCCGCATTCTGGTGCACGCACGCACACACACACACACACACACACACACACACACACACACACACGCACACACACACACACACACACACACCTGCACTGCTTCAATGGCATGTCAGCTCAAAGGTTGAGAGAGAGAGAGAGAGAGAGAGAGAGAGAGAGAGAGAGAGAGAGAGAGAGAGAGAGAATACTCATGAATAACGAAATAACCCCTCAGAAAATAAATAGCAAGTGAAAATGAGCTAAGAACTGAATGAATGAATGAATGAATGAATGAATGAATGGACTGGGTAATGAATATGCAATGAATGGACCAGTAAGGCCACAGGAAAGCAGGTGTGTTAATGAATGGGCCTCTCTCTCTCTCTCTCAGGCTAATACACAACCACAGCTCTCTTACTACTACTACTACTACTATTACTGCACCACCACCACCACCACTACCACCACTGCTACTACCACCACTACTACCATAATAATATTTTCTGCGTTGGGCCAAGAAATATACGAGTGTCTTATTTCCGTGTTGGGCTGTGGAGAATTTCGGGTTATATTCTTTTTCTGTGTGTGTGTGTACGTGTGTGTGTGTGTGTGTGTGTGTGTGTGTGTGTGTGTGTGTGTGTGTGTGTGTGTGTGTGTGTGTGTGTGTGAGAGAGAGAGAGAGAGAGAGAATACTGACAGACTGGATAAGGCTTCTGTTCATCACCACACTTCTTCCTGAACACCTTATATATGCGGACGTGCAGGTGGTGTGGTGTGGTGTGATGTGTGGTGGAATGAGATGCGATGGATGTGAAAGAGGTTTTGATGATGACGATGACGATGATGATGGTGGTGGTGGTGGTGGTGTTAGTCATGTGGTGTGGTATGGTGTGATGCTATGGAGTAGTGACAATAACGTTATGGTGATGTGCTGGGGTGTGGTGTAGCAAGAATGTTACTGTGGCATGTGGTGATGACTATCCTACACACACACACACACACACACACACACACACACACACACACACACGCATACACACGCATACACACGCACAAGAAAGTACTCTATTACAATTGTGTTAATCAGTGTGGGTGGCCATGATTAAGTACTTCACGTACATGAAACCTTCACCTCCATCCTCCACCCCCACACCACCACAACCTCACACCTTCTCCCCCACTTATCACCTCCTAGGACAATCACCACCACCATCACCCCACTTCCCCCACCCCATCCCACCCCCACCCACAAATTCAGTAGCAACCTTTACCCCACTCCTAACACCAGCTTACTCATCATCATCCCTCCCCCCAACACTATCATCCACTCCCACACCACCAACACCACTTCTACCCGCCTCGCCTTCATCCCCCCACACCATCCCCACTACCACCACCACTCATATCGTCTCCCCCACAATATAATCTCCCCCCACCACTAACCTACCATATCACCCCCACCTATCCCCACCACGAACACCAACCCCACTCACTTCCATCTTCCCCACACTGTCATCAGCTCCCACACCACCCCCACCTACCACCACCACCACTCACTTTCATCCACACCTCACTAACATCCACTCCTGAGAAATTAATCACTAAGTTAGAAGAGGCTGTACTGATTTAGGTTAGGTTAGAAGTGACTGGGTGGGCAAAGGTGGGCAAAAATAAATCGCTTAGGAAAATGTGTTAGGGAGCTTCCTTACGCGACGAGAATACGAGCCTAGGTGAAGTTAGGAGAGGCTAGGATGAGTTAGGATATGTGGATTAGCTATAGTTATGAAAGGTAGGCCGATGTTAGACAATGCTTGGTTAGGTAAGGAAGGAGTGATGCAAGAGATGGCTTAAGGACACACACACATACATTAACTTTGTGTGTGTGTGTGTGTGTGTGTGTGTGTGTGTGTGTGAGAGAGAGAGAGAGAGAGAGAGAGAGAGAGAGAGAGAGAGAGAGAGAGAGAGAGAGAGAGACTCATTTCTAACTTAACCTAACGACACCTATACTAATCTACTCTCACTACACCCCTACCCTTCCCTAACCTAACTAATCCTAACCTACGCTAACATACCTACACCTGCTCGCTTCTAACAACAGTACACCTAACCAGCCTCCTAATCTAACTACTAATCTGCTACACCCTAATCTAACCAGCCTACACTTCTCTGCTCCTAACCTACACCCTACCCTACCCTAACCTACACTTCCCTACTCCTAACCTATACCCTACCCTACCCTAACCTACACCTCCCTGCTCCTAACCTACGCCCTGCCCTACCCTGACCTACACTTCCCTACTCCTAACCTACTCTGGCCTGATCTAACAGCCCTAATACTCCCCCTCCCCTACCCACCTCCCCCCTCCCTTTCCCCTACCCTCCCTCTCCTCTTCCCCCTCCCCCTCCCCCTGTCTACTTCACCTGGCTTCACCCGTTACAAAAAAAGGTTAACACTGTGGCCTGTTTTCTCGTCGGTTGAGTGAGCTCCCTAACACCTCTTCCTTAGCGATTTATTTTCCTTACTACACCTTCATGTTCTATTCCGTGCTACATAAAGCCATCCAATATCGCCATACCCTGCACTGATAACGTACAAAAGGGTATTAACCAACCATATCCAAGAATAAATCGCTAAGGAAGAGGTGTTTCGTAAGCTGAGTAAAATCGTCTGGAGATGGGACAGCCAAGACACAAAAGCCCCTATTCTCGTCTGGAAAGAAGGTTCCCTAGCACCTCTTCCTTAGCGATTTATTTCTGAATATGGCTGGTTAATCCCCTCTCATGCGTTATTTATGCAGAATATGGCGATGTTGGAAGGATTCATATAACGCAGTATAGGACAGTAAAGCATAATAAGCAAAATAAATCGCTTCGGAAAAGGAGTTAGGGACCAAAGATGCGAGTAAAGCTACAGATGTTGAGTCAAAACTTAAAAGTAGAAGGGTTAAGTCACACCTGCATCTACACACACACACCTGAACAGCTCTCTCTCTCTCTCTCCTCTTCCTATTCTCACACACACACACACACACACACACACACACACACACACACACACACACACACACACACACACACACACACCTGCATTTACCCACACGTGTGCCAAATATGTCCCCAGCATCAGGGTAACTTTAATATTTTCTTCTTGCCTTCATCACACGCCTCTGTCTACCTTCGAGGAGACGTATGTGGATGTCTTAACTACATTCATTACCAGATTTATTTTTTTTCTATGCATGGAAGAAGGAACCAAAGGCCTGAAGTATGCAAAATTGTTCCAAGAAAAAATAAAAACATGAAAACAGAGCCAAATACACGATCCGTTCATTTCGAGATACCTGGATTAAAAGACTGGAGGTCATAGGCAGTAGGAAACAGAGAAAGAAATTTCTGGAGTTGAACTGCTGCATACATGAAGGACTGGGAATAATGGTTAATTCTTGCATTGGAGGGCTGGACAGAAACTGGATCTGAGTTCGGACAGAATGGGAATTAGAGTTTGGACAGAAAAGGGATGAGAGTTTGGACAAAAATGGAATTAGAGTCTGGACAGAAACGGCATGAGAGTTTGGACGGAAAAGGGATGAGAGTTTGGACGGAAAAAGGATAAGAGTTTGGACATAAGAGGGGTGAGAATATGCTGCTAGACGGGTGCTACGCTGCCTGAGCTGTACCCACAACACACGAGAAATACCAGGCGTAATGAAAAGGGAAGCGCAATATGTCCACCATCCTATATATCTATTATTATGCCTGGCTTTGAATAAAATCTGAATAAATGCCTTCCACCGGACAGACTAACAAGATACGGAGACGAAACGATCCCCCCCCCCCCGACTGGGCATACCGTAGACCTGTACAATCAGCATCGGTCCATAGGCGGTCCAGTGCGGGGCCGGACCTCCTCTCTGCATGGAGTGATGTCAGAATGAACCCTTCCCCCACCATGGTGATGCTAATAAGTCAAATGGTTGCAATGGGTGTGTTTGTGTGGCAGGTGTGTGTATGCCCCTGTTAGAAGCAACACTGTGTGAACATTATATTATAATGTTTATGGGTTTATTTACCGTACGAAGGCGACGGGTAGTGGTGTAAGGGTGTAACTGTAATTGTGCCACAGGTGTTGTACGGATGTACTGTGAGGCAGGTGTAGGATAAAATACTGTACACGATATATATACCGGTATATATTTACAACACATCATTATCATAATACTGCACTACACTACACTAACACAAGTCACAACGCACTATTATCCTACTAACATTAAATTACACAACAACGACAAATGCAACAACAACAACAACAAAGAATACAGTAGGGTGAGTGACCGGAGCATGACTCATTCACACACACACACACACACACACACACACACACACACACACACACACACACACACACCAAGCAATCAAACACAGGTAAATACACACACCATCAAGCAAACAAGGAGCTAAGTAAACTGGCAAATGAAGCTACATAAAACAAACAATCATGGTAGGCTATAGGTAAAAACTTAAACAAGTAATATAAACAAGTAAATTAAAGGTAAATAATAAACAAACTGGAAAATAAATAAATTAAATGAACATATAAACACTCGTAAACACAAAAATTATAAACAAACAGCAAACAGGATAAACAGGTAAACAAACAGCTAATAGAAAGAAAATAAACAAGAAAACACAAACAAGTAAACATAAATAACAAATAAAGGGTAAAAGAAACAGGTAAAAAGATAGTTAATAAGTTTCTCATCAAGTTAAGTAATGACAATTGAACTAAGCACAAATCAACAAAGACAACCAACAATAACAATAAAAAATAAAGAAGGCTTAGAATGTGTTTAATATTGTGATCCCAACTCTGACGTACAGGAGCGAAACTTGGACTCTTGCTGGAGGGACAGAAATCAAGAGGGAGAGGAGTGGAGAAGAGTTATTTGAGAGGAGCAAATGGAGAGGCAGTGGTTAGGAGCATGTGGAGTTGCATGGACAGACAGTGGAGACGAGTATGCAGAGTTACGTGGAGACAGTGGAGTGAAGTATAAGGAGTAACGTGGAGAGACAAACAGGCAAATAAGGAAAAGAAGGAGCGTTGAGGTGTCGATCTGAATGCACAAGAATGCATTATGATGTATCCTGAGATGGTTTGGTTATGTGGAAAGAATGAACAATGACAGAATGATTTTACGTAACGGGAGTGAGGTGGAGACGTTGGTATGGGAGATTAAGAGATGAGACGGAGGGATAGGGAGAGGGGAGGGCAAGGGAGAGAAGAGGATGAGATGGAGGGAGAGGGGGAGGAGAGGATGAGATGGAGGAATAGGAGGAGGGGAAGGAAATGAGGAGATGAGAATAAGATGGAGGGACAGGGAGAGAGTATGATGACATGGAGGGCTGGGAGGGGAGGGTATGGGAGAGACATGGGTGACATAGGGAGATGGGGTGGAGAGGTGCATGAGTGACGGGGGTGGAGCTTGGAGAAAGGGCAGCTTGAGGGCGGAGGACAGAATGACATAGAGGTGAGTAACTTGTGGCCATTCCTTCCAGGATTTAGGAGTCTGGTTGTAGAGACAGACAGATAGACAGACATACAGATACACAGACATACAAAGACACAGACACACAGACATATCACGGTAGAAGGATGGGCGGTGCTGTGAGAGGGGTGTGAGTGAGTGAAGTGATCTGGCGTTGGTGTAGTGAAGGCTTGTGTTTATACTTGAGTTATTTTCTGATCTAGGTGTAGTGCGGTGTAAGCCTCTGTTAATATCGGTAATTTCTGATCTAGGTGTAGTGTAAGCCTCTGTGTACTGGAATTATTTTCTGATCGAGGTGTAGCGTATATAGCAGTGTATATATGAGTTAATTAATCCACAGGTATGGCCAGTCACCAGGTGGGCAAGGTAGGGGCGAGTTCAATCCGACTTAGGAAAATTAGGATCTTTCCCTTCACATATTTCTAGTGGCGACTTAACCCTGCCAATACACCAGGGAAGAATAAAAAAAGGAATTACGATATTTTCCTTATCATATTTCTCATGGCGACTTAACCTTCCCTGATAACCCAAGAGCATTACTTTACTAAGGCTCTACATTCTTCCCACAGCACTTCTTCGTGACTAGCATCCTATTCTAGTGTTATTCTCTTGTTGCAGCTCAGCATTCAAGATGGCGAGATAAGAATTTTAGGTCATGTTAGAGTTAAAGGAGTATAGTGTAGATGGACAGGGAAGAAAATGAATATATGAAGTGGTATGCTAAAACTCAAAGATATAGAGAGATTGATAGATAGATAGATAGATAGACAGATAGATGGACAGATAGACACATAGATACAGATATACAGACACAAATATAATACAAGTAATGGTTCGCTAAAACACACACACACACACACACACACACACACACACACACACACACACACATTTGGTTTCATCACTCAAATAATCATCATCATAAAAAGCAATGAAATTAATGCATATTTTCATGATTTTTTAGTTATGGCATTAAAAATTCCGCTGTGTGTGTGTGTGTGTGTGTGTGTGTGTGTGTGTGTGTGTGTCGCCTTGGTATACAGCAGAAAGGAAATGAGTGCATTAAGTGTGGAGAGAGTTGTTGTTGTCGTTCTTACTGTTGTTTATGTATGTATGTATGTATGTATGTAAGTATGCATGTATGTATGTACGTACGTATATATGTATGTACGTATGTATTTATGTATGTATGTATATATGTATGTATGTATGTGTGGATAAATGAAAAGTAAGTATGTACGTATGTATGTATGTGCTATGTATGTATGTACGTATGTATGTATGTGCTATGTATGTATGTACGTATGTGTGCATAAAATCAGTTACTGTTACGTACTTATATGTGCGTTGTAACAGGATAGCACGTGTATGTGTGTGCGTGTGTGTGTAATCCTAGCGTGGGAATGACATGCGTGTGTGTGTGTGTGTGTGTGTATGTGTGTGTACGTACAGTAAAGAGGGCGTGTGTGGACCACTTGCATGTCGGTGTGTGCGTGTCAGGAATGTCTAGATGTGTGTGTGTGTGTGTGTGTGTGTGTGTGTGTGTGTGTGTGTGTGTGTGTGTGTGTGTGTGTGTCTGTGTGTGTGTGTGTGTGTGTGTGTGTGTGTGTGTGTGTGTGTGTGTGCGCGTTTATAAGTTCAAAGTGTCTAGTTCCTCTGCATATTGGATTTCATCAGTCTCTCTCCCTCTCTCTCTCTCTCTTCCACTATCCAAAACCCCTTAACTTACTCCATTCCTTCCATCCTTATTCTTCATCTCTCTCTCTCTCTCTCTCTCGCACATTCCTTACTCCTTACTTCTCTCTTTTATTCATTCTACCCTTACATCTTTCTTTCCAGTCCCTTCATCACTCCTTCCTTCCTTCCATTCCCTTCATCACTCCTTCCACTCTTCCTTCCCTCGCCACTCTCTCCTTCATTCCTTCTTTTCCATCTTTCATCCTTCTCACTTGTTATATTTCTTTCTTTCCTTCATCCTGTGTTCCTTCCCTCTCTCTCTCTTCATTCATTCCTTCTTCTCTCCCTTCCTTCTTCCTTCCCAGTTCTTCTTTCCTTCACAGTTTTCCTTCTTTCTTCCTTCCTTCCTTTACTCCCTTCTTCCTCAATCCCTCTCAACCTCTTTCTTGCCCTCCTTCCTTCCCTCCCTCTTTCCTTCTTTCCTTTGTTCTCTTCTTCCTCAATCCCTCCCTCCTTCTTCCCTCCTTCCTTTCTTCCTTCCTTCCCTCCTTCCTTCCGTGCTGGTCTCAGGGGTGGAATAAAGAGGTGAGGTGGGAGGAGGAGGAGGCAACCTGCTTCAACACATCTGCTTTAGTCCACACCTGTCCCACACCTGTCCTACATTTACTACACCTCCTACACTCCACACCTGTCCTACACTTACTATACCCCCCGCTACACCTCTCATATATTCTACTTGCTACTAGTCTTGTCTAACCTACACATATCCCACTCTTAGCAAACCTGTTCTAAATCTGCCCTACACAGTCACTACACCTTCCACACCTGTCAATGCGTCCTACACCTGCCTTTCTACACCTACCATACCTGTCCTAAATCTACCCTACACCTGCCCTACACAACACCCACACCACCACACCTGCAGTCTACCCTACACCTGCCCTACACAATTACTACACCTACCAAACCTGCTCTAAATCTACCCTTCACCTGCCCTGCCCAATGTCAACACCGGCCACACCTGTCAAATGAGTCCTACACCTGTTCCTACGCCCCAAACCTGTCCTGACTCCCACCCACACGACAGGAACCGGTTTTGTAGCACAACACTTGAGTATACGTGAGAAGATTAATGTGCACTGGGAAAATAATAATAATAATAATAATAATAATAATAATAATAATAATAATAATAAATAAATAAATAAAAATAAGAACACAATAGAACATACACCATTTCTTCCCTTCAGCGATATTTTTCCAATCCATATTAACCTGTCTATCTACCTTTATCTATCTATCTGTATCTCTATCTACAGCTATCTATTATTGCTATCATCCTAATTCCCATAACAGTGTTCGTATCTATCTATCTATCTACCTTTACATCAGTTTATCTATCCATCCATCCATGTGCCCATCTATCACTTCATCCATCCATCTATCTACCAGTATACTTGTCTACCTATCGTTCTATCTATCTATCTATCTATCTATCCACCTTCTTTTTATATATTCAATTCCTCACAAAAATATTTTTAAAAAAGGCTGGTTAAAGGCAAGGAAAACAAACAAACTAATCAACGTTATCGTCATTCGGACTGAGAAAAACGGCACAAAAAACACGACCATAATTACACACACACACACACACACACACACACACACACACACACACACACATGCACACACACACACACACATGCACACACACACACACACACACATACACTCCTATAAAACTCATTGTCTGTCTGTCTGTCTCTCTCTCTCTACATACTTGTACAATTTAATTAGTCAGGTTGTACACACCTTGCTCATCTTCTCACCTGTAAAAAAAAAGAAACAAAGGTCAATTCAGAGAGAGAGAGAGAAAGGGGGGGGGAGACACCAGACGGGGCATGTCTCCTCATACGGTACCAAAGTCAGCCACTTGGAAATAATACCACTCTTAGGCAAATAATACCAGCTCTTTATCACATATTAATAATACCATCTCTCTCTCTCTCTCACACATACAAATACCACTACAAGGTGCTTCTATGTACAGTATGTGCGTATGTATGTATGTTAATGTACGTATATATGAATGATCTATGTATGAATGATGTACCGTATGAATTTGTGTATGTATGTATACATGTATTGATGTATGTATGTAACTGATGTATATATGTATGTATGTATGTATGTATTAGTATTTATGAGTATGTATGTATGTATGTATGCCTGCGTGCACACAGAGGCCGTGTTCAGGTCTAAAGGCAGGACACAATAGACAGGAAGAGAAGACACACTCATCTTGTTATCCTTGTCTTTACATTGCACTTCTACTACTACTACTGCTACTACTACTACTACTACTGCTACTACTACTACTATTACTGCTGCTACTATAAATCCACCTCCAATAGTAGTTTATTTTCACCTGATAAAGCTTCTGTACAATGATTTCACTCGGCTTAGAAGACGTTATCACCACCACCACCCCACCATCACCACCAACACCATCACCACCACCACCAACACCATCATCATCACCATCACCACCCCACCATCATAATCAACCACCACCACCATCATCATCATCATCACCACCCCACCACCATAATCAACCACCACCACCACTACCATCATCATAATCATCATAGCCACCACCATCACCACCATCATCTCACAGCCTTCTCGATGCCAACAGACTTTCTCTCTCTCCATCTTTTTATGACCTCCATCTCCGCACTTCCGTCGCCTCCCATCTTCCTCTTCCGCGTCTCTTCCTCCTTTCTATTTGATATTCCTCTCTTTACGGCGTGTGTGTGTGTGTGTGTGTGTGTGTGTGTGTGTGTGTGTGTGTGTGTGTGTGTGTGTGTGTGTGTGTGTGTGTGTGTGTGTGTGTAATTTTACCCTCTGAGCGGAGAATCAAACAAATTCAAACACAAAAACACAGACACCGACAACACACATGGACACAGACAAACACAGACAGACGCTGACAGACAGACAAGACAGAGGATGAGGGGTCAAGTAGAAGTTGGGGATGTGTTGATGGTGTGCTGATAACGTCACACGAAGCTTTACAAGTACGTACACACACACACACACACACACACACACACACACACACACACGATATATTATGCCGTCACAATATTTAGAAATAGAAAATGTACTTAAGGGTCAAACAGCATTACCGTCATCAATATCAACATTAGCAGGTATGCAGGTCAGGTCACAGGTTAATAATTCACACACACACACACACACACACACACACACACACACACACACACACACAGCAAGAAAGCTTACTAGTTTCTTAACATCTGTTTATAGTGTACAAAGAAAACACTGGAAGAGATATTGACCTGCAACAATATATCAACATTCTGCAACAAATATATCAACACGGATTTTCTTTTATTTATCATAGCGCGCCAGTCTTACCCTCATAAAGATTCGTAACCCCAAGGCAGACTGGAGGATTAATCTGACTAGTAACCAAGGAGACTCATACCTCGAAGTAAGGCTCACTGATACACTACACTGCTAGATCTGTTGCCTTATACCTAATATTGTGTGGATGGGAGAAGGGAGTCATTCATCTTCCCTGCCTTCATCCATCACCCCCCCCCACTGGTGACCGGCACAGAGGGGGTTGGGTGAGGCAGGGAAGGGGTAGGGGGAGGCAGCGAGGGGGTAGGGGGAGGCAGGGAAGGGGTAGGGGGAGGCAGCGAGGGGGTAGGGGGAGGCAGGGAAGGGGAGGGGAGAGGCAGGAGGAATGGGCAGGGGAAATTATGGAACAAGGTCGGTCAAGGTTCGGAAATGGGTGGTACGGTTGGGTGGTGAGGCAGGGGTAGAGATGAAACAGGGGTGTGTGGATAGGCAGGGGCGTGGGGTGAGGCAGGGGTACAGCAGGGGAGTGAGAAAGGGGAGGAGGTATGCATGAAGCCTGAGGTGAAACAGAGATGGGGTGAAGTAGAGACCTGTGGGGTGAGGCAGGGATGCGGGATGAGGCAGGGATGCGGGGTGAGGCAGGGATGCGGGGTGAGGCAGGGATGTGGGATGAGGCAGGGATGTGGGGTGAGGCAGGATGTGGGATGAGGCAGGATGTGGGATGAGGCAGGATGTGGGGTGAGGCAGGGATGTGGGATGAGGCAGGGTGTGGGGTGAGGCAGGGATGAGGGATAAGGCAGGGTGTGGGGTGAGGCAGGGGTGGTGTGGGGGGAATGGGGGAGGCAAAGATGAAGGCAGTAACTCAAGATGGATAGACAGGTGTGAAGTACGACAGGGAGAGTTACCAAATTAATCCCATCCTTTCTTTCTTCCTCTATAACACGTTCTTACCAATATATCACTCATGGTACTAAAACACACTCTCTCTCTCTCTCTCTCCTCTCTCTCTCTCTCTCTCTCTCTCACACACACACACACACACACACACACACCGTCTCTGCCATTACAAAAGCACAATTCAGATATATCAGTAAAAATCTTCAACACACACACACACAAAAAGCAAAACACCAAAATTGCAATGAAAGAATGCCGTATTATGTGAAATAAGCGAGATTGCAACACGAGCATTGCATCTGGCCCAACCTTGCAACTTGCTAGTGGTGTGGGTGAGGTTTGAAGGCCAGGTGGAATTGCAAGATGGAGAGAGAGAGAGAGAGAGAGAGAGAGAGAGAGAGAGAGAGAGAGAAAGTAAACATAAGCAAGATCTGGGTGGCTTTGGGCAGATTCGGGTTACGACAATCTAAAATAACTTGTAAACGACCTCAGTAGCTATGAGTAGATTTTGGGAGTTTTGGGTGGATTTGCGGAGCTTTGAGTAGATTTGGGGAGCTTTGAATAGATCTGGGGAGCTGTGGGTAGATTTGGAGAGCTTTGGGTGGATTTGGGGAGCTTTGGGTAGATTTGGATAAGTACCGAATCGTGCGTTGGGAAGTAAACATTAGCGACTTGGGTGGGTTCGGGCCTATTTGGGTAAGTTTGGGTAAATCTAGGTAAGTCTGAGTAAATGTGTGGGTAAATTTGGGAAAGTTTGGGTGACTGGCGGGACTACACTGGATCCTACCTTTGTGTTTACCTGTGGTGGTGTTTATATTAGTCACGTGACAAGAGGGGAGAGGAGGGGAAAGGAAAAGGGGAGAAGAGAGACAGGTAGACAGAGAGATAGACAGATAGATAAATAGGTAAATAGATAGACAGAGGGAAAGAAAAAATGTAATGATAAGAGTGAGGTTGACAGGTAGAAAAGTGGGTAAAGGAATAGTAAATACTGGTATGTTACGTGCAACTGAGAGAGAGAGAGAGAGAGAGAGAGAGAGAGAGAGAGAGAGAGAGAGAGAGAATGTGCGTGTCTGTATGTCACAAAGAAGGATGGAAAAGGAACGACGCAAACGGAAGGGAGGGGAAGAAAGGGAGCGTAGGGAGGAAGGAGGGAGACTTAGGGAGGAGGACGGGAAGAAGGAAGAGGGAGGGTAGGATAACGGTGAGGTAATATTGGGAGGCGAGGTGAGGGGAGGGGAGAGGAGGGGAGGGGAGAGGAGGGAAGGGGAGGAAAAGGAGGGGAACTACAGAGGAAGGAAAGGGGAATGAAGAACTATAGAAAATGTGAAAAAAAATGAGAGAGAGAGAGAGAGAGAGAGCAGGGAGAGAAAGACGAGGGGAGATAGAGGGGTGTGCCAGGGGGAGGGGGTGGACAGGTGAGAATGAGGGAATAGTTGGTAGGTGATGCGTCATTGCCACACCACGTGATCTGACTCACCTGCACCCCCTCTAACCCCGCTCCCTCCCTCTCTCACCTTCTACCCCCCCTCCCTCTCTCTCTCTCTCTCTCACATATATCCTTGGGTTCTTTGTCCTTCTCTCTTCCTTATACAATGACCCTTTCTCCCTCCCCCAACTCTCTCTCTCTCTCTCTCATCACACATCTCTTTGCCTCCTTACAAAACCTCCTTAATCACCTTCCTCCCCCATCCCTCCCCCATCCCTCCCCTTCCCCTCCCTTCCACTGACATTAACTCCCCCTTACTCCCACAGGGGCTTACTCACTCCCTTATGATCCCCTCCCCTTCCCTCCCTCACTCACTTGTCATCCCTCCCCTCCCTCCCTCACCATACCTACTCAACTCCACACTTCCCCTCCCCATCTCTCTCACATCACTCCCTCCCTTCCACCCCATCCCTAGTCATATTCACTCCCCTTCATCCCATTCTATTATCCCTTCCTCCCCACCCCTACTCATCTTTACTCCCAATCCCTCTCCCTTTTCTCCCTGCCTCCCCACACAGGGGCTTACTCACTCCCTTATGATCCCCTCCCCTTCCCTCCCTCACTCACTTGTCATCCCTCCCCTCCCTCCCTCACCATACCTACTAAACTCCACACTTCCCCTCCCCATCTCTCTCACATCACTCCCTCCCTTCCACCCCATCCCTAGTCATATTCACTCCCCTTCATCCCATTCTATTATCCCTTCCTCCCCACCCCTACTCATCTTTACTCCCAATCCCTCTCCCTTTTCTCCCTGCCTCCCCACACTCCCTCTCTCCCTTCCTAGAAACATACTTTGCTATATATCTAGGAAATTTGAGGTGTCGTATCAGTTGCTCTAATACACTCAAATTTACTCCTACACATTAACCAAATTATTCAAGGTAAATTAAGGCACAAACCTAATTAATATCTACCTGTAATTAATCAATCTTCCTCTCACCTGAGATGAAAAGTTAATTATCTACCTTGAGACACCTGAACATTATTTTTTTCTTACCTGTTTTCAATTTACCTGGAGTAATATTGACATTCTCTCTCTCTCTCTTGAATACTGAGTTGTAACAAGGGATTAACGCTAGTATATGGTGCTAGTCACGAAGAAGTGCTAAGGAGGAATTATACAGACGTAACAGTCTTTTTCTGCCAGCTAAAGGACGAAAATCAGGGCCAAGTGAAGGTGAAAAGAGTGTAGTCATTCTCACTTTTTCCTCCCCAATCTCACTGAGAGAGAGAGAGAGAGAGAGAGAGAGAGAGAGTGTGTGTGTGTGTGTGTGTGTGTGTGTGTGTGTGTGTGTGTGTGTGTGTGTTTGTAAACAACCCAAAAATATCATTATCTAAAAATAAACTGAGAACTGAAGACAAACAAACATTATCCCTTCCCTCTCTCTCTCTCTCTCACACACACACACACACACACACACACACACACACACACACACACACACACACTATCTGTGACGCGGGAAGTATGAAACTCGACCCGGCGATAACAGGCCAGTGGATACAAGTTAGAGAGAGAGAGAGAGAGAGAGAGAGAGAGAGAGAGAGAGAGAGACAGAGAGAGAGAGAGAGAGAGAGAGAATCTACCCTGTACCTACTGTTTTTCTATGTTATTTACTTGTCGGCCACATAGTAAATAGATAGACAGATAGATAAACAGACAGACATAGGCAGATACATATAGACACAGACAGACAGATCCAAGTATATAAATACAGTTAGACATACGGCATGAGGTACCAGATAGATAAAACCGCTATGACAAACAGATAGACAGGTAGAGAAACACAGCAAAGACAAATAGACAGATAAACACTTATTAGGTACAGACAGGCAGATAAACATACCGATACCAATAAGACAAATATATACACAGACAGACGGACACAGATAGATAGATAGACAGACAGACATTTTAAAAGAGAGAAAAGAATTACAGTACCGCACTAATCCTACAACCACACGTGTTTCCCCATTCAACATTCGTGCATCACTTATTTCCACACATCAGAGTACTACCAGGATCACACTACACAGATAGATAGATAGACACGTAGACTGATAGATAAAGAGGAAAAAAGAACTACATATAGCACGTCTACTAATACTATAACCACACATTCTCCCTCATTCTAAACTAAATATTTCCACACATTAGAGTACTGACAGGATCACATTACAACCCGGCTCATTCACGGGTCCTCCAATGTTTACAAACAGAGATCAGCTGATAGCCCACCACGTGACAAACATAAACAAAGCCCATTTAAACTTCTCTCTCTCTCTCTCTCTCTCTCATACACCTCTCCACCCTGATTGTTAAAACCAGATGTCATCGTACTCGGGGTCTTAACAGGACTGATTCCCCTCTCTAGTGGAGAGATCCGGGTCTGAATAAATTGCCATGAAGAACACAAAACATCCTGACACTACACAATGGCCTAAATGTGTGTGTGTGTGTGTGTGTGTGTGTGTGTGTGTGTGTGTGTGTGTGTGTGTGTGTGTGTGTGTGTGTGAGAGAGAGAGAGAGAGAGAGAGGAGACATGGTTCTGCATTACTTGGTCGAACTCCGCGCCTGATGCTTACTAATATGTGAATAGCTATAGTCCTTATTTTTACTTGAGGGAACGAGTCTCCTTGGTTACTAGTCAAATCAACCTTCCAATCTGACTACACTTGGCCATCAACTGAGCTGAAGGGGGCTAAGAAATTCTGCCTGATTGAAGTACTATATATATGCAATACTACCACAACCACATTCAGGCTACCACACAACCTTACTATACCACTCAAGACGTCCCTATCACACAACCACCCCAACCACACTACAAAATGACGTAATATAAAACCACACAACCACACAACCACCCTAACCACGACACTATTACCATCATCACAGTACCACAACCATAAGAGTACCATTAATACCACACAACAATAATAACCACACCACCACAACATTACCACAAACACCACAACCACCACATACACAAAAACCACTACAACCACACATCCCAAACATCACATCCACCTACACACCCTACAATAACAACCACCCTACCACAGCCCTACTACACCTACCACAACCACCACCCTACCACAACTATCACCACAACCACAGTAGATGCGACGCCTATGACAAGAGTGGATGGGATCATTTGTATACTGTAGATGGAAGGAGAGGTAGGAGTGGCCCTGCATAGGCGAGGAGGAGGAGGAGGAGGAGGAGGAGGAGGAGGAGGAGGAGGAAGAGGAGGAGGAAGAGGAGGAGGAGGGGGAAGAGGAAGAGGAGAGGAGGAGCTAGTGAGAAGAATCTGTGGGGAGAGACAATGGGGAGAGCAACATTTCTTTTGCACCATCCTGTACCCTCCTAGTAACAATGTTTTCCTGGAACATGACGTCACATTTAAAGATAGACAGATAGATAGATTAACCGAATAACAGGTGGATACATGGATGAATACAGACTAGATGATGGGTGGCTGGATGGATGCACATACATACAATCATACATACAAAAACACACAACGGACAGCATACCCATATCAAGTATATTATTATCACTCATGAGTATATACACTGATGGCATTTAAATATATTGTGTGTTATCAGTTCGAGTTTAGTGTTATCAGTAGGCCGAGCTGTGTACGTCTAAGGTCACTGTCTTCGGACTACACGCGCACACATACATACACACACAAATAAACATACTATACCTACCTACACACACACACACACACACACACACACACACATACACACACACACACACCCTTCAGCCAACCCATTTGTCAGGCTTGGGCACTAATGATGACAGAATTCCCCGGTATAAGGCAGAGATTAGGGAGGTGTGAGGCGGTATTAGTGGGATATGAGGCGGGATCAGGGAATAATGAGATGCTTAACACCCCTTCTTTATTATTTATCTTTATTTATTTACCGGCATTTGATTATTTTTATTTCATCATCGGATTTGCTTCTCTCTCTCTCTGCCTGTCTGTTTAACTGTCTGTCTCTGTCTCTCTCTCTAACACAAGGCCCGCGAAGGACTTCTTGTACTAGGGTTACACCTAGACTGAGGGTGTTACGAGGAGTGTAGTGTAGTGTGTAGTGTTAGTGTAGTGGGTGTAGCGTGCCAGATCCCCCAGCATTAACTTTAGCAGACAGGAGTTTTGATAGTTATAACCTGCCACATACTAAACAGCCACGAAAGGACTGTCTGTTGCTGTTTGCTTTCCTCTGTACTCCTTCATACAGCGCCGGTGAGATAACTAGTCTAGGAAAAATGTAAGAAAAGTTAAAGAGAGCAGTTCAGAGGGTAGAGGCGGCCATAACCCTAAGAATGTCCCCTCCTGTGGTCCTCTAAGATTCCTTCCAAGACGTTACTAAGACGGGTAGAGCACACTGTTTTCTCAAGTTTCCCTCCCTTAGCCACCCATACTCCCTAACACCCTCTCCTTAGCGATTTATTTTGGGGTAGTCTTTCCATCCCCACCTAATCCATATTTTGACCTCTCACGCCTAACCTAACCCGGCCTAATCTGACCTAAGCTATTTTTAGGTCATTTCTCCTTGACCTAGCTTAATCCTTCCTCCAGTGACTTAATGACTGTGGGCTAGGTGAGTGAGGGGATTCTACGTGGCAAATGAGTCCGTTGCATCTTTTCCTTGGCGATTTACTTTCCCTGCTACATCATGCTTTTTTTTTCTTTGTTACTTACGTCGCTTTAATATATACTATCAATAAAATTCAAGGGGATAATATGGTGTACCGGGCTAAATCGCTGAGGAAAGGGTGTTACGAGAAATAAAGGATGGTGGTATAAAGTGAGGAGGTTTGTTACTGAGTAGGGACAGGAAGGCCAGATGATTTTATTAGGGTCAGATCCCCCCCGTCTCTTACATTTCTTCTTTCCCTCCTCTTACTCCCTTTCACATTCCTCTCATTTCTCTCTCCCTCTCCTTACCTTTCCTTCCCTTACATTCCCTCCTTTCCTCTCCCTACCTTTTCTTCCTCAAAGTTCTCCCATTTCTCCCTTTCCTCTTCCCCTCTACATTTCCTCCCTCACAAATTCCTCCCCTTTCATCTCTCCCTTTCCTCCCCCTGTACTCAACAAGCGTAGGTACCGCCAGACACGCCGCTCCTACGCCCGCCAACGCAACACAACAAAATTCCTCCACTTAACTCCCCTCCTCCACCACCCCACTCCTCCCTTCCCATCCCTACATCTACCTTGTCCCCTCATGGCACATCCCTACTTCTCCTCCCCTCCCCACCTATCACTTCTCTCTCTCGTCCCATTCCTACCTCCTCCTCCCCTTCCCTTTCCATCCCTACATCCTCCCCTCCCCCCAGTTTCAACCTCCTCCCCACCCCTCGCATCCCTACCTCCTCCCCTCCCATCGCTTCCTCCTCCTCCCCTCCCATCTCCCCCTCCCCTTCCCTCCCATCTCCCCCTCCCCTTCCCTCCCATCTCCCCCTCCCCTTCCCTCCAGTCTTCCCCTTCCCCTGCTCCAATCCTCCCCAACAAACCCCACCTACAACCCATTCATTTTCATCTAACGGAACTGTGCTACTTTAAATCTGATTACTAAATGAAATTCCATGACTAGTTGGGGCAGGGAATGAGTCTCCTTGGTTACTAGTCCCTTCAACTCTGGGTACACCTGGCCATCACCTGCTCTGAAAGGGGTTACGGATTTGTCAGGTTGGAATTAAACACAACTCTTTCTCAGACAAATTTAAAGACGCGACATCAGGGAAACAAAGGCTTGAGGGATTGTTACGTCACACGAGATACATTACGCTGTACGATAATTCTTTCCCTGTATCCCACTAACCAGGTACACGTCAAACCAGGATAATGACGTCAATATTGGAAAACGCACGTATGGACTAAGTTTTGGGGAAGTCACTTGAGAAATTGTATATATAATGACTTTTTTCCTTCCCAACTCTCACCACCACCACTAATGTATACCTAAAAAGTAGCAGTAGTAATAGTATTAGTAGTAGTAATTATAATTCCTATAATAATGATACAAGCCACGATAAACGTCAAATGAGGATAAAGATACGATTTTCAGTTATGGTGCGTTATTTTTTTTGAGGGCGTACGATGATTCCTCTAGTAATCCACAACCTTCTTCCCTTACCCAGTCTCCCTCCTCCCCAGTTAAACCCAAAAATATCCTAATAACTAAAGAGGCATCAAAACAGGATAGACATCATAATAAGACAAAGTGATACGATACTACAACGATATTTATTAAACCGTACGATAATTCCGTTACTTCACCATTCTTCCATTCCCCACCTCTCCTGCTACACCCCAAAATATCCCAGTACCTACAGATACTTCAAACCACGATAAAGATGTCAAATTAGGACAAAAGGAACGATTTTCAGTTACGTCATTTTGAGAAACCGTTGAACCGTACGATAACTTCCGCCACACACGCCCCTCCCATCCCTCCTCTCCCCAAACAGCCTCCCTCTCCCTCCCCTCTCCCCTACTCAGCTCACCCACAATACACCACCCTTCTACTACTTCTCTGGGTTATTTATAAGCTCACCGGCACTCCCACAAAGCTCACTTAGGGTATAATGTATGCGTCTGGTGATATACAGAAAAAAGTATACAAGAACCATTAGTCATTCAAAAGCTACACATTTGACCCTCTCTAAGTAAATTAACAATGCCAAGCTAAAATCAAAATTAAGTTGAAAATACTTATCATACCCAGACTTCCTAACACTGCACTCAGTAGTGATTAATAAAGAAAATGGCTACCTAAACGTTTGAAACTAGATTTACGCGATTGTCATGTTTATCTGTTGTTATGTTTGGCAGTTCTAAGTGACTAAATTCAAGGTTGCTGCCAAATTATAGCTAAATTCAAGGTTGATGCCAAATTATAACTTATCAAAAGCGTACACTAATCCATGGTTACTGAGAAAACGTAGAATGAAGTATGTGAAGGCTGTTCGTCCTGTTTCGTAATAAAAAGCACAGCGGGGGTCCTCATCCCTATTCTAGTACATGACCGCCTTGTTGTATCCCCTTTTAAAAATGAACCATAACGTTATTTGTGTTTATAGTCTTTTACTGCTTTATAATCTCTTGTGGTGATGGCATTATTTATTTACCCACAAAGAGATGTTTCCTAAAGGTGAGATACCTGACTACGAGAGAGAGAGAGAGAGAGAGAGAGAGAGAGAGAGAGAGAGAGAGAAACACGACCGTAGACAAAATACTTAAAATTACCAAGTCCCCGTTATTTTAAGTCCCACAATCCGAGTGACAACAGACGCTCATCTTGCCACAAATATCGCAAAAGACGCTTTTTTTGTATAATTTTAGCATATAATATCCTTTTGACAATTTCGCCATAATATAACACATCCCTGGACCTCCCCGTAAAAGGGTTAGGGAGAGAAAACGAAAGATTAACAGAAAACGGATAATAACAAAACAAAAACGTTGCTCCCACGAAGACAAAGCCACTGAGATGATTCACACAATAACAAATTCAATATTCCAAATTCTCCTACTCCAAAGCAAATAAGAAAGGCCAAATTATCAGTAAATAAGAGTAAATATGAGTAAAATAGTAACAATGTAGCACCTCCTATCTGGAAGCAATGGCAAGAGGAAACAATAAGTCGATTTTAACGGTAATAAACTTAATATGCCAAATCCTTCACCTTTACAGCATATTGGAGTAACTTAACTATCCAAAAATTAGGGTAAATATGAGTAAATTGGAGTAATAATGCAGCGGCGACCAGAGAGGAGGAAAGGAGGGAGTTACTATGGAGGAAGGAAGGCAGGATGAATCGTACGTCCGGCAGCTCTACACACTGGCCACGCCGGGCGATATTATGTACACCCACACCACGGATACACACACCTGTACACCCCAGCTACCTACTGGCTTAAACATCACACCTTTACACGTTTACATACACGCACACACCTCGATATATAGGCCTACACACACACACACACATATATACACACGTGCAGGCACGCGCGCGCTCTAAACAGCCAGTCTTTCTTTCATCATGAGGCAAGAGAAGGGAGAGTGAGAGGGAGACAGAGCAAGGAGAGGATGTGAGGACAGAGAGGAAAGGAGGGGGAGGAGGCGGGGAGGAAGGAAGAATGGGTGAAAGGGTAAGGGGAGGGGAGGGTGAGAGAAGCGGGAGGGGAAGAGGTGAAAAAATGGTAGGAGAGAGAGAGAGAGAGAGAGAGAGAGAGAGAGAGAGAGAGAGACGCCTACCATCTGACACACAAACACATACACCTTTCTCACCTGCCCTACTACCACCATTACCACTGCTACTACCACCAGCACTACCACAACTACCACCATTAGTAGTAGTAGTAGCAGCAGCAGAAGAAGAAGAAGTAAAGACCAAGAAATCTTCCAGTAAGTCGTGTACACAAACCTGACTCGTAAGGCAGGTCGTCCTTGGGGTCACATACCTGTAAAGAAGAATTAAATAAAGATACAAATAGCAACACTAAATACAGATATAAACAGCAACATATGTAACAAAGACGATGGTGGTGGTGGTGATGATGATGATGATAATGATGATGATGGTAGTGGTGGTGGTGATGTTGCAGGTAGTGGTAATAATGATGATGACGATGATGATGATGACGATGGTGGTGGTTGTGATGATAATGATGAAGATAAATGAATGAAGAATTAACCAGTACGACACAATACAAAATAACAAAGTAATATAAGGAACCGTAAAATATTGTCCAATTTATGTGCAGTTTTACAGTTCTGCAATTAAGTCCAAATTAATGTATATATGAGAGGAAGGGAGGGAGGGAGGGTGAGTGAGTGTGAGAAAATAATATGTGGCAATCATCACTTCCATACAGTCACCATTTATTCAACATGAGCATCATACTGTAAAGTGGAAGAGGAATAGGTAAAGGGAGGAGGAAGTGACGAGAGGAGGGAAGGGGAGAGGAGAGAGAAAGGGTGGAATGAGTAAGGGAGAGAGGAGGGACGAAAGAGTGGACGGAGTAAGGGAGGAAGGGAAAAAGATGGAGGGAAAGGAAAAGGATTGGTGGGGGAGAGGAAGAGGATGGGAGGAGTGAAAAGGAAGAAAAAAAGGGGGAGTGAATGGATGAGGGAAGAAATATGAGGAAGAGATAGGGGTATGAGGCAGAGAAAGGGATAAAGAGGTATGAGGAGGAGATAGGGGCAGGGATAAGGCAAGAAGTATAAGGAAAGGGTAGGGATAGGGGAATAGGGAGAGGCTAGGGTGAAGGTGGAGAAATAGGGGTGGGTGGTGGGGCCATGTCAACTCTTATTATTATTTATGATATTATTAACGGACTAATCCTATGCAGTGAAGTAAATGATATAATGACCTTGTTAGGTTTGTTGCACACACACACACACACACACACACACACACACACACACACACACACACACACACACACACGAGTATTTGTCCAACGAGACTAACACACAGATTACACTCATTAAACCCCATTTTAATCCCTTTTAAATCCCTGTCTTTTCCATTTAAACTCGTGGATTAAATTTCCCTCGCCTCTGCACCTTTAAAGCGACGGTAGATTTAAGTCGCTACGGGTCATGCAACACGGGATGGTATTTCGTGGGAAGCGAGGTCACGCAATACTCGAGGTCACATATACCTCAGTCAATACCAGCTAAGAAAGGGTACTAGGGAAGCGGTCATGCAATACGGGAAGTTATGCAAGAAGGAGATAGTTGTCATGCGATATGGGATAGTAATGTGTGATACGTGAAGGTGGACATGAAATACGGAAAATAATACGTGAACAAGGTCTGATAATACGGGAAATACGTACGTAGGCCTAAGTCAAGACATACGGATAAGATACGGTACTTGGGTCAAATAACACGGTAGGGCAGACAATACGGTACTGCATAGATCAGGAGAGGTCACTTAATGGCCACACACACACACACACACACACACACAACGTAAGATGTCACGCACAGATATCATCACTCCCACGCATACACACTATCATGCACGCTCACATACTCACACGCACACCCATAACACACATACACACACATACACACACACACACACACACAGGGATACAAAACTTAAACAAATCGATAAACAGGGACACAAACATACACCCGCACATTCTCTCTCTCTCTCCCTCCCTCCCTCTCTCTCTCATTTTATACATCACTACTATACTTGGGGAGGAGGGTGGTGGGGAGGGGAGGGGAAGAAAAGGGTAGGTGAGGAATGACACAGCAAGGTGAGTAGCAGGGAGAGGGAAGGTGGAGGTTAGAGAGAGACGGGGAGGGGGAGGGGGAGGAGGAGGAGGGAGGTCACACTTACAGAAAGAGAGAGAGAGAGAGGGGGGGGCGGAGGGAATGGAGGAAAAAAGATGCCAGATGATGGAGAGGGAGAGAGAAAGGGAGAGGGGATGGAGGTATAAATTAGAGAGGAAAGGTGGATAAACAAAAATAAAAGGATAGAGAGAGAGAAGGAAGGAAGGAAGGAAGGAAGGATGGAAGGAAGGAAGGAAGAAAGGGGCGATGGAAGGATGCAAGGAGGGAGAGGAGGAAGGGGTTGGAAAGGTACAATGAAGGTGAATAAGGGATGACAGTGCAAGTGATAGGGAGGGAAGGAGGGAGGTGGAGGAAGACTAAAGGGAGGGAGGGAGGTGAAGGAAGAATAAAGGGAGGGAGGGAGGGAGGGAGGTGGAGGAAGAATAAAAGGAGGGAGGGAGGGAGGTGGTGGGTAGAACGAAACGAAGGCAGGAGGGAAGTGGAAGGAGGTGGCAAGGGAGACGAGAAAATGAGAATGATGGGGAAGGAGGGAGAAAGTGGGGAAATGGGAGGGGAGGGGAGGAGCGAGGAAGGGAGGGGAGGAAGGGGAAAGTGTGATGGGAAGGGAATGTATGGGATGGGGAAGATGAGTGGAGTGGGGAGGGAGGGGAAGGCTGAGGAAGTGTGGTGAGGATGCAAGGGGAGATGAAGGGAAGAGGGGAGGGGAGGGATGGGGAGGGGATAGGAGGGGTGTGGTGGGGATGGGAGAGGAGGGGAAGGGAATAACGAAGTCCGCTAGGTGGAATGTTGGCGCGACCCACATTCTCTCTCTCTCTCACACACACACACACACACACACAAATACCGATCATTCATTCAACCCCTTCAATCCGATTGCATCATTTTTTAGCCAGGTATACACACGTCCCTCAACTCCCTCCCTATCCCTCGAAAGGATGGTAGATTGCATAAAATGGACAAAATCAGCCTGCAGTACACCGGGTTCAAGTTCAGATGAGCCTGGGGTTGCAACTACTACTACTACTACAACATCGTGCAAGAAGCCATTTTTTTTTTTCTATGCAAGGAAGAAGGAACCAAAGGCCAGAAAAAGAAGCCCGTATTATTGTCCCCTCCAAGAAAAACAAAACAAAAACAAAAAGCAAGATAACAGGAAGCCAAATTCAAAACCTGTTCTGAATAAAACACTAGGTCTCAAAAGGTGGGTCCCGTCCAACTCGACCAGTCCATCTATCTATCTATCTATACACCTATCTATCTATCAGTTCATCCATCCTAGGAGAGGCTGTAGTATAAGAGAGGCCAACAGCACGTATGGTTTATATATCTAGTCTACCCCTCACGTGACCATAAGCCGAATTCTTGGTGGCACGTATTTCGCTATGCCTCTTCCACAGCGACTAATTTTACATCATACGTCTCTTTACCGCAACACACACACACACACAATCAACACTACTACGCATCATAAATCACTTAGAAAAGGGTGCTACGGCGTTCAGAGTGCCACCCACAACATCCAGCCTCCTACACCAGTTCCCACGCGTACTAGCCACAAATACTTCCCAAACCGGTCACTTAGGACACAGCCGAGGCCAACCACGATTAACTGCATCTTTTTTAACTGTACCCTTAGAAAATACAGGAAATACTGCTCCTGGTGATGGAAATGAAGGAGAAATAGGAAGAAATACAAAGAGGACAGCATTTCATCTTAACTTGGCACGGATCTTCGTCCCTTTGGTTATTTCACGTTCTTTTGTTTATATCACGTGGTTCAGAGGTAAGAAGGTAATGCTACGGTTCCACAGCCTTTCCCTAGCACTTCTTCGTGACTAGCGTGGTATTCTAGTGTTCATTTATTACTACAACTCGGTATTCAGGAT
Organism: Coenobita brevimanus; assembly: GCF_032717465.1. NCBI lineage: Eukaryota > Metazoa > Arthropoda > Malacostraca > Decapoda > Coenobitidae > Coenobita > Coenobita brevimanus. The sequence goes on from NC_136966.1 coordinate 57,410,774, forward strand.
AGAGATGGTAATTCTAGGCCAAAATAGAGTTAATGGCGTATAGTGAAAGGATATACAGCTGACGAACACACACACACACACACACTCTCTCTCTCTCTCTCTCTGCGCCTTGCTACAATATCAATTAACATACAGTAACGAAAAATTCTCTCTCTTCAATTTACCATTTCCCAACCATCCCTCCATCCCTCCCCTCCCTTTCCTCCACCCCTCCCCCTCCCTTTCCTCTGGTATTTCCCCCGGTAACTCCCCTTCCGTCTCCACCCCTCTGTTTCCCCACCTTTTCCTCACTGTCTCTCTCTCTCTCTCTCTCTCTCTCTCTCACACACACACACACACACACACACACACACACACACACCATTTTGGCCCACTCCTCTGGTGAACTCTTACTCTTCTCGTTGCTAAGAACATATGAAGAGGAAGAGGGAAGGGACGAGAGGGAACAAGGATGGGAAGAGGAGAAAGAGGGAAGAGGGATGGGTAGGGGAAGGGGAGGAGAGGGAAGGGAAAGGGAGGAAGGGAGGAGGAGGCAAGAGTATTGGAGGGAAATCTAGATAAAAGGACGCATTGAAGGAAAGAGTACAGAGAAAATGGAGGAGAGATGGAGGAAGGAGAGGGGAGAGATGGAGGAAGGAGAGGGAAGAGACGGAGGGAGAGGAGGGAAGAGTAAACTGAAAAGGGAAGGGAGAGATGGAGGAAGGAAAGGGGAGAAATAAAGGGAAGGAAAGAAGACGGGGGAAGGGGAAGAGGGAAGACCGTGACATGAAACTCAAACGAGATGGATGGTGACGTGGGAAGGGGAGGGGAGGGGAGGGGAGGGGAGGGAGGGGGAGGGGAAGGGGAGGCTTAGGGAAGGGGACGTGAAAGGATATGGGATGAGGAAGGGGAAAAGTCAACAGGAAGGAAGAGATAATGAAACTGGGAGGGGAAATGAAATAGGGAGGGGGAAGCACAGGGATCGAAAAGGGAAGAGGGTGCGGTGAGGGGAAGCGATGGGGTGGAATAAGGAAAAGGACAAAGAAAAGGGGAGGGAGGAGGGGGAGAGGGGGAGGAAAATTACGAGGATTGGGAGAATGTTGGCGTGAGCTGAGGTGACGTCATAGGGGTGCTAGGGATAAACAAACACACACACACACCCTCTCTCTCTCTCTCTCTTGTATTTTGTTTTCTCTTGGAGGGAACTGTTATTGCGGGCTCATGGCCTTTGGTTCCTTCTTCCTCGCATAAACACACACACACACACACACACACACACACACACACACACATTCTAGGGCTCTAGGACCAATCTTTATTACTAACTTGCCTGTCTATCTGTGTAACTTGTGTACATATCCAACATCAAGTACCGGTACAGTACTCATTTAACCCACCTACCCATCTACCAAACACCCTACTAATCTATCTATCCATACCTAAACTATCTATCAACTTACCTATACCTACCTACCTGTCTATCCACCTATCACTAACCTATACCTACCTACCTATCCATCTATCAATCTACCTACCTACCAACTTACCCACCTACACATCTAACTACCTACGCACGTATACACTTACACCAATAAATCTCTACCTTACTTCCCATAACCGACACGTAATTTATACATTTATTAAACTCATTACGGTATTACAGCTCTAAATAAAAAAAATTGTGTAGCAGAAGAAAAAATAAAATAAGCGTCATCGTCCTGAAGGGGTTAATTGGTGTCGGCAGGTGTAAATTGGACAGGTGTATCGTGGGAAGATTCAGGTGTGGAATGGGACGCCTTGTGAGGTGTGAAGTTAATGAGAGAGAGAGAGAGAGTTGTGAGGTGTGAAGTTAATGAGAGAGAGAGAGAGAGAGAGAGAGAGAGAAACTATTGTGTGTGTGTGTGTGTGTGTGTGTGTGTGTGTGTGTAACTCAATGACCACAGTATTTACCAGTGTTATCTTTCTCAAACCACCCTCTCCACTCCACACAATCACGCCTTTTGACTCACTTCACCTCTCTCTCTCTCTCTCTCTCTCTCTCTCTCTCTCTCTCACGTCAACTACAGCACCAACACACAATAAATCTACTCTTACGTCAAACCTCTCGCCAAGTCACACACACACACACACACACACACACACACACACCATCATAATTTCCTACACACACTGCATATACGCACACAGCACCACCATCCCCAACACACACACACACACACACACACACCATCAATACCTCCTACACACAACACATATACGCACACAGCACCACCATCCCCAACACACACACACACACACACACACACACACACACTTCTGTAGACTTGCACAATCCGCCTACCACAACACATCGGTCAAGGCGCCTCACTCTTACCTA
>NC_136966.1:57418129-57425629 GCF_032717465.1 Coenobita brevimanus
TCGCCCCGCCCTACATCCTGGTCACCTTGTTCTGTATGCCCTACCTTGCCCTGCACCTCAGTACCTCTCTCAGTTCTGTCTTGTCCTTCCATGATTCTGTTTTGTCCTTCCATAGTTATTTCTGTCCTGCACTACCCTCCCTACCTTGCGCTTCCTCCCTTTGTTCTCCCATGTCCTACCTTCCCTACCTTGTGCTACTTTCCCTTATCATTCCATGCCCTACCTTCCCTACCCTGTCCTCTCCTCCCATACCCAATTATGCCCTGCCCTCCCCTCCCTACCGTGCACTTCCTCCCTTTGTTCTTCCTTGCTCCATCCTGCCATATCATCCCCTGCCGGACCATGCTCTCTCTTACCCTCCCCTGCCTTATCCTTACATGCTATTCTATCTATCACCTATCCATCTACTTACCATTCTACCCACTTCTTGCATGACTTGCCTCATTCCCTCCCACACTACCCTTCCCCCCTCCCTCCCACAACATCCACACCTCCTTTGTTCCACCTCTCCCCGTCCTCGTATTTCCTGCCTTACCCTGTCCGCCCCTGTCTTATCTTCAGCATGACCCTTCTCTCTCTCTCTCTCTCTCTAAGGTTGCAGATATCAAACTTGGTGCAAATGTGAGGGTTCTTGAAACAATTGAGAAACTCCAGGTAGACTAGACCATTCCAAATTACAAATACTTTTGAACACTACTTTCACACCTGCCCAAACTCCCTCGCTCTATCACCTGTAATTATACTCTGTTCACCTTAACCTGGCGCAAACTTGTCATCTCTCCATCTCGAATGCTGAGCTATAGTGGAGGTTAACGGCAGAACACGGTGCTAATCACGATGAAGTGCTACAGAAGGGATGTAAAGACCCCAGTATTGTCTTTTTCTACCACTGAGCTACGGGAAATAGGCTGGAAATGGTCCGTATTCTCTCCCTAGCACCTCTTCCTTAGCGATTTATTTTTGGATATGGCTGGTTAATATCCTCTTGGTTATTTATGCAGAGTATGACGATATCAGAATGATTTATGTAACACGGAGAACGACAGTCAGGTGTAATATGCAAAATAAGTCGCTAAGGAAGAGGTGTTAGGGAGCTTCATAATCAACAAGAATACAGCTCAATGGTAAAATTAAAATGGACTATTACGTGGGTCTCGATCCTTCCCTATCCTTCTATAAGCATCCATCCATACATACATACATATTCGTACATACATATATATCCTTCTATAAGCATCCATACATACATACATACATATTCGTACATACATATATATTCATCCATCCATCCAAACATCCATACATACATGTAGCCTATACATACACATACATATACATACACACACACATTCATACAAACTGACCCATACTGTCGCTCTGAGAATGATGTAAACAGTATAGCATAAGAAGGTGTGTTGTGTTCCCAAAGGTGTATTTAGTAACTACAGGTGCCGCCCAGATGTGTATCAAGGTAATGGACATCTTAAGTATAATCCTAACGTAGTAGCAATCCCCTCCCCACCCTAGTCTCCCCTCGCCTTCTTCCACCCACACCCACCCCCACACCCATCACCCCCACCCATACATCTCTCACTTTCTTCACATTCTCACTCTCCTGCACCCACTCCGACCCCTACCTTCTCAACCACACCCCAATCAGATCGTCACCCCCACCCACACTTACATTTTCCCTAATTTTCTTCCACACTTCCCACCTCCACACAATTCTCCCCAACCCATATCCCATCTCTTAAACCCCACTCCCGGCCACCCCACCACAACACCCTCTAATTCCAACCCTAACCCCACCCCAGCCCACACCATCTCCCCTCACTCTCTAAAACACCCCCACCCACACCCTCATCATCACCCTCCTCCCCCACCCCCTACTCCAATCTTCATCTCCCCTCACTTTCTTCCACACTCCTCCACCCTCATTTCCTCTCCCACACCCTCACCCCACAACTCACCCTCTAACCTTTGCACTGCACGCTCTTCTCTCTCTCATTACACCATCATCATCACCACTATCATCATCATCATTATTCTAACCCCTTCAGTACCAGGCCGTCTTAATTCTTTTCTTACGATCTTCAGACGATTTTCTTAAGATGGATTTGTCTACCTGAAGGAATTGGATTATAGTCTTCATTAACCCCTTCAGTCCGATTACCTTTTTCAAATTCTTGCTAAGTCCAGGATATAAGTAGAGAAAATAGCTATAAATAACGAGAGAGAGGGAGAGAGAGAGAGAGAGAGAGAGAGAGAGAGAGAGAGAGAGAGAATGTATACATGGGAAATAAATTGCCTGCGTGTGTATATTAAGGAGAAATAAGCAAAACACCCTATGCTAAAAAGTGTGGTGTGGTGTGGTGTGGTGCGGTGTGATATAGTGTGTGTGGCGTGTTGTGTAGTGTGGTGTGGTGTAGTATAGTGTGATGTGGTGTGGTAGAGTGTGGTAGGGTGACAGTCAGTACGGTAACACACAACCGGTTTCGAGTTGGGACTCACACTAATGCTGGGTAGGGTGACAGGCCAGGGATCTCTCTCTCTCTCTCTCTCACACACACACACACACATACACACACACACACACACACACACACATACACACACACACACACACTCATACACACACACACAAAAGGACCCAGGACGTACTCATCCCATTGAACCAAGTGTAATAACAATAATAATAATAATAATAATAATGACGATGATGATGATACACGCGATTGACCAACAACAACAAAAATGACCCAACTTCTCAAACAAGACAGGAGAGAGAGAGAGAGAGAGAGAGAGAGGTAATTTAACAAGGTAGAGATGATAACCATAGCAGTGATAACAGAGATACTACGATTAAAACACAAAATAAACTGATAAAAAACACCAGTCATAGATAAGGGAGTGGCTGATAAGAATTAAAAAAACACAGTAGATTAATAAAACACGAGTGATGCATGGAGCAGATGATACTATTAAAACAAAGCAGATTAATAAAGCACCAGTGACAGGAAAGAGTAGATACAGTAGGTGGAAATGTGATACAGTAAGTGGAAGTGTGATACAGTAGGTGGAAGTGCGATACAGTAGGTGGAAATGTGATACAGTAAGTGGAAATGTGTTACAGTAGGTGGAGCGCAATACAGCAGGAGGAAATGCAATACAGAAGGTGGAAATGCGATACAGTAGGTGGAAATGCAATACAGTTGGTGGGAATGCGATACAGGAAGTGGGTGTAGTGACTGACCTTAACAATATCGGTGGACTCGAGCAGTTCCCTGAGTCCTCCCTCGTACATCAGGTTGCGTTCCACCATGATGTCGAAGATGTAGATGTGTCCGGATTGAAGGCCGATCTGCAGCAGGGTCATGGGTCCAGAGGGTCCCAGGTTCACGCCCTCGCCATCGAAACTCACTGGCTGTCGGGCCGAGAGGATGGCGCTCACTAACTGCCTGGCTTCCCTCACTGACACCACCACCCGCGTATGTCGCAGGAGCCTCCCCGTTACACCCTCCCCGCTATCATTGCTCCCGCCGTAACTCACTCGGTCTCGCTCGCTGTTGTCCGCTAGGGTCTTCCGCAGCAGGGAGTTGACCCGCGCCTTCAGGGTCTGCTGCTGCTGTAGTTGTGTTGGGTGCTGAGGCGGCGCACGAGCTGGGGACCCCGGTGACGTGGGCGATCTGGTCATGTCCTCACGATCTGGAGATGAGGACCCCTTGTGTTGGGACGCTTGTGGGTGTTGGTTGTACACTGGCGGCTGTGTGTTTGGCGGTGTGTGTGGCTGTGGTGGCGTGTAGGACTGTGGAGGTTGGTGTGGCGGTGTGTGGAGGAGGGGCGGCGGCGGCGGCGGAGGGGAGTGATTTTCATCATGTGTAGGGGGGTGGTATAGAGGGGGCGCCACTCCCCCCGGTGTGGTCAGCAGCCTCACCATGTTGGCCTGCACGGAGAAGGTGTTGGAGTGCATCTTGAGGAAGGTGACCAGGTCGCTGCTGTTGCGACAAATCTGCGACAGGGACTCCTTGGGGAACGCGCTGCTCACACCGTTGAAGAGCGTCTCGATGATGAGTGGACCACGGATCAGCGCCGCAGAACAGTACTGCAACACCTGTAACAAGAGACACAACATTTTAATATTCAGCACAATCAAACATATCAGTGGTATTCACAGAGTACATACCTCCGTCGGTGCAACATCCCCCCTCCCTTTTTCATGACCCTGACCTTGACTTTTGGAGTTTCCCCCAAAAAATTTAATACCTTGTTCCGATGTTGGTCTTCAATTAAGATTTCATATGTGGTGCAATCCCGTCCCACAGTTTTTCCACAGCTAATTTTGATCACACACACACACACACACACACACACGCATACATGCCCCCGATTTCATTCTACCCCACTGATCTTGACCTTTCCCCAATAACCTTCATATTCGAACTTGCCCTACATATGGTCAACAGCTGTTTACCGTACCAGTCTCGAAAAAATAATGAAATAAAATAAAGATGATAAAAACTCCAGCCCACTCCTAGGTTAAATTAAACAGGTTGAGGTTGGGAAGATTTCAATATATATAGTTCGTTCACTTTCACTTGGCAAGGAGTTTCGTCCATCTGAAGTGTATTTCCCGTAGCTAAGTCGGAAGAAAACATTACTACGGCACATCCCTACCACAGCACTTCTTCGTGACTAGGCACAATGATAAACTGACAGATATAGCCTACACACACACACACACACAAAGGGCAGACATACAGACAGACATAAATACATACGTTACACACAAAATGGGCACACACACACACACACACACACACACACGGACAGACGGACAGACTCAAACATACATACCCACAAAATATGGGCAGACAAACAGACACACACACACACACACACACAAGGGCAGACAGACAGACCAGAAATGACAAAGATAAACAGAACCGGAGAGAGATGGAGACTGACAGAGAGACAGACAGACAGACCAGAAATGACATAAAGATAAACAGAACCGGAGAGAGATGGAGACTGACAGACAGACAGACCCGAAGAAAGAGGAAGACAGACCCAAAATGACATACACAGACTCAAACAGACAAGAGGACAGACAAACAGATTCAAACACAGACACAAGGACGGAGACAAATACGGACAGATGGTCAGACAAACAGATAAAGGGACAGAGACAGACACAGACACACAGACAGACGAGACCGACAGCATATCCCCCTCGCCACAAAACCAGACATCAGCTTAGCACATTCTTCCCTGACGCTGCACAACACAACACTCAAGTCCGCCGTGTTGCGTAAAAATGTGCTGCGAGAGAGAGAGAGAGAGAGAGAGAGAGAGAGAGAGAGAGAGAGAGAGAGAGAGAGAGAGAGAGAGTGCGTGTGTGTGTGTGTGTGTGTGTGTGTTTATATATGCTTAGACTGGCCAGAAAAGACATCAAACTGAAAATAATTAGGGAAAAGAAAGCTATGACAAGAAGGGTAAGAAGAGAGAGAAGAAATTATAGGAAGTGATACAGAAAATGGAGAAAGACGGAAGAAAGCCGAAAGACAGAACTGAAAGAGAGGAAGAAAATGAAGGGCAGTGATGAAAAGACGAAGAGGAAAAAAGAGGAAAAGAAGAAAAGATGGAAAGAGGAAAAGACGAAGATGCAACGAGAATTCTCTTTCTCTCTCGTCTGCACTTGACACACACACACACAATAAACACTGAAAGACAAGCAGCCACGTGTGAGGTAATGAAGAAGCGCTTGAGGGATCACTTATCAAAATACACTTGAGTTAAAACAATAAAAATAAAGAAATAATTGTGGATTGTGTCTGGGGTTATGTGAAGTGTGATAACTGATAACCTGACTGATAACAAAGTACGGTTTTTAGTGATAAGAAGTGATAAGTGATTTTGTCTACTGAAGAAGAAGGTATAAAGAAATATAGTACAGTAATGGATGCACAGAGATAGATAGATAGATAAAGAGACAGACAGACAGGAATGTAAGGTATGAAAGCCTGTTCAAGAGATAAGGATGAGACGTGCCCATCACCATCACCACCATCATCGCCATCGCCACCATCATCATCGCCATCACCACCAATCATCATCATCATCATCATCCACACTGTTTTCTAATTCAATCTACCTGCCATGAAACGCTTTTTTATACTCAGCCTCTCGTATGAAAGATGGTAAATTAAAAAGGAAGATAATTCCAGTTTCTAATTACACACACACAAACCAAGATATCCCACTTTTCAATTACACACACACACACACACACACACACACACACACAGCAGTTTCACCCTTTCACTCGATATATATACATATATATATATATATATATACATATATATATATATATATATATATATATATATATATATAAAGGTAAACACCAACGTTATCAGGAACATCTTTAATAAATTGGTGACGTTTCGACAACTCGTTTGTCATTTTCAAACCTATAGAAACTACAATAAAATCAAAGTAAACAACATGTCTATGATAAAAATACGAAAATTTAAGTAAAAAATCAAAGTAAAACACCATGTCTAATAAAATACAAGTGAAGAATTATTATGATAAGATGAGGAAATGAATTATACATAGCTAACGTTGGTGGGATGCTACTAAGTACAAGGAAAATTTAAACAGAAATACATGTAATAAGACAATACATAAGTCAAACCTTAAAAACAGAGAAGGGGCGTGTAGCAGTCGTGTGTGCCCAGTGTGGGCTGTAGGTGGTGAGTGAGGAGTGATTCAGCCAGGAGGCGTGTTACCTCGTCACGACAAGCGTGGACAACAGAAAAATCAGATTCGCTTATGGGATGGCCTAAGGCTTCACAGCAATTTCGGATGGCAGAGAAAGGTGGCTTAGCCATAGGTAGACCGGTTCTATATGACCGTCCCCGATGTTCTGCAATTCTTACTCGTAATTGCCTCTTTGTCTGTCCAATATAAGACGCATTACAGCGACTACAGTTATAATTATAGACAACAGAGGATTGCAAAGCGACAGGGATTCGGTCTTTATGTTTGAATCATTGTCCAATGGTGTTGCTGGGTTTGAAAATTGTTCTAAGACATACTTGAGGGTAAAATTCCCTAACTCGATATATTATTACGTATGGAAAAACTTTTTGGACCTAAAAATGGCAAGATACAATACACAGGTGATTTGTTTGCTGTGAGTTTAGGAGTAGGTGGGTTACGGATCTTATTTAGTTGTCTTCCCATATGGGTTTGTGTGAAAGACATTGGGAAACCATTAGACCGGTTCTGTATGACCGCCCCCGATGTTCTGCAATTCTTACACGTAACTGCCTCTTTATCTGTCCAGAGCTTATTACATGTATTTCTGTTTAAATTTTCCTTGTACTTAGTAGCATCCCACCAACGTTAGCTATGTATAATTCATTTCCTCATCTTATCATAATAATTCTTCACTTGTATTTTATTAGACATGGTGTTTTACTTTGATTTTTT
>NC_136966.1:57430629-57470629 GCF_032717465.1 Coenobita brevimanus
TCAGTGTTTAATTTTGATACACCTCACACGAGTCCACTCAGGAGACCAATTTAATAGAACTAATAAGAGCTGAGAGACTAATAAGAGACTAATTAAAAGACTAATTAACAAGGGACTAAATTAACACGATCTCTGGCAGCCTGACTCCCAATTTCCTTTACCTGTTTCGACGCCATGATGTCTTAAGTGCTGTTCTTACTAACAACAGACTTCTTAACCTAGGAATTCACCTTAAGGTATCTGGTAATATCTCCACTAACATCTTAAAACCGATAACTAGGCGATTTATTCCACCTTTGGACCCGTTATTTCTCCTCGATTTGGGTAGCTCTCAAATACCTTTTCCTTAGCGATGTATTTTACTTCACTTTACTGGTCGCTTGTATGCTTTTTATTTTTTTAACGCCAACATGGAAGACAAAAATACCGTAATGAGCTGTAAAAATAAACCGGTAAGGAAACGGTGTTAGAGAGCTTGTTTAACTGACAACACGAACCTAGACGATTTTCCTCAGCTTAAAGAGGGATTTCAGGCAGCATCCAATCCTCCTGTATCAGTGCAAAGAGTTCCTGATGCCTTTCACTACACTTCCCGACCACCAACTCTCTATTCAAACTCTTATTTATGATCCTAAGTCTCCCATGATTTTCACCACCACTACCATCATCACCATCATTATCACACCACTACCACCATCATCATCATCACCACCACCACCATCACCAGCAACACCACCACCACCACCACCACCACCATCATCATCATCATAGCATCATCACCACCACCACCACCATCCACGCAATTTCCCGTATCGTTCAATGCAGCGTCTTATGAGTTTCAAAGATTGCCACGGGACTAGAAGCTAAGGATGTCTCTACGAAATGTCCAGTTCATCTTTAGCCTCCTTACGTCATCGTCTTTTCAGCTGCCAGAGATTATGCACTCACAAGCACGGCCAAATGTGTGTGTGTGTGTGTGTGTGAGAGAGAGAGAGAGAGAGAGAGAGAGAGAGAGAGAGAGAGAGAGGTGTGTGTGTGTGTGTGACGCAACTTGGCACGAACAGAGAGAGCTAATGTTAGTCATACACCATACCGGTACCCTACCACTACCTACCATACCTCACTACTACCATCACCATACTTCTCCACAAACCTACCTCAAGGATTATTGCATCACCACTACCATACACTACCACAACCTACCATTCTACACCACCACTGCTTGCCACTACCATTCCCCACACCACAACCACAATCACACCAGCAGCTAATCTACCACAGGCCTATACCATACCCTACTACCACCAAACTCCTGCACCTACCAACAGGTCCACTACCATACCCTACCATGACACTCCCATACCCCACCATGCCCCTACTGAACACACACACACACACCATGGACTTGTGTTATATGTAATTAATATTAATCACTTCACATGTATTAATTACAATCCATGTATCTTTCTATTTTACTAACCAAAGTACAGTATACTGATGTGTACCGGTAGATCCAGTCCTGATGTGGCACTACACGAACTACCGTCCACTTGTGACACTTATTAACACACTGCGGTCAACTTTGCTTACTTTTATGACACAAGACACTACCGTCCACTTATGACACTAATTACACACACTACCGTCCACTTTGCTCACTTATACGACACTAATTACGCACACTACCCTCCACTTCGCTCACGTACATGACACTGAAATCAACACCTCAGCTACCCAGCACTGCCTATCGGTACTAAACACGTCCAGTACGGGGTATCCCTTGTGAACTTAAGAGATGCCAGTGACTACATTTCCTATATATGAGATTAACGACATAAATAGTTCACTTCTTAATTAAAACATACAGATAAAAATAATATAATGCAGTACGCTGTGTCATCAACGTGTAATCTTACCATAAATAAATAAATGAATAACAATGTAACTTGCGAAGATGGCAACTCTCCCGCCACACCAGGGATCAGTGTGGTACCAGGGTAACTGATACGGTGCATTATCAGTTACCGTACCCCACTTGATCCTCTCTCTCTCTCTCTCTAAAACAACAACAATAATAATAATAATAATAATAATAATAACAGTACTAGTAGTAGTAGTATAAATAATAATATTCATATTCATCATTTTGCAAGAACTAAAACACGTGTGCCTAGTAAATATCAAAGGCGTTTTCACCTCGCCATTGCGTTAACTGCATGTGCAATCAGGTGTGTGTCTATTCTTGTTCAGCTGCAAGGTAACTCATTGAAAATCCTTGCATGGCGGGGAAATTTATCATAAAGTAATTGTTCTGTGTTCTCGATTAATGAGTCAGTTTCTTCAATTATCTCTCTCTGGACGCTACCTCGCACTATCCTAAGTTGGGAAAAAGATGTCTGGATGATGATGATGATGATGATGATGATGATGATGATGATGATGATGATGTCCGGGAAACTTGTGGATTGTACTTTGGTTAGCCTAACAACAAAGACTTTATTCACATGAAGAATGCGCACTACAACTACCTCTACCACTACTACCACAACCACCCCTACCACAACGAACTATTAACAACCACAACAACCAAACCTACCACCATCACCAGTACAACACCTATCCTAACCACACCTAACCAAACATCTCCCACCAGTACCACTTCTGCCACCACTACCACCACCACTATTACTACTACTACACCCATCCTAACCACTACCACTACCACCATTACTACATCCATCCTAACCACACCTACACCACTACTCCCATCCCAACTACACCTACTGTATGCCAAAAGCTGATGTAAATATTAGGGATCTGCTTCTCACATCACGTATACACTCTCCACCACAGTAAGATCCGTATTCTTGTCGGCTCTCAACATCTCGTCCTTAGTGATTTATTCTCCGTAGTACAACTTCTTTTTGGCATAGTATTTTCGTAGCGATTTATTAGACTACACATTACACCTCGATTTTTTTTTTCTCTATTTTAAATCGACATGGGGAAATCGGCTTAAATAGTTAAATGAACGTGTATAAAATGGTATATTAGCCTATGCAAGATAAGTCACAAAGGAAGATATGCTACGGAGCCTCCTATGCTACCCACAATACCTCCCACAAAACAGTTCATCGCATCACCATACACTCTTTAACTTCTTCCACTCGGAGCCATCCCCCCCTCCCCCCTTTGTTGCTTTCCTTACTTCCTGACACTACATTCAACTTAGGATTAACGTCTATTACTAAGAGTTAATGAAGGTTATACCTAAGTACTCCAGTCCGAAAAGACTCCCCTAAGTTAAATGAAATGGCCTGACTGTAAAAAGAAAACTATCTTACCGGTATTTATAAAGACATCACACACATGGCGGCGAACATTCCCTCACATACCGGTACTATAACAATAGGTGTGTGTGTGTGTGTGTGTGTTTTTATAGACACCGCACAGAGAAAAGTAACGTGTCATAATTATGTTGCTGCTCTGCCCCAGTCTGTTTGTCCGGGCAGACCCATCGACCACATACAAGCAGCCACTCTCCGGTGGCAGAATGCGCCTCGCTACGGTTGGAACAAGGTCCTTCCACATGGCGAGGTGCAAGGAAAATGGAGAAAGGACAACCCCAAGAGGACAAGCAGTGTATGTATCAGTAGCCTACCTAGTAGTCTTAGCCCTAAACTACTTGGTAAATGTGGTCGAGTTCCCTGCCTGGGAGTGTTGCGCAAGGGCAGCAACCAGGCCTTGACCCAACGTCACTCTCATGGTAGTACCACCATGGACGAGAGTACCGTAACCATCCATCTACTACTTTTTTAGAGGGTTGACGGGTGCTGCACCTTGCTGAGGCAGAAGGTGTCACAAGACTGTGCAGAGCAGGGGCGTCAATCTTCCTTGAGCCGGGCACATGCGCCGAATGCATACCAAAACGCGTTTTGTACCTACAGAAATACTCTAACGGTGTTTAGAAATGTCACGTGTTGGGGAGGCTCCTAAGGCCACTCCCTCCCAGGTTACACTCGTGCCGGCTCACCTCCACTTAAGACTGATCTCGTCTTTCAAATCTCCTTCTCAACTGACTCAAGAATTAGCCTAACCCCTTTAAAGCTACAGTTCTCCCCTACTCTGAATATATCGTCCGGTAGCTACACACATACACACACACACACACACACACATATATATATATATATATATATATATATATATATATATATATATATACACCGTACCCGGTACATAGCCTACCGGCATATAACGAGAAGCTGCTATGCCAGACATCCCTAAATTCTGTCACTGATACCAGTGTGAAGTAGCAACAAGAGTGTGACCCTTTACGAGGAGTGTGGTGTGCTGTGTGTCAAGAGGCGCCTACTGCTGTGTGTCAGGGTACAGGTGTGGTGGTGGTGGTGGTAGGCCTTTAATTTAGTGTTGGGGCAACCACTAGTATTACCTTGCACAACCACTCATTCATCTTTATGTGTGTGTGTGTGTGTGTGTGTGTGTGTGTGTGTGTGTGTGTGTGTGTGTGTGTGTGTGTGTGTGTGAGAGAGAGAGAGAGAGAGAGAGAGAGAGAGAGAGAGAGGGAGAGAGAGAGAGAGTTTTAGCACACATTCACCTTCCACTCACAACTCTACCTTCCACCAACACAACCACACCACACTCCACATCACCACCATCGTACTGCAGTGCTATAAGAAAGCGAGTACATGGCGATAACACTGTGCACCATTACATCACACCATTCCTACTTCACCACCCACACCATTAATTCACTCACCACCACCACCACACTACACCACACACCCACTCCCTCTCCCACACTACACAACTCACTCCACCGCCCACAACAACACCCCACTCCATCCACACCACATCCACCCCCTCTCTACACCCCTTCACAACTCACTCTACCACCCACAACAACACCGCACTCCACCCCTACACCCACACCTCACCTCCACCACACCACGACCACCACACCCACACCACACCGCGCGAAACAGCTGAGAGAGAGAGAGAGAGCGTCAGCTGGCCACAATAACAACACCGACAGGGCAACACAGTGAGTAGGAATCGATTGTATTACCGGACTCAAGACTGACCTAGGGAATGTGTGTGTGTGTGTGTGTGTGTGTGTGTGTGTGAGAGAGAGAGAGAGAGAGAGAGAGAGAGAGAGAGAGAGAGATCCTTTTCACCACAAACTGGACCAAATTTTCACCATTTATTCATTTCACGTAGCTCAGTGGCAGAAAAAGACAATACTACGACTCCACATCCTTTCCATAGCACTTCTTCGTGACTAGCATCGTATCTTAGTGTAAATCTATTGCCACAACCCAACTTTCAAGACGACGAGATGGCAATTTTAGGCCAAGTAAAAAATAAAATGATTATAGCAAAGTGTGGGGGGTAGACAGACAGACAGATGGACGGACAGATACACAGCCTACATACATACACACAAAGTACATACACAGACACATACATACATACTGGTACATACATACACACAGACAGACACGAAGGCACACTGATAGATATACGAACATATTGACAGAAAATGAGGTAGAGACGGATATGAACGAATGAGGGTATAATTGCATGGAAAGTGAAGTGTGGGTAAGGTGAAGTGTACGGAGGATATGAAGCGTGATAGAAAGTGAGGAGTGACAGGGGTGAGAGATAAAGAGAGTGGGTCCATGGGGTGAGAGAGGGTGTGAGGGGTGAAAGACAGGGTGCAAGGGGTGAGAGAGAGAGAGAGAGAGAGAGAGAGAGAGAGAGAGAGAGAGAGAGAGAGAGAGAGAGAGAGAGAGAGAGGATGTAAAACTGAGTGAGGTGTGTGAATGAGCGAAATTATAGGGCAGGTGTGGGTGAGAGTTGGTTCAGGAATGTGTGTGTGTGTGTGTGTGTGTGTGTGTGTGTGTGTGTGTAAGTAAATAGTGAGTACCAATGTGTGCGTGAGGGTGCATGTGCGCTGTGTGTGTCTGGGTGTAGGTGCGTGTCTGTGTGTGTACGAGCGCTATGTGTGTGCAGTAGAGTATGCGTAAGTTTCTGCGTGTGGGGGAACGAATGTAAACAAACTTACGTAAACACACAATTTAGTTACGTATGTGATCAATATTTCCTTTAGCTGCATCATCTTCCATCTTTATCTTGCTCAAAAAAAAAAAAAAAATAATAATAATAATAATAACCCAATAGCCTCCTGATGCGGGTTGGAACATTCGCCAGTACTGTCATAGAAGCTTCCTAACATTTCTTCCTCAGCGATTTATTTATACATTGTACTTAACATCCACTTGTATGTGACTTATATCGCCTTCATATCGGCATTTGCTTCCCTAACATACACGAGGCCAGGGAAGAGTAATATGCAAAATAAGTCGCCAAGATAAAGACACTGCGACACCTACAACACGCTCCCTCATGTAATCCAGGACCCAAGCTGAAGGATATTTGAGTGAAACTGTATGTACGTATGTAAGTATGTATGTATGTATGCATTTTTATCTCCATGTGCGTGGTATAAGTTTGTGTACCATATAATATAATGTTCGTATGAATGCATGTACGTACGGTATGTATGTAAGTGGGCAAGCGTTTTTATGTACCGGTACCATATAATATACGTTTGTATGTAGGCTTATGTATGTATGTATGTGTGTGTGTATGTACGTATGAAAAAGTTAGAATGTAGTGGTTGGCATGAGAGACAGACAGACAGA
This sequence comes from Coenobita brevimanus, assembly GCF_032717465.1. Classification (NCBI taxonomy): domain Eukaryota; kingdom Metazoa; phylum Arthropoda; class Malacostraca; order Decapoda; family Coenobitidae; genus Coenobita; species Coenobita brevimanus. Next base: position 57,437,358 of record NC_136966.1, read on the forward strand.
CAGACAGAGGGGAGAGGGGGAATGAGCGTGAGGAATGCAGAGTGAAGTGAGTCAGGTCATGTCAGGTGAAATCCCTCTAATGGAGTGAGAGGTGAAGAGATGAGGTAGGGTAATACATGACATGTACGGTGACGTGAGGTGAGGGGGTGTGGTGGTGAGGTGAGGGAGGTGTGGTGCGGTGTGGTGTGATGAGGTGAAATGAGGCCTGTAGAAGTGACAAGAAGGTGTTAAAGACTAGGGAAAATGATCCTACGTGACAGTGAAGTGATGTGGAGCTGTGACGTGAGCAGTGAAGTGTGGGCGTGAGAAATTTTTGGCCACCGAGACAAAGGTTGATAAAGCTCCCTAACACCTTTTCCTGTGCGATTTATTTTGCTTATTTACACCTTACTGTCCTCATCTGCGTTACATAAATCCAATAACGCCATAACGGTACGGTACTCTATAAATATCGTACCGTACAAAAGGATATTAACCAGCCCTATCCAAAAATAATTCGCCAAGGAAAAGATGTTAGGGTGCTTCCTTAACTGACAAGAATACGTGCTAAAGTAAAGCTGAGATGCTGAAGTGAGGTTAATATGAGTGGCATGATTGAATCGAATACTGGAATGAGTAAAGTACCGTATAGTAGTGATCTGTGTGATATCGGAGAGAAATGAATGTGGATATACAGGTCTTGTGGAATGACGTGAGTGAGATGACATGACAGGTGGGGTGAGATGAACTAACATGACAGGTGGAGGTGAACATGACTGATGAAGTAAGATAAACATGAGATGAACTAGCATGGAGAAGAACATGAGATGAACTAACATGACAGGTGGAGGTGAACATGACTGATGAAGTAAGATAAACATGAGATGTACTAACATGGAGATGAACATGACATGAGATGAACTAACATGACAGTGAGATGAACATGACGGGCGGAGATGAAGTAATATGACAAGTGGTGAGAACTAACATGACAGGTGGTGAGATGAACATGACAGATGGAGTGAGGACTAAAATGACATGATTTAACATGACAGGTGGAATGAGATGAATTAACATGACAGGTGGAGTGAAATAAACTAACGTGACCGGTGGGACAGGATGACATGCGAGGTGGACTGACAAATAAGACGGAAATGACAATAATTATGAAATAAACTTTAAATAACAAACGGACTTAACCGACACGTGGGATGGGCTGACAAATAAGGGACGGTATACACTGCCATGACAGGTGCACTGAATCAGGTATATGGGCATGTAGAGAGATAGACTGATAGATAGATACATATAGATACAAAGACAGTCCAGCTAAAGTATTTTAAACTGCGAGCGAATGACAGACCTGCTGTGTGAGGACGGGGTCGACCTTGGGCACCTCCAGCTCCTTGAAGGGTTGAGGAGCAGCGCCTTCATACTCCTTGAGGCTCACCGTCTCCTCCCTGGCCACAAAAACGTCCGGATATCGCACCAAGAAGTCCCGGAACTCCTTCACGTGTTGTCCGGACACGTGACGCACCTCCGGGGACGCCTGGGAGCGGTGTCCGAGGAGTGATTTGATGGGCACTTCGGTCCCGGCGCCGTACTGCCTTAGCTTGCCCACGAAGTAGTCAACCGCCTCCTGCGCATAGTCTCTCTTCCCCAGCAGCTTCCCCGTCGGGTCGTGCGGATTGGAGATGCCGTTGCTGTAGTTGGTCACGCTCACGTAGTCATCCTCGAGCGTGAACAGGGACGGATACTGCTGCAGGAACTTTCTGAGGCCCGACTGTGAGCCGCCAGCGATCTGACGCATCTCCTTGGTAAAGCCCTTAGTCCCGAACTGACAGCTGAGGTCATGCAACGTCCTAGGTTGACCCTTGTCCATGAGCCGGTCAAGAAAGAATAATAGGGTGAGGTTCCTGACATGATCATAATCTTTAGTATCCATTATTCACTGATAATAAATAAAAATTTTAACAGACGTCGAAAAAAAAATTAACTGGCATGGGTACACCCCGCGAGAGAGCCGACACTTCCTCCCCCTCCACACTCCTCAGCCACACTGAGGATCGCAGCGTCACCTAGCACATACATACACATGAATCCACCGCACATTTAAAAGCTCCATGAAAGCTATTGCATCCATTTATCTGCTGTTTTTGTGATCGGTCATCAGAAGGATAATTATCTTACATTCCTTTATCTTCCACTTTACGATGGAATTGAATTTTCTGTTCGAGAAGCTATATGAGCTGGGATTTGCGTTGGTCACTGCTGAAGGTTTCGATTAGTAAACTCATAGTAATGAAAACAATGTGAATTTTCTAATGATAATGTTATATTCACATAATATTAAAATGTCATTAAGTATTCGATTGTTTGTTGACGCACAGTTGTCAGACATGAACAGCTGTCGCGAAGGTGAAAGTTATCGTACTGCATATAGTAATGACAGTTGCATTCAGACGCATAATTTTATTAACTTACCCAAGTCATTACGCTACAATAGACGTGTAACTATTTATGGCATACAACTGTTTGTATACCGTAAGCACTACTGTCACTATGCAGTTTGCAGATTTTGCTGTTTCGCATAAACATTTAAATGGAAAACTTGTCTAGCTGATATGCCTGCCACAGTTAATATACTATCCATATTACGATATAAGCCCAACTGCCGTATTTCTGTCACTGTAATCCAAACGGAAGCTTAAGAAATTGGTATCAGTGGCACTCTGACCACAGACACTAGGGTGAATAGAGCGAACGCAGACATTTATGACCTTGAGCCCATCGAATGTACAAAAAACAAGAAACAATAACATTTGTGATACTTAAGTCTAGGATCTCCGTCACCATCATTAAATATTCAGTATATCGCTTAAATTATTTTTCTAGTCTAGCGCATGTTCTTTAAAAAAGTATTGAAGCAATTTCAGTTTGAAGTACAGTATGCTTGATGTTTAGTACTTGCCATTTTCTTTCCTCCTCATAAGAGCTTTTTCCAGTTCCAGAAGACTTATTTCTATAATTACCTATTTCGTAAATTCCTTGCTTTATACTGTAATCATCTAACACTGCATGCATCGCACCTACAGTGTACTGGTTTAGCCACTGAATGATGAGAAACCTGAAATGCGAAATAAAACAAGCTGTAATATCCCTGCAATGATATATAGGCTAACTGAAAAACAAGTGATGAACACTGTGAATCCTTTCAGAGACTGAAACACTTGAATTAGGCATTTTTCTTTTTTTTCTTGGAGGGAACAATCTTGCAGGCTCCTAGTCTTTGGTTCCTTCTTCCTTTTATATATACTGAAAACAGATAAGCTTTAACTCACTGGCAAACACGGAGCACAAACTGCAGAATTATATGGACATATAAAAGCATTACCATAACTAATATCCTCCCAGCAAACAAAGCCAAGAACCAATGATGTCCCACCTTCTACTCTCCTCCCAAGTACCTCACTGCAAAGCTACCCCCACTCTCAATTAATTACTGGTTCTGTACCTGGTTAACTATCACCTGTTGGAAAATTGTTGCCTCTCTGTATCAAATGTTGAAGCATTACTGGAGATGGGTTGTAAGGTATGCTGCCACCTGTGAAGAAATATTAAGGAAATAATTTATGACAATATAAAAATGTTTTGCCACTAAATACGTACAGCAGTAATAGCAGTTGACTAACCTTGGTCTGTGTTGCCAAGCAAACCCATCCACCGCAGGCTGGCAGTCACCTCTGCAGGGCTGTCCCAGGCAGTGAACCAATGTTTCCATGTGGTGGACAAGCACCTCGCCGCAGAGGCACAGGGAAAGAGAGTTAACAGGGGCACTACAGCAGGTCCCACATCATCCAGTGTTTGGTTATAAGGTTACCACCCAGCGTTGTAAATGGTTTCCTGGGTTACAGGAAGGCATTAGGCTTGTCACTCAGTGTAGAGTCACCTAAGAAAAAAGTTGGCAACACTACATCAAGTGAGTGGATGATGGTTGCCACCACCTACCGCTATTAAAAACGATGTAATTGACTAAACGAGGATGCCAACCTCGGTTGGGTATGATCAAACTGACCGGTTCAGTGATATGTTGGGAGGTAAAGAAACAAGAGGTTCGGTATCACATATATTTGGTAAATTAATTAGCACATATGCATACTGCTAGTACAGGACCGGTCACAGCACATCTCGCAGTCACCATCGGGTCCGGAAGACAGGCAAACAAAAGCTAAATGACAACACAGTGAGCAAAAAATGTAAATTATAACTGATATTTACACAATTCAGGTCAACTGGTTATTTACACAGCACAATGGATAACTAACATGAGACAAGGGAGGAGCTAAGGTGCGGGATTGTAACGGATTGTGGCTTGTGCGGTAATAAAAAAATCGGAAACAGCCAACCCCATATTATCCTCTCTGAGATGTTGTGACCATAGGCTAGGCTACAGAATTCCATGGTGGCATTACACGGAAAAAAAAAAAAGGAGGGGGGGGGGTGTCACATCTTGGGGTATCAAACCTAAGCAAGGCCATCTCTCTGACTGGGGGATTCTAACCACTACACCACCAGGTGTATATTCCTCTTAATAATATGTGCTACATTAGAAAAACTGAAGTGCTCCAGCTTGGCCAGTAAGTTTTTCATGACCCTGATATGCAAGAACTATGAGATGCTGAGCTGCTCCCATCTAAAGCAACTATGTATATATTAAAAACTATGAAATATTTGTGCTGTGGTTGACAACACAACACTATCAGTATGTTGCAGGAGGGCCCGGGAGAGGGGGTATCAACGGTACCAAAACACCGGGGCCTGGGCACAACAGGACAGCCTAGAAACCCAGCCAGGTGCTTCTTCATATGTAAATACTTTTCAGTAGCATAAACAAATTCTAATATAACTCATAATTTTTTCACACACAAGAAGAAGAACATGTTGAGTCAGGAACAACAACATACATGACTGAGAGGGTCCATGTCAGTACGACTAATGGGTCAGGGGCCTGTGACACTCCTCTACACCAGTGCCCTGTGGCATCTCCCTGGGCCGGACTATCAGTGACTCCCGTTTGTATCCTCCGTGAACGCCAACCAGTCACAAAAAGGGGAGGTGGGATGAGTAATGTATAACTGCTAAAAATATACAGTGCCAAGACTGTCAGGCAAAACAGTGCAGCAACATTCTAAAACAAAGACTCATTCTGATGGACAGGTTGTGAATTAAGATGGTAAAAGTGACATTTGAGTGAGAATTATTAGCCCAATGAACCTATGATATCATTTTCATTTTATTCTTTCCAATTTTGATGATAGTACTGTATATAGTTTATGAGAGACTGTTCATACTGGAGGGGCTGAATATGACATCATTAATAAAACCCTTCAATAAGAAAGTCTATTTGTAATCTGAATAATATCATCATAAGGCAGCTAAATAAAGAGGTCATCACCCACATTCAATTCCTCACAACAAAACATCCCAGATAAACACAACCTCGCTGCACTGGCCTGCGGACTTTATGTGACACTGACTCTATCTGTGGGTATGTACAAGTGAGAGAGTTGTGGGCCTTATGCATAGTCAATTCCAAATCATAATCAAACTCGCTGATGATTCACACCCTTCCACACCTGCCCATATCTCCATATCTCCCTCTGTCTAACTCCACCATCTTTAGGTATAGTGCACTCCAAATTAGAATGATATAGTCACTCAAACTCCATTACCAAATTAGAATTATAGTCACTCAGCTCTATCACCAGCAACTCTAGTCCAATCCAAGTTACAATTACCTGTACAGTATGGGGTTAATGAGGGAGTAGGGACAGGTGTGCAAGGGTGTGAATTGTGACAGAGTGTAATTCTAATCTGGAATGAGCTATAGTTTGTAGTGATGTGACTCCACAAGTAATCCATTATAAAAAATGCACTTTATATAAAAAGAGGCAGAAAAACCAAAACAGTGTAGTCAAATTCACAAAAACCACTTGAGAAGAGTACCTGCAACTCCGAAGATCAAAGTTATAAGATACAGGTTACCATGTGCATAGAAAAGCGACAACCTGAAAATAAAGACAAATTCTGAATCATAACATTTCCAAATACTGTATGTGGGGAAAAAAAAAAAAAAAAAAAAAAAAAAAAATGACTAACAATAAGGACTTCCCAACACTAAGGTCTGTATTCTCATCGGTTACGGTAACTCCCTAACATCTTTCCCTTACCAACTTATTTTCACATACAGCTCATTAATAATTTCTTGTGTATTACTCTTCCCTTCCATGTTAGTGTTTAAAAGACAAACATTCAAGACAGCAATAAGGTGTAATTTGAGGGAAGGGGGGGAAAGCACCACACAAGGAGGAATGACAGCAACACTGGTGTGGCTGCCTGAATGTTACATGAGTGTTATGGCCATATAATTACAACTGAGTGCACGGAGGTGTAAGCAAGCCTCCAATTTTGGGTTGTAATTTAAGGAACACCTACAAAAGTTAAATGTTAATAGCCTGCATCCCAAATTACAAAGTGCCGTTGGCAATGGTACAGAAAAGCCAGACATATTTTAGGCTCTCCAGTCTTAACGCACTGTCCAAACATCTCCAAATCAACAGATCTTGAATTAGGTTCTCTTATTTTTTGTTTTTGTTTTTCTTGGAGGGAACAATCTCATGGACTTCTGGCATTTGGTTCCTTCTTCCTTGCAAAAAATAAACAAGTAAACACATACATTGCCAGACGCCATGTATCCCAAACGGGGTGGCCAAGGGCTTAGAGTTAATTGTTTTACAGGGAGGGGCACTAATCCTCCACCAACCCCACTTGACACGTAGGGAGAACGAGCCAACAGCATCTGGTGTTCCCAGGCGGTCACCCATCCAAGTACTAACCAGACCCAACGTTAAAAATAAAGAAATCACATGCTTCCAAAATTACCATAAAAAAACAGGGGGGCTTGTTCACTTCCTTACATTACCAGTATCACAGTACTGTACTTCTAACGTCCTTATAGTGTGATTTTCTAACCTGATGAAGACCCCAACCTCTCTCAGCTTAGTGGATGGCCAGGTGTGGTAAGACTGGAGGGTCAATTGTACTTGTAACCACGGAGACTCATTTCTACCACATAACTAAGGTTCACTGAATTTCTTGCAACCTCAGCTTAGTACCGAACACAGTGGTTCAGTTTCATTGGATGAAAAAATATTATAGCAACCAAGGAAACTTATTCCTACCTCATAACTATGGTTCATTGAATTTCATGCCTCCACGACTCAGTATTCAAGACATAGTAGCGGCCCAGTTCTGTCAGGTGAAAACAATATGATATAGAGTGCACATCAACTCCAGCAGACATGTGCCACCTTCAACAAGACCAGACCCCCTCATAACAATCTAACCTACATGATTCTAATGATACTAGTCATAATAATTACACTAGATGATTCTTACTAACCCTTTGAACCCAGGAACACCTTTTCCATTTTATTCTCACCATCTCCTCAATTTTATTTAGCTTAGGGTAGACTTTTTGACCTGGTGATAGCATTTTCAAACTGGAGGGGTCAGATATAGCCTTAATGAGACCCTTCAATATGATAATCCTTCCCTGAGCCAAATATAATCCTTGAGCAACAGCAAGAATAAGAAAATAAATCACACCTGGAGTCAAACGGTTAATTAACAGTAAGTGGCACAGCTTCCACACTCAAAACAACCCTTAGATTTTTTAAAACAGGTTACAATCATCAGACAAATGAAAATAGTCTACATTACTTCCACATACACAACTACAACTAACTCAGCATTGCAAGCACAGTTAGGCACCATTCATAAGGCTACAGGTTGACAGACATCGCGGCCGCAGATCCACCTATCCTCCTCTCGGGTTTACCTTGACTCCATGCATTCAGTGACATATTCCCTTCCTTCATTCCTCCTACCAGCATTTTATTCAGTCTCTTCATTCTTCCTACCAGCATTTTATTCAATTTGGGAAAGGCCTCTTGTAGTGAAGGGGTTAATAAATGCTCTACCTTACCCCTTCAGTTCAAATCTTTCCTAAATTGAATAAACTAATCTGTATAAAGCAAGATTAAACTGGAAATATACATCGTGGGACTGAAGAAGCTTAAATTTTAGCTCTGCACTGAGTAATGTGTAACTGATTTAATCTATTTAAGCTTTGCCTTTGTATCTGGAATTCAACTGTGTCTATAGTTCGTGCACCATAACTTGGCAGAAAGTTTGGTCTTTTTGCTGCCTGTAGCTCAATGGGAGAGTAAGAGAATATCCCCTGTAGTGCAGCTCTACATCCTTTCCATAGCACTTCTTTGTGACTAGCACCATACTCTAGCATTAATCTCTTGTTGCAACTCAGCATGCAAAATAGGGGGGTCGCCAATTTTAGGCCAAGTTAAAGTGGACAGAGTACAGAACACAGCTGACCTTAACAGCTAATGAGCACTACATAGTCATAAAACTTCTGCCCCTTCTAACAAGAGTCTTTTAGTAACAAACTTTATAATGTTACAATGCACACTACACCTGCCTTGTTACAAATAAAACTGTATTCTAAAAGGTACTGGTTGCATTACATGATAAAAAATCCTCTGGTCACTTCTTGGGATCAAACCTATGGAAGGTCATCATTCCAAATGGGGCATTCTAACCACTACACCACCTGACTAAACAGTAAGTCATCCACCAGAATAAAGAATAAGTCATAGAACTGTACAAGGCCTAGTTCTTTCACAAGTACCTCTTCTTCTAAACCTGTCCCACAGAGCAGCAGACACACACAATAATTCATTAACTAGCCTCAAGTATCTTCTCAAAAAAATCCTGCTGCGAGTGCTTCCACTCAGTACTATAGAGTTATGAGGCAGATCCAGAAAATGTACCACTGACTAATGAATCTTGTATTGTACTCTCTAACCACTGCACAGTAATAACTAACATCAAAATGATCTACATGAGTATACAAGCATTGAATTTTTCCTGTACACAGTTGAATCAGAAGCTAAGATGATGATGGTGCCTCAAACAAGGAAGAATGGAAGTATAGCCTATTTCTCCTAACCTCACGTAGATCCCTAACCATTTTCAGCTTGGCTGATGACCCAGTGTATTTAGACTGAAGGGTCACTAACAAGTAACCAAGGAAGATTATTCCAATCTCATAAATATGGCTGACTGTAACTATGACACAATATTTAAGCTGTAAGTGGTCCAGTTCCATCAGGTGAAAACAAACGTAGTGTGAGAGAGATCTACCATAAAGGCCGAGTCCAAGTACTACTCCCACCAGGCTCAAAAAAGATGTACAAAGCACCAGCAATGCTCACAGTCAGTACTATCCCATCTTCGTCCTGGCGGCAATATTAGATGCTTTTATCTATGTTGATGAATGAATGAAGAAATGATTTAACTTTGTTTGTGCTAATTGACTTCCATTTGCCTGCAGCATGGCTATGCCTGTGATCAATCAAACTTAACCAACACTTGTACTGGGCAGGTCCCTCCTCTGGCCATCTCTCATTATATGACCGCAACAATCTTCAAAATGGTCATTAAAAAGTAAGCTATTCCAACAGTCCTCTGGTTTGCAAAAGCTGAATATATGAACTGTATATATAAGCCTTACCATATCTCCATCTTCAGGTGGGAAAAAGAGGGTGGGATGACAATGATAATGACATATAAATGTATCTGGTATTCAGAACCCAAGTTGTACTTTCTTGTGGCACATTGAAGTTGGTAAATATCATCTTCATCTTGTCTTGTTGTTGTTGCTGTAGCCCCAAGCTCATCTGGATGTGAACCTGGTGGACTGCAGGCTAAAGCTGCCCTTCTGCAGTTCACCATCCTCCTTTCAGGGAAGAGGAAGGGGGTTGAGGGACACATATAATCAAACAGCAGAGCCACCTGGTTATGCTGGCAACACCACATGAAGGCATCCCTTCTTCCAGTACAACTGTTAGATCCTCAGGACCTTATATAACTTCTCCTACTATAAAACTTCTAATTCTACAACACAACTGTCCTTAACTGTTATTATACTGTTGATGACCTACAGTACCTTACTATGTATAATACTTTACAAGTATACATTAAACATTATAATACTCTTCTTTGTAAAAATATTCCTACAGGCAAACAGAAACAGGCACTACTGTATTATGCCAAATATTAACAAGTGGTTCTTGTAACAGCAGATAAAAGGACATCTTGTAACTGGATTTGAGGACTTCTTAACACCTTTTCCTTTGTGATTTATTCTGCTCATTACAATTTTTGTAGGTTGCTGATATAAAGTATGCCAGTGTTAAAAGTACAGAAAACCACACAAAAAAAAACTGAAGTGTAATATGCTAAAAATCACTACAAAAAAAGTGCCAAAAAGCCTCCAATACCACTTACTTTCTCTCTCTCTCTCTCGCTTTTTTAATGATTTAGTTTCTCTGTCTCTCTCTTTCTCACTTTCATAAACTGTCTTCTACACTGTGGGTGGCTATGTGGTGCAGGCTCTCTTGGGATGGACACGTGGCTGTGTGTGGGGTGGCAAGACATTCAACTTACTCTGCTGGAAGTCTTGAGCTGGTATTCTCATCAGTTAAGGAAGCTCCCTAACACCTTTTCCCAAGTGATTTATTTTGCTTATTACTAACCTTGCTGTCTTCTTCCATGTTAATTAAATCTTTCTAATACCACCATATTCTGCATAAATAGTGTACACAATAATATCATTCAGCCTTATCCCCAAAAAAATCAGTAAGGAAGAGGTGTTCAGGAACTTCCTTAACCACTGAGAATACGAGCTCTGGTGGTGTATGGCTGGGGAGAAATTTGTTGACATTTTACTGTATGTGCTAGTAATATTTGATCCTCAGAAACATTACCTCCTGGGGCCAAATTCAATATACTACTTTCACAATGATTAATAACGGTGGTGGTATTCCATTTTACTATAGCTGAGTACTCATGGTGACAGTATCAAAGTATGGTGATAAAAATAGGGAGTAAGGTGACGGGATGATAATGGCAGAATGGAGTCACCACCACCACCTACACTCTCAACCACAGCAGTGCCAAGTACTGAATGGATGATGAAGAATACACAAGGTAGAGGCAAGGTTCTTTCCTGAATAGTTTTCTTTGATGAAGCTTTACAGCAAAATTACTCAGAAATAAATTGGGACTCTACCTCGTTTATTCTTGATCCACCATTTACCAACTTGTTACACTGTCACATTGTGCATTAACCCCTAAAGACCACAATTCCACCACCCTCACTATACCCTGAGCCGCATTTTGGGTCCGATTTTTCAACTTTCACCACGGTACCTGTCTTGAACTGGAGGCTGCAGGAGGAACAGAGGGACCAGGCATGGAGGACATGATTTAAATATAACAATGTGCATGTCATATGGGATGCCATATTCCACATTTCTGGTAATGATGTAAGTGTGCAATGTACAGTACCCGTGCAGTTGTGCTATTACATTTTGAACAATTACTTATCTTCAAAACAGTTTTCTGTCTGAACAACTGTAGTTAAAATTCATGAACAACAACAAACTGAAGCATCAAGTACAATATTTAACTTTATACTATCTTATACGGGGAAGACCAAAGAATACAATTGGACAACAATATTGGAGTGAGACAATTACTGTACTGAATTTCACAGCTATAATTCAACAGTGATGCTGGTTTGGCAACTGCGTAATAAATGGAAGTTTATCATCGCTGCTCTGACAGGTGTTAGTGGTAACCTGTTGTTGTTGTGACTCCAGCCTCATCTGAATGTGAACCTGGTGGACTGCTGGCTGAAGCTTTCCTTCTCCTGCAGTCCACCATCCTCTTTTCAGGGGACAGGGAGGGAGTGAAGGACATCTGTATAACCAGACAGTGGAGGCACCTGGTTATATCCTACAAAATACCATACATACACCACCATAATTAAAGCAATCAAGCAACTCAGTATCTGCAGCATCAGTGTAAATGGAAGAGACTGAGGGTATTAGTGTAGTATAACAACTCACTCCTGTCTACACTACACCAGCACACTACACACTACCTTCTACAATTCTCATATTCACAATTAAACATTATGAGTAAGTAACATTCATGAATTATAATGTGATGTGAATGATGATAATTAAAATCTATGCTTAGGGGGCAATACACTCATTAAAAAAAATCATCAATAAAAAGTTAATAAGAGCTAGACATTGTTTGTGCTGAGACCTCCTACAGGCCTGCTAGTACAGTGCACATATGCTCATGTATGTGTGCACTTGTGATTTGTGCATGTGTGCATGTGTGTGTGTGTGTGTGTGTGTGTGTGTGTAAAATTTATACTAGAAAGTCACTCTATACCTCTGACTTAGTTAAGCCACAGCATTTTGTTATAACGTCTCAAGATGCAACAATTTATCTCTGTGGGTGTATCAACACAAAGAGATCTAAAATACTCTACATCAGAACTTCCAGTATAACAACACATCAATGGCAAGCCATGGTGATAAAAACTACACAAGATAACACGTAAACTCTCTCACATAAAAATGTAACTGTGTGTGCTGGCAACTTGTGAGGACTCCAGTCTAACAATATCGTCACTACAAAAAGCTCTTGTTGGTTTATATACGTGTGGGTGAAGCCTATCCTCACCCCTTTTGTGACGACTGCTCGGAAACGTGACAAAACGCACACACAAGCAGTTTTGATGTGTGTTTGTGTAAGCATGATCATCTTTTCTTTCCGACTCTCTAACGCAAGACAGTCAATCAGTACTCTCAGTCCTTCACATATGCAACACATCAACTCTGAAGCTGTCTTCCTCTGTCTGTCTTTCCCAATGCTTAGAACCTCTAGTCTTTTAAATGCAATGTGTCCAGGCATCTCAGAATGAATGGATCTTGAACTGGCTTTATTTTTGTTTAGTTTCATTGGGAAAGAACAAGTTTTTCAGGCTTTATGCTCTGTGTTCTTTCCTTTCTGCTAAAAAAATAAAAATTCTTCACACAGAGACTCGCCATCTAGAAAGGAGTACATGCTGGATTCACCCACACTCATAAAGACCCCATGAACTTTTATGAGTGAAAGTATATGAGGACAACAGGTGACACTTCATACACCACTGATTATAAACACCACCAACAAGGAAAACTGCTGGGTGATAGTAAAATATCTGTCTAAAAAATAAAATGAACAAACAGAGATGAAACTGTATGTGAAATCCTAACAGTGTGGGGACAACTGATGACATAATACGACACATTCCAGGACCGACACAACACACGTCCTGGTGACATCTTCAAATAAAGGCACAGCATATGATACAAGAAAAATATATAAAGTGTGAGGACAGATAAAGATAACTAAGAAATGAAAAAGTGTAGTGAACAGAATGACACCAATCTGAATAAGATAAAAAAAAAGCTTATAGAGGAAGAAAGAAATGAGAGTAATGTTATGAGAAGGAAGTTCAAAACTCTCATAGTCAGCAAAACTTTCGTATGCTATTCCAAATAATGCCAGGTAATTTTATTCAGCTAAGAATGCACGTGAAATTGCTAAGTGACTACAGAATTATGAAAGGGGCAGCCAAATTGAGTTTTGTGCAGGAGAAACAAGTGAATGAAGAGGAAGAACTGGGATGTGTGTGTGGGAAAGGAAAACAAGAGTGGAAGCTCGTGAAGTATATGAGGTAGGAGGGTGGTGCAAGGGAAGGAAGAGACATGGTTAAATTATGCCTGTGTGAAAGGAAGTTGTGAAGGAGAAAGGGGTGGTGAGGTGTATGAGGTCGGAGAGGAGAAGAGACATGCAAGAAATATTGCATATGTGTAAGAGGAAGATGTGAAGGAGGGGAAGGTGATGAAGTGCATGAGGTGGGCTAGGGGAAGACATATGAGAGAGATATGTGAGCAAGAGGAATATCTGAAGGAGGAATAGGTGGTGAGGTGTATGAGATGGGCTAGGATGGTACTGGTGGAGGGGGTGAGGCCATCAGACCCAGCCACCAGTCAATTTGTGGAAGAGCTCCTCATTTAGGTTCTGATTGGCATCCTTAGTGCGCATGGACAGGAAGATGTAGCCACCGATGAACTCATGAACAACCTGAAATAACAAACACCTGGTACTTGGGAGAAGAATGCAAGACGGATGACTTGTAATGAGAAATCTGCACAGTAAAATGGAGGGATTCTGCTGCAGCCCCAGGTTCATCTGAATGTGAACTTGGTGGACTGCAAGCTGAAGTCCATCATCTTTCAAGAGACATGGAGGGAGATGAAGGATGTTTGTGTACTTGGCCAGAAGAGCCACTAATTCATAATGGTGCCACCACAAGAAGGCATCCCTTTTCACTGCATGGAAGGAGTCTACATAAGATGTATGAGATGAACTTGTGAACCACCTTAAACAACAAATACTTAGAAGAGAATTAGGAACTGGCAACCAATTATGAGACATTTATAAAGGGAATGGAAAGAGTCTAATTTAGATCTACAGGAAGATGTATTCCTTAAAGAACTGATGGACCTCCAGCAACAACAAATATTTAGAGAACAAACATAATGGATAACTTATCCATAGTACCATTTCCCAGAGTAAATTAGGCATACTTATATTCAGCTATTCATCGTTCTGTAAATTCTAGCATACTCATACTTAAATATTCAGAGTGTAGTCTCTAGTGTGACAGTATGCACAGTATGTTCAATAACTGACCTTGCAATCAGCGGTGAGGCAGGAGAATACTACATGATCATCTTCAAACTGGATCATCATATGCCGAGTCTCCCAGTTCACATTCCACGCCTGAAACATACATACGTTATCGGCACACAGGGAGAAATGAAAGGTGGTGTGTCTCGATATCACAGTGCCAGTAGGTTTGTTCAAGTAAAAGAGCTACACCTACAGTACATAAGAAAATAGTGTTTACTCAGAGGATAAAGTCATTTTAGCCCAACTTGGGTTGTCTCTGGGTATGGAATACATGGAATATATTGGCTATGTATAAACCCTGGGTTTTATAAACACTGGGTTCATGTCCTAGTAAGCCTAGGGTCACAAAACAACAGATAACTACAATAAAGGAAAATGGAAACACTTAGAGTTATGAATAAGGGCAATGTAAGTGGACAGAGGCAGTGTACCTTCATGGTGTTGTAGCGCCATGTCTTGATATGGTCACCAGTGTTAAGATCCATCCTCATAATGCGGTTGAATGCCACACCCAGGAGCTCCTCACGCTGCAACAGTCATCAATATCAACATCAACAACAGAATCACCATCACCATCATCGTTACCATTTTCAGCGTTGTTGTCGTCGTCCTCTTCATCATCATCGTCATCATCCTTATCATCATCCTAACTCTATTTATCACTAGCATATGGGTTTGGTAGGTTGGTATGAAAATTAGCTTGGTAGGAGAATGAAGTGCCAAGCTCTTCAACATCTTGCCGTCACTCACAATAATCATCATCATCATCATCATCATCATCACCACCACAGAGGATAACAATGAGCTATACAAGCGTGAGGGAGTAGGTAAATAGACTGTAACTGCTATAAATACACACTGTACCTTCTGTCCCATGTGCTTGACCAGGAAGAGTGCAATACCATACTCAGGAAGTGCCTGCCATGCTCTGATGTACTGCAATTTGGCGTCCACCAGCGGGAGGTCCTTCACGTTGGCATGGGCCTCCAGGATCCTCTGTACCGCCTGTAAAAGCAACTATGAATCACAACACACCCACTGCATACTCACTACCAACCCCACCATAACAAAGGGTCACTACACTGCTGTCTTTACACTTTTACAATGTTGCCCGTACACTACCCACTCTGCCAACCCCACTGTAACAAAGGCTTCACTAAACACTCACTGCCAACCCCACAAAAAAGGTGTTACTACACAACTGGTGCCAAATGATCAAACAATAAATCACTACACAGATACTGCCAACCCCACAACAACATATCACTACACACTCACTACCAACCCCACAACAACACACTCATTGACTACAAAACCACAACACAAGCATCACTTCACCGATGTCTTTACATGTTTACAACACTCTCTGTATTATTCATTCGGAAAAATGTTCCTAACTTCCATCACACTCACGTCACATCATCATCTTGGCCCTTTTTTCCCAGCTAAAGGTGGGGTGAGGTAGGATCCAGAAACAAGGGGTTAGAAAGTACAAACATGAAGACCTATTAACAGCTATCTCAGTGAACTAGGGTCACACAAATAATTTCCACATCATTCAGGCCTCTGGAACAATATACTTCAAATGATACAACCAGCACTGGATGATGCACTCCTCACAACAAACAACAACCATTATTACAAAAGAAACTACTGTAATAACCATAAGTCTTCTAGTCTCCCCTACTTCCTTCACTGTGAACTTTAAATAACCCTTCAGAGAATCAACAGCAACCAAAACAGAAGACTTAATCTGACCAAAGATCTGTATCATCTGCTTTTGGATTCAAGAGATTAATTTTCAAAGTACTATCCTGAGTGGCAGTACACCAACAATCTCCTGTTAGCACTGCATCTTGCCTTCCATACTTTTCATTCCTCCTCAAAAGCTAGAGAGTGTTCTTTCTTCCCAAACTCATCTGGTGTGTGTTTTGAACTATCACATACCGGTACATTTCACACAGCAGCTTTCATCACCACCACCAGCAAGGAAGTGTTACTGAACTTTTATTGCCAGGGTACATGGAGGAAAAAGACAGGAGAGGCAATGATATGTTTTTGCTGATGGTACAAAAAAAATTCCCACACTCTAAAATAACCACAACAATCTGCCACAACTACCTCATCACCACATCAAATCCCACACACCACACCACAAAACAGTCAATATAATAACAACTTTTTACTCCTTAATAATAATCATCTGCCCTAACAAAATCACACACACACACACACACACAACTATAACAACTTTTCACTCATAAATAATAGCCATAACAATCCACTCTAACTAACCCATCACCACACAAAATAACAAACCCCACACACCACACTTTAATCCAAACCGTAAACAATTCTTCATTCCCAACAACCACAGCACTAAAGAGAGAAGCAGAAAAACCAACGCAGAAATGTACAGTATTGTGGAGAGTTAGTTAATTGGAAAACTTTGAATCTGTATGTAAATTTTGTAGATATGGTTTAAAATGATAAATAAATAGGAAAGAAGAATTAGTAAAGGAGTAACAGAAGTTTTGTTTAGAAAGATGACTGTGTGATCAAATCTGCCAATAGCAAATGTGTGAATACTATACTTTAAATCTCAAAACTTATTACTACAATGTGTTAAAAAAAATAATAAATAATAATAATAATCTAGTCACCTGTTTTTCATATCCCATTCCCCAGGATCTCTTGCTTATAACACCTATTTTAATTTTAAACATAAAGAATGACACAAAAAACTAAATATTAAATCTGTCCTTTTATAATGACATGAACTGTTTTTTAAATGTACAGAAACCTCTTTCCCCCCCCCCCCCAGAGTAAAGAGAAGGAAAATCTTCACATACACCATTCAATGTCTGACAAAATTCTGCTAGCCCCAAAAGATCAAAGCATTTAGTCATGGTTACAGAAAACAATGACAAAAGTGTGAGATGTCAATATGGCACTCAGGAAGTCAGCTGCCTCGGGTCACCGTGGGGTCACTGTCATGGCAGAAGTTGAAAAAGCAAGAGGAGAGTGAGTCCAGCTGTTAAACAAAAGGAGAGTGAGTTCAGCTGTTAACCTCTTCAATCTGATGATGTATTTGACAGTTTATTCATGTTATTACTAAGATTTTTTTTAATCCAAGGAAGAAGGAACCAAGGGCAGATTTAAAACAGCCGAAGAAAGTACCCTAGTAGTGAAAGGGGATACTGAAAGCTATAATTATAACTGCTCCAGCTCATGAAGTCTCTCCTGAGCTGAATATTATTATCTGAAGGTGGCGAGAATAAAAATGTCAGAGTAGTGAAGGTGTTTCAAGAGAGAGAGAACATCAGGGAGTTATGAAGCTGAGACAAAAGAGAAACAATACACTTTTACACTCACTCTCCCTTTCAGCAAGTTCCAGATCTGACAACTCATTAATATTTAAAGACTATCTGTTCCTCTGGCTGGTCATAATGCTATCACTAGGTCTTACCCTTTATAATTCAGTGACTCACTTAGGCTAGATATGGTGTTTTGTTTTAGATGCCATCTGCTGATCAACTAACTTTGGCAGATGAGGAAACGCTTGTTCTCTACAGGGCAGCTAACTTAAGAAATGCCCAGCCAAAGAAGCAGTAAGGTGGGTGGATGGAGGGAAATACAAGATATATACTTTCATGAATAAGTCAACAATCTCAAGCTCAGAACTGTGGGCAATCTGGACAAACAGTGTATAAAAGGAAGGCATAAGGAATATATTGCAGTAAAATGTTTGGAATTATGAACTGCATCAAAATGGGTACAATACCAGTGCAGCAAAAATACCAGTGATGAGGTGTTCACTATCACTAGGAGGTGAAGAGCCATGGTAAACACATGCAGTATAGCCACACCAAAAACCCAAGTGTGTCAGCATAAAAAACATGGGAGACTTTGGCTGAGAGGCTGGCAATATATATTCACTACAATGTTACCTCTGAATGGTTATCTCTGCAGATTACATAAAAAGTATATATAACGGCAAAATAAAATAGAGTACATTCAATTCTAAGCATTATCTTGAAGATGTTATTACTCTGCAATTTTGACAAAGCTTACCAAATTTGCACACAAGACAAAGTATCCAACAGTATTAACCTCTGATTTCAAGTCTGCCCATGATACATGGCTCTAATCTGCAGTGCTAGGATGGAGGTGAGGTGCATATGCTTGTGAGAACTGTTGTGTGGCAGTGAAGTAAATGGTGAGGTAAGTAACACTGATGGTCAAGATAATCGGTGCTGGTGCTGTGGTGGCTAACAGTTCATCTGGTCGTGAGCCCAGTAACATGCAGAAGAAATGGTCATATAATTGAGGTGGCAATGATGTAACTGATGCAGCAGTAGTATAACTAAAGAAACTAGTAGGGTCTCTGGGGGTATTCCTCTGAGAATCTGAGGTGTCCAGTGGCATGGTCAGGCATATAGGCATTTCAGGGGTGGTCAATACCAATCTGGCTACCCTATGAGGTATGCCACTGAAGACAAGGTAAGGAAAGTGTAGCTGTAGGTGCAGGGAGGTGTTGATGGTGAAAGTGTTTGTGTAAGGGTGTTGGTGGTGAGATTAAGTGCAGGGACTGGAGACAACACCAGTGCTTGGTAGGTGAGTATAAGTGTAGAACTGGTGCAAAAAGATGGAGAAAGTGCCATAAGAATGTACAGGTATAGGTGGTAGGGGTGACACACGACACACAGTTTACCGAGTACTCAGCGTAGGGTCCGGCACACCAGCCACCCTGTACCGAGAGAGAGACAACGCTACATCTCTACACTATGCTGGAGTGATCACGCTTCAGGCACGGCTCCAGTGATTAATAACAATTGGCTAAAAATCTGGGACACCATCAACCCACTGAATCCAACTGATGTCCTTTCCAGTTTATCTGTGCTAACTCCTGACAATTTTATTTAGCTGAGGAAAGGCATCTCATACTGAAGGGGTTTATTAATGACACATCTCACCCCTCCACATCAAAGAGCTAAGCCTAAGATGAGTAAAACTGTTAGGAGATGGCAAGAATATTGAAAAAGATATTCCTGGACTCAATGGGTTATGACTTAGTAAAAAATCTGGCCTCCCATCGCTGACCACTTGTAGTACGGTAAGTAAACAGAGAAGAAAGTTACAAAAGAAAGACTGTCCTACTAACATCTACAAGTATTATGAGAAAGTGATAGTTTTTCTATTTAAAAAAAAAAAAAAAAAAAAAAAAAAAAAAAAAAAAGGTAATGGCGTTTTGAAAGTGGCATTAATCATTCAACATGCATCCTATCTGTACATCAGCATAACAAAACTTTATTATAACAAATCTGCTCACAAATTAGTCAGAAAACACATACCAGTAACCGATATAATATTACTTCCATACCACATAACAGAATCTATCAGTATGTAATATTAAATGTTGGGACCAACTGCCTAGCCCTGGGCTCCTATGCTCCTCATGGGGCAATGTAGGATTGGATGATGGATGGATGGATGAATATTCCCCCTCACACTATAAACGCATTTTTTAAAAAACTCAGGGCACAGAATTGATGGTTAATTTACTGGGGCCCAACTGTCTTACTATCTGTGACACACCTTCAAATACCATCATTCTGGCACTAAAATGGTACCCACTGTACTAAATGAATACACTTCAAGGCTGTCTCATACTGGATTTTTTTTTTTTTTTTTTTTTTTTTATAATGGTTGGTCATGCTGATGATAACTAATATGTTTTAACAAAATTCAGATAATCAAACTGTTCCTTGCTCCAGCGTAGGAGCTGAGTCACATACTTTCAGACCTCAGAAATATCGATCCATGCCCAATGCCCACTACATAAGGAACTTTGAAGGTTAAAAGAGAGGGGTAGGGTAGTACTTCAGGAGGACACAGTTCTACCTACCTACAGTAATTGAAAAATACAATGCATACACTATACAGAACACTACCTCTGGTTTAACTAATGCCACTGTGCCAACTAATTTTTAGAGTGTTCAGAACAATGATAAAATTGTACATACGCGTACAATAATATTCACCGTGCATTACTGTTGTGGAATAGGGTAGTTCCTTAGCCCTCTCAACTGTATGGACACATTAGGCTACATTACTCAGCCAGCCACAAGACACAATGTTCAGCTGAGGGGAATCCCAGTAGTCAAAGGGCTGTAATTTATTATGATTAACCTTTGAACTGCTACCTATTGGTGCTGATGAGGGACACCTGCATGTGGTGACACAGATACAACTGGGCAATTCTGTTGTTCAAGTTATATAAACATCTCTCAACTCCTTCCTTATCCCAGAATGGAAGATGGTGGGCTGCAGGAAGGAGACAACTTCAACCTGCAGTCTATTGGGTTCACATTTAAGATGAACCTGGGCCTACTACTACTACTATGAATACTATACCTACTATTACTATTGCTACCACTACTACTA
Organism: Coenobita brevimanus; assembly: GCF_032717465.1. Taxonomy (NCBI): domain Eukaryota; kingdom Metazoa; phylum Arthropoda; class Malacostraca; order Decapoda; family Coenobitidae; genus Coenobita; species Coenobita brevimanus. The sequence goes on from NC_136966.1 coordinate 57,458,529, forward strand.
CTACTACTACTGCTATTACTATGGGGAATTCTAGTACAGGTAGTCAACCATCTCAATTAACCTAGGCACAGCTAAAATTTCCCTCAGCTGAATAATATGGCATCAATTTTGCTTGAATAATGTACCTAAGTGCGTTCAAGTTGGTGAAAGGGTAAAAATACAACATTTATGGGTGTGCTTCAGGGGATGAGAGATGTGATGCACTGAAGGTTAGGGATGGGATAGCCATTAAGCAACTAAGGCTTCAGTAGTTTCCAGTTGCACTTCATGGGTTTAAAAATAAGCAAGTATGTAGAAGCCTCATGCCAGGGAAACATAAGCTGAGCATGTCTCTTTGGCCTACTTAAATTCTTGCTCATAATCAAGCAATATTACCACCCAGTATCATCATTATTCATATTACCCCTCAAATTATCGTATTTTCATCATCATCATTATCCACTATTACCCCCAAACTCTCATCATTTCATCATCATCATTATCCTGACCTCATTTCCAACCTATCCAACCTGAGGACATATTTTTACATTTCATTTCTGCTACCAACAAAGTCATTCAATTTCCAAGACACTGCTAATAATGTTGTTGTTAATGAAGGCTTTATCCAACCCCTCCAATTCAGCAGGTCTCTTCAATTCAGCAAATTTTAAAAACATACACTGTATAATAAAAAAATAAATAAATAAAACATACATTATCCCCACACTGAACTGGTTAAAATGAAAATGACATAACGGCTCAGCTTATATTTCCTTCATGTAGGCATTTCTTGACAAGGCTGTTTCTACTAGAGCTACCCATACACGGCAGAAGTGCAGCAAAATAGTCAAGTTACCGGTGATGGTCCCGGAATGCATGTGGAGCCTGGCTAACAAGAGGGAGAGAGACCAATGTTAATGCCAAATACAATAACATTAATAAGAGCCTATATATTTCTAACATAATATAATCAGTAATAACAGTCTATATGCTTCTTCCTGGTGTGTAAAGAATGTAATGTAACTCAAGTCACATTTTCTCCATACCAGCTGGATTGTCTGATATCGCATAGGAAATTACTTCAGTATAGTGAATACACTACTGGTACCTGCTGGCAGCTGTACACATCACCATACACAATACACATACATACACAATTTTAAAGTACAGCTCACACATACTGTACACAATTTTTAAAGTACAACCCACACATACACTGACTATAAAGTACAACCCACACATTCAAAGTTTTTAAAGTACAACCCACACATACAAAGATCATAAAGTATGGCCTAAACTTTCACCTCCTACAATTATAGTCCAAATATATACTCCTAATAGGCCCATGGAGGGACACTTTGTGGCCCTCGTGCTAAGGAGTGTGATGAGTCAGATCCTTCGGCTATATTGGAAAAGTACTTCTCGTCCCCTCAAGTCATCTCTGTTGTTATTCCGAACGTGGTATACTTAATTCTCTGTGTGTGAAAAACATAAGCAGTTTACTCCCATTACTTATCCCAAAGCTCCAGGCTGGTATCCTGGGCTCTCCTTGTTTTGGTGGTATCAACACCCCTCACTCCTTGGCCATGTTTCCTAATTCTTTTAACCCTACCCAATCCTCCCTTTCTTAGGAACCTCCCATCAATTTAACGAATGAACCATACAAATAGCAAAGGCACTGGGGAGACCATTTAGTACAGTAATAAACAACTAGTACACTGTAAACACTGAGAAAAAAAAAATACTGTACTACAAAGCCTCCTATGTCACATAGAATACCCTGTTCACCCTAATGTATTTACTAACACAAACTAAGCACTGTACCCAAAAAAAGGAACTACTGTAGATAAAAAGACTAACATAAAACAAGAGCAAGATCAACACACTATAAACACTATGATCTCCTGAAAAATGAACTAAATCACACCAACAAATATAACTAAATATGTACATGAACTGCCATGAAAAACATACCTTGCCCCTGATTCTCTTGGAGTAGCGAGGTGAGAGGTAATGTTCAGGTTGGATGTCAAGACTCTCAGGGTTGAGGACAGGTGCAGGGGCGGGGTGTTGCATGGACAGGAAAGCCTGGATGGATTTGACCTCACTGTCGTACGAGGAGTCAGCCAGGGATCGGCCCTTTGACGCCAGGCGCATGGCAGCCATCCACTTTGCATACTGTTCCTCCTGTTGCATGGAAAATCAATCATTATCATCATCATCATCATCATCTCTCACACAAAGAGTCAGCTAAGGATCAGTTATTTGATGCCAGACACATAGTAACCATTCATTTTGTGTACTGTTCCTACTAGTGGAGTGAAGTAAATTTCGATAACATTTACTACAAGTAAGACCTTTAGAGATGATACTTATTATTACAACACTTAAAACCTGAGAGTATGTAAAACATTACATACAATTCTCTGTACTGAACATTATGCACCAAACATTCTTCTCTTTGTGAGGAAAGTTTCTTGTATGCAAAATTAAATATGAATAATTTCCAATGGCAGTTAACCAAAACAAACTTTGCACACTGCTTCATTCGAACTACTATAAATGCAACATGATGCTCCTCTTCTCTTAACTTTCTCTCTCTCTCTCTTTTATTGTAAACACATGCACTTAGCCATCCTCAAGAACACAAAATGGCATTTCTACGTACTGATGAGCAGCGTATAATGTAGTCTGTCATTCCATCTGCTGCCGGCACTTCCAGTTTGATGCCGTAGCGCTGCTGGCTCAGGTTGACGTCTGGGGTGACCTCACAGCCACGCAGGTTGATTGTCTCAATGGGCTCGTTGGTGTACTCAGCACTCTTGAAATAACGCAGCTCCAGGTCTTTGTAGGTGAAGTAGTACTGCTTGAGGCCCTTCAGGGTGAATCGCCGTGGCCTGAAAAATCATTACTCCCTTGGATTATACTGGATTTTGTATGTAAAGATAAAAGCTCTCTCCCTAAAGCATTACACACACAGAAAACACTGGCTATTAGTATGCAGAGTTAAAAAGTTCTCTCCTCCATAAGAAAGATTTATAAGCACTATCATAACATGGCCATCATCCTATCATCATCATTATCATCACCATCAATACTTTTACAAAATACTGATAAATGGGAAAATCTGTGAACAAATCAGTGGAACAAAAAACCGAGTTGAATCTGTATTGAGTTAGGAATGACAGATTGGCTATAACTGAGTTTTTTTTACTCCATCCACCTATGCATCTAACCATCCATTCATCCATCTTCCAATCTTTTACTGTCCCATACAAAGCACGGGCGCCCAGGACAAGGCTACTCAATTCAGATATTTAAGGCTAGAATGACCAGTCCCTCATCTTTGAGTGGCATTATCTGAGCAATAAACCTCAACCATCCATCAGACTTAAACCCTAGCATCTTAACCCACTAAACCACCAGCTGTTTTATTTGCCTTTCACTCACTTCATAAACTTGAGATAGTCAGCCAGCTCTGGGATGTGCATAATGTCAGCAGGCGATGTTGAGACGTGTGACCCCTCCAGTGACATCTGCAGCTCACTCAGGGCGCGATCAATGTCGTCCTCAGTTCCTGTGTTGTTGTCTGGCTGGGGCTGGTTCACTTGCAGGTTCACTTGCAGCTGCAGCATAAACATAGGTGTAATAAATAAATAAAATCGTCATCATCGTCATCCAGACCTCTTGTCCCAGCTACAGGTGCAGTGAGTAAATAAATAAATAAATACTGTAACTACAATATAATAAATAAAGTGTCCTAAAAGGCCATTACTTTTTACCACTTTTTTTTTTTCTCTCCTCCAACTTTATTCACAACTACGGCAAATTCAGCCTTAAGTTCACCAGGTTCTCATTTAAATGATCTTGAGTCACAACAACAACAACAGTAACAATGACACAGTTCATATCAGTGACATAAAAGTGGTGTGAGAGGCAATATAAATATCAGTAACTGAGACAGAGTTGTGACTTAAAATCCATGCCTTGCACACACCTGTAGTGCAGCAAACATGAGCATCTCCTCCTCGGTGCAGTCAATCTCCTCGTTTAGGATGGCCCACTTGGACTGCTCATAGATGAGGTTGATGCGAGCGGCGTCATATTTGGGGTTGAGGTCGTAGAAGGAGAAGAACTTGAAACGCAGCAGCAATGTGTCAAACTCTCGTACACCCTGCTCCATGATGGACAGTGAGGAGTCAAGCCACCTGGTATAAAATATGGTGATATTATTTTTCTTCATGTCCTTCCAACTGTCCTACAGCAATGGCGATGTTCAGTACCTGTCATGTGTATCTTACTTCTAATAAGGAAGAAATAACATCTTTGCAATCCTACACAAATATAACTGAGAAAATTAAGCTACAAATAATCATATTCAGTTTATACATGAAGGATACATGGTTTAAAGACTTACATCAGAAAACAATGGGTGAATAACAAACAGACACCAAGAGTACAGTAATCAAGTGGTTAGCACTGCTAGCTATGAAACTGTGGCAGAGTTAGAATCCTGGTGCAGGCAGCTGGTGCAACTTGGCTCAGGTGTCCATCCACCCTTTGTAGGTTGGTATGTAAAATGAGTATCTTCAATAACACCTGGCAAAAGTAGGTATGGTAACTTGGATGTTGTAATGACCTTGTAATCCCAAGAGAGTGTGTGAATAACTCAACCCAGGCTAAAAGGTCAAAGTTAGAAGAGATAAACTCTACAAATAAGTGCTTCATGGTGTCTGCCCACTTTTACCTTAATTACCATCACCTTGCTCTACTGTACTGTAGCAAAACTTTTCAGTGTATTACAGTAAACAGGCCACTATAAAATAAGTCATAAAATATCCACACGAAGCTGCTGAATGATTTACAGTAAATGTACGAGAAAATATGTGAGAACTTACGCGACATTCATGCGGGCCTTCTCCAGAAGTGATTTGGGGCGAAGGAGCTTAGCACGTGCCTCCTCAGTGGGCTGGTGGGGTGAGGTGGCCAGGCAGGCGGACAGGTCCCCATCGACACTGTCCATGGTGCTGTTGAGGCTTCCAATCCCGTTGTTGCTTGTGTGACGCAGTGTGCTGCCCTGTGTGTGCATATAATGGTTACTGTGCATGTTACTAGTGCCACTTCATTCTTACCTGACAAAACTGGACAACCACAAGGTGAATACTAAGTCGTGGCTGCACGAAATTCAGTGAGCTCTAGCTGGGTGGTAGGAATGAATCTCATTGGTTTTTAGTCATTTGAAACCCTCTGATGACCACCTGGCCACCAACTATGCTGAAAGAGGTTAGGGGTCTTTACCTGATCTTAAAAAATGCACAATACATATACGGCTGCAATGTACAACAAACACAGTCACAAACAACAATAAAGGAAGTGGGGAGGGAAGGAAAAACACAAGGAATGAATGCAGTAAACACTCAGCACATTCTTGCTATTTCCTGAAGATTTTAATCAGCTTAGGAAAGATGCTTGGTGGAGATGGAATTAACAAAGGCTACATTTCAACCCTCTAACTTAAAGATACTTCATAACCCTAATAAAAGTCTTGATACACTATATGGCACCTAGAATTAAAATATAAAAAACATCATCAGAGTGAGGGAGTTAAATATATCTGGCATCACTTCATGGGGTCATGGCTGCAGTGATTAAACAGGATGCTTCAGGCTGTTATCTCTAAAACAAATGATACACTATGGTATCTTGAATGTAACCTAACCTCTATCAGAACTACAGACCAAAAGGGTTACCAGATGAGGAGAGATCATTTCATACAGAAGAGCTACATCCACATAATTATGTACACTGCGGTAACTGAGAAGATACAAATGGCTTGGCTCGATCCACATCAGGTCAGTATCTTCTCAATAAATACAATATCCACTTGTGAGTATAACTCATCCATTTGAATAACTTCTGGCCACTTTGATGCTGGAGAGAGGTATCTTCAAGTGATCGCAGTGATATGACTGAGCAGCTCTGATGTCTGATTTTACAGTCATCCTTCATTTCCCTCCCTACCCCCTAAAAAGAGGATTGTGAACTGCAGGAGAAAGGCAACTTCAGCCTGAAGTACACTGGGTTCATATAAAGATGAGCCCAGGGTCAGAACAACAACAAAGGCACTGTTAAATACACAATCACTTCATAACACACCGAGTCTGGAGGACATCACTGCATTCAAATCACTGACACAGGAAAATATTAAATCACATATTAACACACACACTCACACAGTAAACCTCGTAAAAAACACTACATGCAAATCAATCACCAAAAGCCTTCCAAGACAATGATTGGTTTTTATGAGTTCAAAATTGTCAGAGGGGATCAAAAGTTTTAATTAAGGGGGTATGAGAGTGGGTCAACCATTCTGATTATGAGGAACAAAAAAGGGTCAAAATTAAACTCTGATTAAAGGGACATAAGTTCTGAGATTGAGTTTTATCCATTGCACTGACTCATGCATTTAACCTTTTGACTGCAGTGAATATAAACAGAATAACAGTGCAACTATCCAACTGTTATATCTGTCCACCATTAAGATGAGCTTCGGGCACTAATGTCAACGATGTTCAAATACAAAACAGGGTTATCAAGACAGTTTTTAATATTTCTGGTGCCCCTGGTTTGTCCTGGGTACAGTGCTGTAATTTCCTGTCTTTACCCAAAATAAAACTTATGATCAATATCATCATACTTTTTTTCTCAATGTACAGATGGGGTAATCCAGAAATAAGGAAAAAGGAAATAAGAAACAAAACTCAAAGTAGGTAATCTGCAGCCAAAGGGTTAACAACAAAGCCTGAAGTTCTTATCCTAAATTATAAAAGATCACGCGACACAGCCACTGCCACTCCTGTACCATACCTCATAAAACTCTTCACTGCCTGGGTGTGGGTATCGCTGAAACATGGATAACACTTCACTCATGGGCAAGGCATCATATCTTTACTGCTCCATCAGAAGCATTATGAACATCAGTTAAGACAGAATAAAGCTGCTTATAGGTAGCTAAATCAAGGGTAACAAAACTTATCTGGTTGCATAAAAATAAATAAATGAATACAGTGAATCAGCATTTATCAATTATGAGAACAGCAGCATCCAACTCCAAACTACCAGTACAGGTAGTCTCTTTGGAGCAAAGGGGCCATAGGCTGGACTATCAAAATCCAAAATATTTATGGGCTAGAGGATGATCTATGCCCCTTATAATGCCTTGCATGATACAAAAAGCTCTGGCCATGACTAGGAGTTAAACCATAGTACGTAAGTCACACCTCTTTCCCACCCAAGGGCTCCACCACCTGTTTACTAGATGTCTAAACAATTATACACATAACAAATAATAAAGTGGCATGCTTGCTACATAAATGATTCTATTATCTCTCAATTATAAAGAAACAGAAAAACCAAGTGGGGGAATGAAGAATGAGAGACTGACAGGGAGTAAGCATGTGAGTGACACAGAGGAGGGAGGGGAAGTGAGGGACCAAGGATGAGGAGGAAGGATTGGGTGGAGAGGTATGTGAGAGAGGCATGAGTTAAAGATAGGAAAGTGGGGAACAGAATGACAAGGAGGCCATTTGTTTGTAGGAACCCTTCCAGGATGAAGATGTCTGCCTAAAGATAGGACAGAAAACCAATGGATAAATGAGTTTTTACCGGTGAACTGATGGGTGTCCTGGCAGGTGAGTGGGGGTGGTGGTGTGAGCGGTCGAGCGAGCCGTTGGTGGAGTTGTGGCTGCGGTTGGCAATGAAGGAGTTGGTGTCAGCTGGGGTGCCATTCTTGACGGTAGCAGAGGTACTCTTCTTCTTCATCTGCTTCTCACTGTAGTTCTGCTTCAGGTCATCCGACCCCAGTGGCTTGCAGAATGATAGCTCCTCTGGATAGCGAATGCCTGTGGGGATAAGAGAGGTTAACCCACTGAGCCTGGGGTTAGATATAGCTTTAACAATTGGCCTGTGTTCTCATCAGTTAAGAAAGCTCCCTAACACCTCTTCTGCATTTATTTGTTTTGCTTGTTACACATTGCCGTTCTCTTTTATGCTTCTTAAATCATTCTATTATCACCATACTTCGCATAAACAGCATACAAAACGATATTAGCCAGCCGTATCCAAAAATAAATTGCAAAGGAAGAGGTGTTCAGAAGCTTCCTTAACTGCCAAAAATACAAACTTTTGAATCCAATTATGTATTTTTTATTTTAATCAGTCCAGCACCAGAAATCTTTATTCAACTGAATATGAATCTATTAGTGAAAGGGTCAATAAACATAACAGATAACTTCCATATTAGGCAATGACTCTATCTGGAGGTAGTAACAATAAAGTAACTTCCATATTAGGCAATGACTCTATTTCTAGGTAGTAACAATAAATAAACTACGGTACCTCATCACAATAAAGGGGAGTCAGTATTCCCCATACAGTATCAAAACCCTTTCCTAGGTTAAGAAAATATTTCAAGTCTGGTAGTAGCAGGGGTTTTAAACAATTAATATCAGGGAAAGCAGTCCACTGTTGAGTAATACAGTGTACTACACCGGGATCTGAGATTATTTACGTCATTTTATTGTCCACGAAAATAGCATGGAGTAAAATGCCAAATAAAATGCAAGGAGAAAATAAAACGCAGGGAGTAAATAAAATGGAAGAAGTAATTAAAACACCAGGAGTAAAATGCTGAACAAGTCGCTAAGGATGGGGTGATGTAAGGCCTCCCTTGGCACCTACATAATGGCCCTGAAGGTGTTATCATTTTTGCCCACGCTATATTGCAACGTACCACAGGTAAAGAAAAATCAACATACTGTATTTCATAAGGTAATGTTATGGAGGATTCGTGCCCCTCCCTGTAAAACAACTTAACTCAAAGACAAACACCCACCCCTCACAGGGTTATGGGTTTGTGCTCCTTCCTGTAAAACAACTGTCTCGAAAACAAATGGCCACTCCTTATAGGATTATGGCATCTGACAACAGATAGATAGATAGACAGACAGTTTTATGCTTGAAGGATCTGTCTTTTCACACGATAGCTCGTTTCCATAACAAAAGTGAGGCAACAGAAGCCACAATACCTAGGTCCTTGCAGAGATGTACAACAGCATTGAATGTTTTCTTGGAGAAGTCCACTCTGAAGTCCATGTATCTGAGGTCCGGCATCTGTACCCGGAGTGTCTTGTGCATCGGAGTAAACTCCAGCTGTGCCGCGGCCCCCACCCCATACTGGTCCAGCGTGGAGCGTGTGTGTGTCAGCCAGACGTTCTTCTTGGGCCACCATAGCGCATGGTCAGACCAGTCAATTGCAATGTCTGCCAGGAAGAATTCAAAAGTTAGGACACAATGATTAAAAAAGTGATATACCAAAGAGTGAAAACTTCTGATAAGCATACAGGGTACATGATCCATTACTCTATATACACGGTGGGCCAAAAGTTACTTTACCATATTATTTTATTAATGCAGTTATATTTCTACTAAATAAGGCATACACCAGTTATATTTCAACTATATGTACATCAAATTAATTAAAAACCAAGTTAAATATTCTAAATGACCTCCACCTTCCCCTAAATAGAACTGGCACCTCTTGGACACAAAGTGGCAAATTCTTCTCAAAGTATGATAATTTTTTCAAGTTATCAAAGTCAGCTGTTATTCTTTCTTTCAATTCTTGAAGACTTCTAGGCTTTGCCTTGTAAACTTCCTCTCTGATCATCCCCCAAACTGCAATGTCACATGGCGTTTGGTCAGGTGACCTTGAAGGCCACTCAACAGTACAGTAGCCCTTCTTCCCACCCATGTGTCCAAAGTGTTACCGAGAAATTCTTGCATATTCCTACCATATTGAGGAGGTGCACTGTCTTGCATCCAAATTACTTTGGAAGCTGAAATATAACTGTGTTTTAGTTGTAATATAACTGTTAATCAAATATAATGGTAAAGTAACTTCTGACCCACCCTGTATACCGTATCTATCTACTATATCTACATCTATCTACAGTATCTACCTATCTATCTATCTATCTATACCTACCTATGTACATCTATCTATCTGTGTCTATTTAGCTACATCTACCTATCTATCTATATGCAGGAAGGAGACATAAAAAAAGAAGGGAAAAAGAATAGATAAATAGAAAAACAAGATGGAGAGAATATTAAACTCTTTCCCCTGGCCATGGGGGAGGGGGGTCCGAGGGAGGGGGGCTGGAGGGGGGGCTGGATATATACAACCAAGAGTGGGGCTATGCTCTATATTGGCGCTTCCGGCACTGGCACTGTCACGCCCTCTCTCACTCTCTCTCTGGCACTGCCCTCTTCATAATATATCCATTCTCAGATATACCCGGTTCCCACCAATATATGACTAACTTCTAATATATATTTATGCCATTCTACAACACACATTTTCTAATAATCTGGAAATACTAAGGCGATATACGTGAAATTAATCAAAATAAAAAGTTGACTAGCGACATGGTAAATTCAAATAAGATGAAATACAACGAAATATTGAAATAACACAAAGACGATACTATAAGGAATAAACTGGTCAATAATGAAGAGCTAGAATGAATAAATAAAAATAAATTCAGCTGATACGATACGAAAGAATAATCACCCGCAAGATTTAAAAAAATAACAAAATAAAAAATAAAACTCGAGCGATGCAAATAATAAAAACAATTTACATCATAATTAAATATGAAACATTAATGGATTCCACAGTCCCTCTTTATAACTTCCTTGGCGATTTATTTTACACATACACCTCAACATAACACACGCGAATATCAGGGAACAAACTGCTAAACAAACAGCAAAGGAAGAGATATTACAAAGCCTCCATTTCCACCTCGATAACGGCCCTGAAGGTGTTTTCATTCTTGGCTGATACTAAGTTGCAACAGATCACGTGTTAAGAGCTCTTTCTCACTTATCTACATACTGATAGTGGTTGGGAACGTGATCAATATTTAGCAATGCATTTGATACGTCATGAATTTTGAAACCTGAAAATTCAAAAGAAAATACAACAGATTAAAAACAAGAGGAGGAGAAGGAGGAGGAGGAGGAGGAGGAAAAAAGAAAAAAAGAAAGGAGAGGGAGATTAAGAAAAAAATAATAATGGTATTGTGAACCCAGTGGACTAAAGGCTGAAGCTACCCTTTTTACACTCCACCATCCTCCTTTCGGGGATGAGGAGGTTATTGACAGACGTTTGGACAGCCAGATAGTGGACCCGCCTGGCTCTGTTAGTGCCACCGCGTGAAGGCGTCCCTTCCAACCACCAATGAAGAGTTGAAAGAGTAATTATGACACACACACACACACACACACACACACACACACACACACACACACACACGGTCTAGTCGTCGCCGTTCCTTATTTCCTGCACCCTTTATCTTGGTGTGTGTGTGTGTGTGTGTGTGTGTGTGTGTGTGTGTGTGTGTGTGTGTGAAGTGAGAGAAGGAAAAAAAGGAAGAGAGGAAGGACGAAGAGCACACAGGCAGGAAGACGGAAAAAGAAATAAAATGCTAATAAAAGGAGGGAAGGAAGGAAGGAAGGAAGGAAGGAAGGAAGGAAGGAGGGAGGGAAGGAGGGAGGGAGGGAGGGAGGGAGGGAGGGAGGGAGGAAGGAAGGAAGGAAAGGAATAACGAAGGAGAAGGAAAAACAGAAGGTACGAAATCAGGAAGAAAAAATTGATGGAAAAGAGAAAAGACAAAGAAAAAAATAAAAAAGAAAGAAACAAAGGATGATTTTAAGGAAAGTAGGTAGGCAGGCAGGTAGAAGTGAGGTAGGCAGTAAGGCAGGCAGGCTAGAAAGGAAGGCAGGCAAGCAGGCAGGCAGGAAAGGAAGAAGTCATACAGGCAGGCAGGGAGGTAGGCAGGAAGGTAGTGAGGCAGGTAGGCATGAAAAGGGGTAAGGCAGAGAGGCAGGTACCGACGCAGGCAGGTAGAGACAGAAACTGATAAGACTGATGGGCCAGGTGTGTGTGTGTGTGTGTGTGTGTGTGTGTGTGTGTGTGTGTGTGTGTGTGTGTGTGTGTGTGTAATTACCTATCACACCCATCATAACCTCATCATAACACTCATCATAACCTC
>NC_136966.1:57488129-57615629 GCF_032717465.1 Coenobita brevimanus
CCGAGCACAGATTTATATTAGCCAGCTTTCTTGCTTCCTAACACCTCTTCCTTAGCACTTTATTTTTGGATATGGCTGGTTAATATCCTTTTCCACGTTATTCAAGTAGAGTATAGCGATATTAGATGGGTGTACGTAACGCAGAATAGGACACTTAGGTGCATTAATGGAAATAAATCGCTTTGGAAAAGGTGTCAGGGAGCTTCCTTAACCCAAAAGAATATGGGTTACTTCACACACAAACCGTGCAAGAGGGAGTGAAGAGGAGGGAGAGGAACACAAGTGGAGGAGCGTTGAGTATGAGATGGAAGGCAAGACAAGGGATGAAGGATTAGGGGAGGGGAAGGAGGCGAGGGAGGGGAAGGAGGGGAGAGAGGAGGGAGAATGAGAGGGAGGGGAGTAAAGAGAACAGAAGCTGAGGAGTGTAAAGTATAAGATGAAGGATGAGGGAAGAGGGAAGGGAAGGGGGTGGATGAGAGGGAGGGGAAGAAGGGTGGGGGAGGGAAGAGGATGACAGGGAGGGGAAGAAGAGATAAGGAGGGGAGAGGATGAGAGGGAGGGGAAGAAGAGATAAGGAGGGGAGAGGATGAGAGGGAGGGGAAGAAGAGATAAGGAGGGGAGAGGATGAGAGGGAGGGGAAGAAGAGATAAGGAGGGGAGAGGAATCACGAGAGGGAGAGAAGAGAAGAGAAGTGTAGCTATAGCATGAGAAGGAAGATGAGACGAAAGAAGAGGAATGAGGGAAGGGGAGAGGGGTGGAGATGAGAGAGAGAGGGGGGGAGGGGAGAGAAGTTACCCCCCCTCTCCCCCCTCCACAGTCACAGCTGCCGTTCTTGGCTCCACGCCTTTCTGGGATGTGGGCTGTCCTCTCACCACACCCACACCCACCACACCCACACACACTCACTCACCACACACACACACACACACACACACACACACACACACACTCACTCACACACTTCACACCATCAACACATTAACAATAATATTCTGAATTTGGTCATGCTACATTATCACCACAACACTGGCACAAAACAACTCTCTCTCTCTCTCTATCTCTCTTCTCACACACACACACACACACATACACACACACACACACACACACACACACATATTCAGCCTCACACAGACTCAATCAAGCTTATGTCTCCCACCTGCACCTCCACCTACACCTACACCACCATGCCCGCCTACACTCCTGTCTACACTTTCACCATACAAATATATATTTTACACTTATTTACACCAAACTACAAACACACACAAACATGATACTGCATTCCTGGGTACACATCTAAAGAACAGAGAATCCGCCCTCTCTCTCTCTCTCTCTCTCTCTCTCACACACACACACACACACACACACACACACACACACAATCATTATATCTACTTACCCCCTCTTCCCCCTCCTCCCTCCCTTCCCCTCTCTCTCTCTCTCTTTTACACACACACACACACACACACACACACACACATTCTTACACCTACACTGACCCACCAAGAAACCAGATGATTGTCCTTTTACGTTCCTACTGGTGGGAGGAATGGAGGGGAGGGGAGGGGAAGGGAGAAGGAGGGGAAGGGAGAAGGAGGTGAAGAAGGAGTAGGAAGGTAATAGAGGGAAGAAGGAAGGGAAGGGAAGGGAAGGGAAAGGGGAGAAGGAGAGAGAAGGTAGCCTAAGAGAAGGAAGAAGAGAGGGAATCCGGGAAGGAAAAAGAGAAGTAAAACTGCTTGAGATGAAAGAAGGGAGAAGAGAGAGGCGTGGAAGAGACGGACGTGAAAGGCAAAAGACGAGAGTATGGAAGAGTAAGGAGGAAGTGTAAACGGAAAGAGAGAAAAGGAGGAGAGAAGTGAAGGAGGAAAGGAAAGAATGAAGGCAGGAAGACAAGATAACATAGCCAACATATTTTGTCTCTTTACACACACACACACACACACACACACACACACACACACACACACACACACACACACACGCACTTTCCTCTCCTCCGTAACCCCTTCACTTCACCTTTCCATTCACAGTCACACGCTTCCTCCCTCTCCCCCTCCCCTCCCCCCACCCGAGATAGGCTATCAGTGACTGTGTCAACTGATAAGATTCCCACAGCAACAAACACTGGGGCAGAAGGGGAAGGGGAAGAGGGTGCGGACGAGTGGGGGAGGAAAGGGAATGAAAAGAGGAGGGGGAAAGGGGAGGAAGAGGAAGCGAGATGAGAAAGAGAGTGGGGGAGGGAGGAGTATTGGAAGGGGAAGGAAGAGTATTGGAAGGGGAGGGAGGAGGGGAAGGGGAAAGGGAGGAGAGAATTATAATCAAGAAGGTTAAGAACAAAGTGAAAGGATGAAAAGTGTGTGTGTGTGTGTGTGTGTGTGTGTGTGTGTGTGTGTGTGTGTGTGTGTGTGTGTGTGTGTGTGTGTGTGTGTGTGTGTGTGTGTGTGTGTGTGTGTGTGTGTGTGTGTGTGTGTGTGTGTGTGTGTGTGTGTGTGTGTGTGTGTGTGTGTGTGTGAGAGAGAGAGAGAGAGAGAGAGAGAGAGAGAGAGAGAGAGAGAGAGAGAGAGAGAGAGTCAGTGGGTGGTTCTTCAAGATTAATGAGTAGGGAGACAGGTACGACGGAAGCTGAATGACTGAAGGAGGGAGGGAGGGAAGGAAGGAAGAAGGAGGGAAGGAAGGAGGGAGAAGGAAGGAGAAGGAGAGGTAAAAGTAAGAAGGAAGGGAGGAGGAGGAGAGAGGGCGAGGCAGAGAGGCACGAGGTCAGAAATGGACGATAGGTACAAGAAATATGAGGTAATGGTGAGAGAGAGAGAGAGAGAGGTGAATGTGGGTAGGGTGAAGGGTGAGAGAAGTGTGAAGTGTCTGGGGGGGAGGGAGATGAGGCCTGAGAATGAGTGAGAGAAGAATGTAGGCAGTGAGAGTGGAAAGTGAATGAGATGAGTTAGAGATGGAGTGGGAGGGGAAAGGGGTAATGAGTAAAGTGGATTGGTGACTGAGAGGGAGTGTGAGTGAGTGTAGGCTAGATGAGTGATGGTGAGAGTTGAGTGACGGTGAGAGTTCAGTAAGGGTGAGAGTTGCGTGAGGGTGTGAGTTGAGTGCGGGTGAGAATTGAGTGCGGGGTGGGTTAGAGATGAGTGAGGGAAGAGGAGTAAGAGGGATGAGTACAGGTGAGTAAGAGAGGTGATTATAGGTAAGAGGGGTGAGTGAGGTGTATGGAGGTAGATAGCACAGCACCTGGATATCTTCACCCCTACACTCACCCCTCTCTAGTGCCCATCACACTCTTTCTCCCCATATAGCCTACCCTGCCTCCCCTCACCCCCAACCAAGTCACCCCTTCCCCTCACCTCACCCCACGCCACCTTAACCCCTCATCCTTTATTTTTTCCCCATTCTTTCCCGTCTACCCCAACCACAAACCATCTCCCTTCCCCTCACCCTCAAAGCACGCTAATTTTACCCCTCACCTTTCCCCTCACTTCACCCCTCCCTTTCATTTTCACCCATAATCTTTTGCCTGCCTCACAAACCAAGTCACCCTCATCCCCATCCTTCCTCTCCCCTCACCCTCATCCCCATCCTCTCCCCTCACCTTCATCCGACCCCGTCCCTAAGATCCAGTTAATTTCTTCCCTCCCTCCCTTCCCCTCACCGTTCTACCTCTCCCCTCACCCCCTCCTTTCATCTCTCACCCTACCTCATCCCTCCTGCTCCATCCTTTCCTTCTCCTTCCCTTCTATTTTGCATCCTTCCTCTCCCCCTCCTTCCTTTCCCTCCCTTCTCTCCCCTTCCCTTGCATTTCCCCTCTCCTTGTCCCATTTCCCCTCTCTGTTTCCATCCTCTCTTAGCTTTCTCCCATCCTTTCCTCTTCCACATTATTTTCTCCTCTCTTTCTCTTCCCTCCCCTTCCTCTCTATCTCTCTCTCTCTCTCTCTCTCTCTCTCTCCAGCACCCATCTGTTCCCATTCTGTCTCAAGCACTCCCTCCTTGAAGTCTCTCCCTCTCCTTCCTTCCTTCCTTAATTTTCTCTCCCTCTTCTTCTTTCACCCTGCCTCACCTCCTCCTTCCTTCTTTTCCTCTTGCTATCCTTCCTTAACCCTGCACTTCCTTCCTCCTTCATTATCTTTCCTTCTTCCTTCACTCCTTATTCTTTGCCTCCAACAATTTTTCTTCCTATTCCTTCTTCTCTGTCTTTCCCACCTTCTTTTCCTTCCTTCTTCCTGCCTTCCTTATTTTTTTCATCTTCCCTCCTTTTCCTTCCTTCAACCTGTCTCTCACTCCTTCATTCTTTCACATTCACATTCCACCTACAACACCACACTACAACCACACCACAACATATGACAACACCACAACATACCACACCCACACTAACTCACAACAAGCATCGCATACTGGTACCACATCTCAGCTACACCCACACTACGTCACACCACACAACACCACATCTGAGCTAGTTAAGGCTACACCCACACCACACCATAAACCCCAACTACACTTAACCACACCTCATCCAGTCCATACCCACACCACATTACATTAGTTACACCCACACCACACCACATTACCACAGTTACGTCCACACCACACTACATTACCTCAACAATACCCATACCACATCACATCACACCACACCACACCCACACCACAATTACTAAACATCAGCCCCAGTCTAACCAGTGCAATGCATCCCACGTGGCTCTGTTTACAAACAATGAATCAGCCAATCACAAGGCCAGTTGTATTCTGTACTAAATGAGAATGCTGGCTTCAAGAGTCGTATTCTAGATGACCTTGGATATTCCCTAACACCTCTTCTTAAGCGACTTAGTCCGTATTTTATACTGTAGCCTACTTCAATATCCTCTTGTACATGCAAACTAGTGATTTATTCCGCAAATTACTTCTCAATATCCTCTAGTATTCTATTCATGCGGACTATATCAATAATGAAATGATATAAATAAAACGAGAGAATGTTAAAGGGTAATATGCAAAATAAATCGCCCACAAAAATGTGCTGCCACACCTCCTGTACCACTTAGAATGTGTCATTGACTTCTCTGTCCTTCCCTACTTACCCTGCCCTCATTTGTTCCACCATACCTTGCCCTACACTTACCTGCCCACCCTAGCTCTACCCTGCCCTGCCCTCCCCTTCCTTGCCCTTCCTAGCCCTACCCTGTCTTGCCCTCCAGTTCCCTGCCCTGCTCTGCCCTGCCTTGCCCTTGGCCCGGGAGCTGGTGCAGGACCATGATCACCGCCTCTCACCTCACACACCACCTTCTATGGCCAAAGTCAAGTGCAGGCACCTGGTGTGGTGTGGTGTGGTGTGGTGTGGTGTGGTGTGGTGAGGTGAGGTGAGGTGAGGTGAGGTGAGGTGAGGTGTGGTGTGGTGTGGTGTGGTGAAGTGTGGTGTTATGAAGTGTAGTGTGGTGTGGTGAGGTGAGGTGTGGTGTGATGAAGTGTGGTGTGGTGTGGTGTGGTGAGGAGAGTGGTGATGTAGCGTAATGTGATGTGATACAGTGGAGGGGGAAGTGTGATTTGGTGATATGGTGTGGTGTGATGATGAAACAATAACACATGTTCCAGTATATGTGGCACAGAGGTGATGACGATGATGATGATATAACGACTGACGACTGATGACAACGATGATGATGGAGATGACAGAACGACTGATGATGATGATGATGATGATGACCCAGAAAAGTCTGAAATACACAAGTTCACAACAGGTCATCGTCCTCGGCTTCACTCTGAGGGTCGTTCTGTGGCACTGAGGATTCCCTAACACCTCTTCCTTAACGATTCATTCTGCCTAATACACCTGAATATCCTTCTGCGTGATACTGAGGCAAACTTATGTCGATATGAAAGCTCTCTTCCAAGGTAAAATGATAATTCACTCTCTCTCTCTTAAAAGGTACAAAGACGGCTTAGAGTAAGGTTTAAATTAACTCTCTCTCTCTCTCTCACACACACACACACACACACACACACACACACACACAACCCTCACGCAACCCCACCAACCCTTCCGTTAACTCCTTCACTTCAGTATCATTATCATTACTACTACTATTATTATTATTATTATTATTATTATTATTTTTATTTTTATTATTAAAATGTTGTATTCAGTGTACGGGAGACTCTACTGGAGGATTTAAGAGTAATCCCCATAAATCCCTTATATAAAGTGATAGTCTTGAGAGAGAGAGAGAGAGAGAGAGAGAGAGAGAGAGAGAGAGAGAGAGAGAGAGAGAGAGAGAGAGAGATTATGGAATGAGGACCAAGGCAGTGATTGAGTGGAGAATTTCTCCCTTACACCCGCTTTGGCACAGTTTTAGAAGCGACCACACACACACACACACACACACACACACACACACACACACACACACACACACACACACACACACACACACACACACACACATCCCTTTGATTGATAAAAACTTGGGCACTGTGTAAGGTACAGTCTATTAGTCTCTCTCTCTCTCTCTCTCTCTCCTTCAACAGTTTAAATCCTCAACCCACTTACGCTTATCCCCTCCCCTCCCCATGCTCCATCCCCCCTTCCCTTCCCCTCCCTTTCCTCCCCCTCCCCTCCACCCCTCTCTCCTGTCCAACCACTCTAAGTTTACCAGATGCCCTCCCCACCTCTCTCAACCCCTCCCCTCTCCCATCTCCCTCTCCTTTCCTCTCCCCACCCTCCCCTCACTTTAGCCACCCATCCTCCTCCCTACCATACTGTGTTCCCTTTAACTCTTCTCCCTCCCCTCTCCTCCCCCTCCCCTCCCGTCCACGCATGCCTTTCACACTCATACTCTCTCCCCTCCCTTTCCCCTCCTCCTCCAACCCCTCCCTGGCCCCTCCACATTCCCCCTCCCCCTATCAGTCTTAGCCTCCCTTCCTCCCTCCTACTGTCCTATATCTAGTAGGCCCTCCTTCTTTCCTCCTTTCCCCCTTCCCTCTCCTCCATCTTCTCCTCTCTTCCATCCCTCCCTCCCTCTCTCCTTTCCCTCCATCCCCTCCCTCTTCCCTCCAGTGCATACCCGTACCTTTTCCTCATTTCACTTCCCACTCTTTCCTCTTCCCCACCCAAAATGCTTTCCCTTCCCCCTTCTCCCTTCCATCCATTCCTCTCTCTCTCTCTCTCTCTCTCTCTCTCCACCTGAGAAGTCCTCTTCATAATATCTACTCCACGCACCAAAGACAGATCCACTTCCCCCCATCACACCACACCACCTCCTTTACCACACCGTACCACATCACCTCCCCTACCACACCACCACACCATACTACATCACCTCCCCTACCACACCACCACACCTTACCACTCGAAACCACTCTGTCAATCTCACCCACCACACCACAGCCATACACACCACAACACCACCCCTCCCACACCACACCTCACCACCACACCATATATTACCCACTCCACACCAAGTAGCTCCCACATCACACCAACCACTCCACACCACTCTACCAATCTCGCCTACCAAACCACACCACAACCCCTATCAAGCACACCATCACGCCAGACTACCACTTACACCACACACCATACCACTTACGTCTCCACATCACAACACTTACATCTAGCACACCACTACACCATTCCTACCACACCATTCAACCATAGCACCACCACCACACTTACCGTAACCTACATCCACCACCTCTCTCTCTCTTTCTCTCTCTCTCTCTCTCACAGCACTTCTATACTCTTCTTATTTTAACCTGGCCTAAAATTGCCAAATCTCTATCTTGAAAGGCTAAGCTGTAACAATAGCTTAACACTAGAATCCGAAGCCAGTCACGAAGAAGTGCTCTGAACAGGATGTAGAGCCGTAGCACTTTTTCTATCACTGAGCTACGTGAAATATGCTGAAAAAGGACGAAAATCTTGGCCAAGTTGAAGTGAAATGAGTAGAGTAGCTATGGTGTGCATGAAGGGTAGTCATGCATATCATAATTCATTCATTATATTTTAGATCTTTCTTAAATATGCGTTGGTCTATTCAGTATGCCCGAGAATATATCTGTATATGATAGAAGAGGGAAGAGGATTGAATGGGAGAGGGGAAGGGAGGGAGAAAGGGAGGGGAGGAGGGGGAAGGAAAGGGAGAGGAGGCAGAGGGAGGGTGAGGGAGAGAGGGAAGGAAAGGGAGAAGAGGCAGAGGGAAGGGGAGGAGGGCAAAGGAAGGAGGAGTGGGAGAAGAGGGAAGTGAAGAAGTATTGGACACCCAGCCTAAATTAAGGAATGAAAGGAGGAGGAAGAGGAGGAAATGCAGAGAGACTGGAAGAGGAGGAGGAAGAGGAGGAGGAAGAGGAAGAAAGGAGAGGAAATGAATGTATGGTGGAGTAGAGGGAGGAGAAGGGAAGGGGGGGGCGAGGGAAGGAAGAAGATGGAGAAAAAGAACAAGCAGGGAAACGAAGAAGGAAGGAAGGAAGGAGGAATAAAGAAGGAAATGGGGAAGGAAAAAGGAGTGGGGAAGCGATGAGAAGGAAAATGGGGAAGGAAGGGAGGGAGGGGGGAGTTAAAAAGTTAAGGGGGAGGAAAGGAGGGGGGGGGGAGAGATTGGGCGTGGTCAGAGGGGTATCCAGGCCAGCGTAATGGTTGTAATGTGGTAGTGATTGTGGTAGTTGTGGTTATGACTGGTAGCTGTGGTAGTGACTGTGGTAGCTGTGGTGGTGACTGCGGTGGTTGTGGCAGTGATTGTGGTAGCTACGTGTACCGCCTTGGAAAGAAACAGAAAGACGAAAGGAAATATTGTGGTGGTAGTTGTAGTATTAACAGTAGTACCAGACACGTTACAATAGTAGTGGTAGTGACAGTGGTAGTAGGATAGTGGTGATGGCAGTTGTAGGTAAAGCACAATGGTAGCAGTAGTAGTAGTTGTTGTTGTAGTAGTAGTAGTGGTGGTGGTAGTGGGTATGGTAATGTTGACAGAATCGTGGCAGTACTGATAATAGTAGTGGTAATAATAGTAATAGTAGTGGTGGTAGTTGTAGTAATAGTGGTAGGCTAGCAGTACATTTCGCGCCATGTAAACATATGCACCTTAATGTTTACCTTCATCCACGCCAACAACAACATAACTACCTCTCCCTCTCTCTCTCTCTCTCTCTCTCTCACTCTCTCTCTAAGGAGTAGGGTCCCGAGGCTAGGCTGACCCAGTACATTTAAGCACAGATGACCAACCAACTTTCCACTGTGGCATTACCCTGTCATTTCGATCTATCTATCTATCTATTATTCTATATATCTGCAGACATCTTCATCCCGTAAGGCACTACTACTATTACTAATACCACCGTTACTAATACTACTACCACTCCACTACTATTACAACTACTACTATTATTACTACCGTTACTAATACCCTACTACTACCACTCCACTACCACTACAACTACTATACTACTACCACCACCACTACTACTACCACTATTAAAGAATCACCATACATCACAGCCCCTGCCATCACGCTGCCCTTTCTCCAACCCCCTCCTTCTTTCCCATCAACAAAATTTAACCAATACTATAAACAAAAAATAATAATCTTTCCACAGCCACACGATTTTCAAAAACAAAGGGAAAACCTATTGTAAAAGAAAAAGTATTAAAATTTTCCATGATTTACGAATTTTAAAGGTAACATTAACACATTCATTTTTTTTTCTTAATATTTCGTCTCTTTTTATACCTCAGCATATTTTTTTTTGCATTAGATATATTTTTTTGGAGTGAGATATACCGGGTCCTTCATAACATCATTCATGGCCTCACTGCAATAACATCAGCGAAAACTCTCTCTCTCTCTCTCTCTCTCTCTCTCTCTCACACACACACACACACACACACACACACACACACACACATCTAACCAAGTGTACACCTTCTACCCACCATAAATTAAGAGGAACCAGTAAAACAAATACCGCTACTATTACTACTACTACTATTACTCCTACTACTACTACTATTACTACTACTACTACCACCACCACCACCACCACTACAACTACTACTGCTATTACTACTACTACTACCACCACCACCACCACTACCACCACCACCGTCACTACTACTACTGTTATGTTTACAAACGTGATTCATAATGTACACGAACATCCAACATGAAATTCACGTCCGTGGGAAACATTGATGTGTACAGTTCTTGTTTGTTGACTTAGAGAGAGAGAGAGAGAGAGAGAGAGAGAGAGAGAGAATGCGTAACAGAAAAATAAGATTATAAGGGTACTCTAATAATAATAATAATAATAAAAATAATAATAATACAGTAAGAACGCTCACAAAACTTAAAAAGAAAAAATTAAAGTACGAGAGAAGTTTGCGCGGGAAATCGATAGTAAACAAGACATGTACAAATTCGGCAACGGTGCAGCGAAATAAATACAACGAACTAAAGCCACAAAATTAAATATGGATAAAGAGCAATAAATAAAGACTCCTAAAAAAATAAAACCGACACGGAATGGATATCGGCTTTTTAGCTTCAGGGCCGAGAAGGTGTTAGGGCGAACTCTCCCGGCACCTGGGCCAGTACCGTATTCATAAAGAGTTCTTGAGCGTAAGTTCTGCGTAGGATTCTCTGCATATACGTTTTTCTTCACTCATACGGCTTCCAAACATTTAAAAAACAAAGAATGGTGAATACTGTGGGTGAAATAATATGAAAAAACGAGCGATATGCAATAATAATCTTAATGAGACAGACTTTTTGAATTTGGCTCAGATCTTTTATAAATCTGACGCCTAGGCTGGACAGGGGCGAGTCCATATTTGGGCAGCTGACAGAACCACCTCCTCCACCACCTGGCTGCCTCCCCCCCCCCCCCGCTTAAACGCACACACATATACGCACACAAATATAGGCTACGCACTCATGTTTTCTGTGTTACAAGGACGGATATTCACAAACGCATGCACACACACTCACACACGCCTACGCAGTCATACGCAATCGTCACGTATTCATGCTGTACATATGCGAGCGCACGCACGCACGCCCACGCCCACACACACACACACACACACACACACACACACACACACACACACACACACACACACATTCCTAAGTACGGACAGGGCAGGCAGTCATAAACACACACACATACAGGTATACGCGTATACGCACACGTAGGCTACACCCCAAGCACATACCGACACAGTCATATCATTATGATCTCTCTCTCTCTCTCCCTCTGTTCGCCTACGTAACACCCACACCCTGCCCTCACACGCGCATAATACACACACACACACACACACACACACACACACACACACACACACACACACACACACACTAGACATCTTTTTCTCCATCATCATCTATGGCAAAAATATATTAAACTCGCCCAATATTACAATCTTTTAGCTTAATTCCAGGGAAGTTCCCTAACACCTCTTCCTAAGCGATTTATTTTGCTTATTACACCTTACTGTTATGGTCTGCGTTAGATAAATCCTTCCAAAATCACCATAATCTGCATACACAACATATTAGAGGATATTAACCAGATTATCCAAAAATAAACCACTAAGAAAGAGGTGCTACGGAACCTCCTTAATAAATCTTTTTTAAAAATCAGAATAACACTATGCTGGTCCACTACGTTAATTTGCAAGTCCATAATATAATCAGATGGCGTGGTGACATTCCTGTGTTGGCCTCATTAGAGAGAGAGAGAGAGAGAGAGAGAGAGAGAGAGAGAGAGAGAGAGAGAGAGAGAGAAATCTAAATAATAAAGTCAAGCTGTGTGTGTGTGTGTGTGTTTCGGAGTTTGTTCCTTTCTTTCACGAGAGGGGTAACAGAATTCGACCTTTTTTTTTATTATTATTATTATTAAGTCGGGGTGAGCCCACGCAGTCAGAAAAATACAAATCACAAATCTTGGGGACCGCGCACGACACGACGGCACGAAATTGTTTGAAATCGCGATACGTGAGAATGTGAAATTCATTTTTTTCGACTTTTAGATCAGAATTAATCATTATGGACTGAATAGCGGTATGGAAACAAATATAATGGTACTTGCAAACATTCTGATGGAAAGGTTATTAGTTAGTCTCGTAAATATTTTTGCGGACAAGCACTAGTAAAAAACAAAGAACCGTCCACCCCATAATGATATTCTACCAGCGTCATCTAACAGTGTGCTTGTGCAATAAATAACCCAGCCTAACATGAGTTGCTGTCGTCATATCCGTCCGAGTGAGTGTCAGAGGATGTTTAACTGGCCTCAGAACACCATGCCTCACCATACTTAGCACCATTACGCCACACTACACTATCCTCATCCTTTTTCCACGAAGGCTTCTTTCTCCTAAGTTCAACAGTGCCTCGAATCGCCTGACAGCAGGGTAACAAAAAGAAATGACGCGACAGCAAGCAATTTCTCAGAGTTAAAAAGGAACTAACAAGGAAATGAGAACACACTGCTCAACGTGGAAATGAAATAAGGAAATGAGATTACAAGCAGGTGTGTGTGTGTGTGTGTGTGTGTGTGTGTGTGTGTGTGTGTGTGTGTGTGTGTGTGTGTGTGTAATGAAATCTGATGGTAGCGTCTATACTCTGTTCACTCTGACTGGACGTAACACTGCCATCTCTCCATCTCGAATCCTGACCTACTGTACAGCAACATATTATCATTAGAATATGGTGCTAGTCACGAAGAAGTGCTATGGAAAGGATACAGGGCAGTAGTATTGTCTTATTCTGCCACTGAGCTACAGGAAATAAGTTACAGGACGTAAATCTGGGCCAAGTTGAAGTGAATGACGTATAGTTGAAAGAAAAATCTGTTCATAAATTCGTCTGGGTGCATCAAGAACAAAATCACCACATCACACCACACCACAACACCATACCAGCACATCACACCACACCACCATGCCAGCACATCACACCACACCACCATACCAGCACACCACACCACAACACCACATCACTATATCACAGCACCACTCTCACTCTTACACATTACCACACCACACCATCATCACCATTACCCACAGGCGCCAAACTAATTCCTAC
Organism: Coenobita brevimanus; assembly: GCF_032717465.1. Lineage (NCBI taxonomy): Eukaryota > Metazoa > Arthropoda > Malacostraca > Decapoda > Coenobitidae > Coenobita > Coenobita brevimanus. Next base: position 57,501,212 of record NC_136966.1, read on the forward strand.
AAATCATCATGACCACACCACACCAATCGCACCACACCACACCACCTACACATCACAATCATACCACACCACACCACACCACCTATACATCACAATCACACCACACCACACCACACCACCTATACACATCATAATCACCACACCACACCACCTATACACATCATAATCACCACACCACACCACACTACCTGTACACATCACAATCACACCACACCACCTATACACATCACACCACACCACATCACCTGTAGACACCAGCACACCCCACCATCCCTGCACACCACTACACCACCCCAACACACCAACAGCATACCGTACATAACACCAGTCCTGTCATCACACCAGCTAGGATACTTCAAGTGGTATGTTTGTGAGGCACTGTGACAAGATCCTTTTAGTGAAGCTCTCGACGCAAGGGGAGGAGAGAAGAAAAGAGAAGGGAGAGGAGAGGAGAGGAGAGGAGAGGAGAGGAGAGGTGAGGAGAGGTCACTGACTACAGGGCTGAAAAAATAAAGCCAGAACTAAAACACACACACACACACACACACACACACACACACACACGAGAAAAAACTACGAGAAAAAATATGTACAAAGGAAGAGACGAGAAAGGCAAAAAAATGAAGAGGTCACTGACAGAGAGAGAGAGAGAGAGAGAGAGAGAGAGAGAGAGAAATAAGGGGGCGTCAGAAAAAAAGAAAAGAAAAAAGGAAGGGATAAGAAAGGGAGGTTTAAATGTCACTCAGAGAATAAAGGGAGGATTTATAGCTAAGTTACTCCCTTTACTGTGTTTATATTGCTAGATAAGGGTGAGGGGTGAGGCAGGGTGAGGCATGGGTGAGGCAGGGTGAGGCAGGATGAAGCAACGTAAGGGTAAAGCAAGTGAAGGTGTGGGCAGGGTGAGGCAAAGTGATAGAGAGAGAGAGAGAGAGAGAGAGAGAGAGAGAGAGAGAGGAATGACGTCACTTGGTATGCACAATTGGTAGGCTCTATCCAGGTTAACACACTCCTACCACACTACCTGCCTACCTATCTATCTACTACCATATCTATCAATCTATCTATCTATCTATCTATCAACCTGTTACTGTCTGTCTATCTATTTATTTGTGTCTATCTACCTATCTATCACCAATTAACATCACCAACACTACTATCCACACTATTATCACTACAATAATACTAGTTACAATACCAAGACTACTGCTACTACTACTACTACATCCTCAATATTACATCTAAAACCATCACTACCAATACTATCACCCCTACCATCACAACCACCACCACCACCACCATCATCATCACCATCTTCACCACCACCACCACCATCACCAACACGACCTACACCATTACTACCCCTACCAATACCACTATCACCATCATTATCACCACCACCACCACCACCACAACAACCACCACCAATCCCCCCCATACCCAGGGCTGACCCAAAACCCAAGGTGACGTGTGAAGATGGATTTTCCACTCCCACTTACACAGGAAACACACACACACACACACACACACACACACACACACACACACACACACACACACACACACACACACACAAATACCTTAAACCGAACACACAAATACCATCACTCAGCACACACACGTACCGAGACGTACACACACACACTCACTTATCCACACATGCCCAGACGCAAACACACATCCTGGATCAAACACATACACACTCTCCCAAACACACACAGGCGCGCTCAAGTAGTGCATCACACACACCGAGACGTTCTGACACCCGCACACACACACACACACACACACACACACACACACACACACACACACACACACACACACACACAGGAAACAACACTTACGTCACTACACCATCAAGATCCGGTGTACCACTCTCTAACTTAAAGCACACTGGCTCACACTACAAGCACACACACACACACACACACACACACACACACACACACACACACACACACACACATACACAAACACTTTTACTTTTTATCACTAGCGACTATTAATAAACACAAGTATACACACACCTGCACACTCTCTCTCTCTCTCTCTCTCTCTCTCTCTCATAAATATATTACACCTAACACTCTTATAAACACTCATTTACATCACACACACACACACACACACACACACACACACACACACACAGGCATACACACACACACACTCCTCCTACGATTAACACACCCGTAACTACTCATCCTAATTAGCAGGTAATCACCCTCTTAATCACCCACAGGACGTCATCACACCTGTCGCCACCTGTCACTCTCATTACCCACCTTACGTCATTACCTTACTCATATCTGGTGCTGGAGAGGGACGCCTTCACGTGGTGGCACCAATATACCCAGGCTGCTGAACTGCCTGGTTATACAAATGTTCCTTAACTACTTCCCTAACCCCTAAAAGGAGGATGGTGGACGGCACGATAAGGGTAACTCCAGCCTGCAGTCCACTGGGTTCACATTTGAGCTTGGGATTGCTACTGATACTCATAATTTCTCAGGTTTTCATGTCATTCTCACATATTCACGTCTGTTTTCATCTCACAGGCTTTTCATATTTCCGTCTCTGATCATCGCTTATTACACACGTTAACTCTCCTAGCTTAATCGTCATCTTTTATCGTCACCCATTCACTCATTGTCGTCTCAGTCAATGGTTCTTTATTCTCCTTCACTCACGTCATCTCACAATCCCATTCTTGTTACATCTCATGGCCGATCTTCACTCACTCTCACTCACATCATTATCATCATCACCATCATCTCAAAATTACTGTCATCTTCATCATCAATCACATGACACAAAAGACACCCCTGCTAATACCATCACGACCACCACCACCACCACCACCACTACCACAACCACCACCATCACTACCATTTCGACCACAGTCACTACCACAATAACCACCACCACCACAACAACCACCATCCAAACCACTTACACCATCTACCACCATCACCCTTAACCAATATACAGAGACATTTTCAACCCACATCCTCCCTACCCGGCTCAATCATGCTCCAACCAACCAATCCAACTACTACTACTACCACTACTATTACTGCTACTACTACTACTACTATTACAACTACTATGGGAACAAAGCCTAACCCAGCAACTTTCCTACATCACACAGCACCTGCCTCATTGCAACCTGTCTGCATTAAGGTCGCAGCTCACCTATGTTACTTAAAAAACACGTAAGAGAGGTATTTGCAGGTGGTGGTAGGGAGGAGGAGGAGGAGGAGGAGGAGGAGGAGGAGGAGGAGGAGGAGGAGGAGGAGGGGGAGGGGGAGGAGGAGGAGGAGGAAGTGTGCTGAACAAGAATGTGGTGAAGAAATGGCAAATAAAAGTGGTTGGAAGTGTTAGATAGATAGATAGGTAGATAGATAGACAGATACATGGACAGAGAAACAGATGGATGAATAGATAGGTAGACAGACAGACAGATGGAGTGGACTATAAAAGACATGTGGAGGAGAGATTAATAAAGGAAAGAAGTGGAGAGAAGGGAGGAAGTGGAGAGACCCAGGTGGTGTTGGTGGAGGTGGAGGCAGTGGAGGAAGCAAGGACGTGATCAAGCTTACCCCCCCCTTCTCTCTCTCTCTCTCTCTCTCTCTCTCTCTCCATTCGAACTTTCACTTGGCACAGAAAACACAAAACTAAAGATAAAAAATGTAAGAATGAAAAATTTGAAAATAATATGGTAACTGGTGTGTGTGTGTGTGTGTGTGTGTGTGTGTGTGTGTGTGTGTGTGTGTGTGTGTGTGTGTGTGTGTGTGTGTGTGTGAGAGAGAGAGAGAGAGAGAGAGAGAGAGAGAGAGAGAGAGGGTAAAAGGTTAAACTCTCCCCTCAGCACAGGTGTGTACTCAGGTGAAGGGGAGGGGAAGACTCATTAACCTCACCTGCCTTCACCTACTACTACAACAACTATTATTATTATTATTATTATTATTATTATCACTATTATCACCTCTCCTTGTAGCCAATATAGCACGAATCAGCGCTCTTCTTATCACGCCTTAAAACATTACCCTGATAAGATACCCACGATAACAGCCGTGTGCCAACTTTTTACGAAACACCTTGAAGCACATACGCAGCAACTCCAGCACCCCATTAAGGAATATCACGCATTCTTTATTTAATTCTCCTTACTACCCCTCGATTTAATACCCGTGGGCCTTCCCTTACTGAGATAACGAAGATAAGGAGGGTGAGAATTGTTAGTACCAGGAATAGTACTCCCTTCAATCCCACGATCCATTTTCTATACGTCTTTCACCTTATAGTCGCATAGAGATAAATATAGGGATACACAGGGGTATATTACACATCCTACACATGTGCACACAACATACAAGTACACATACACACCTCATACAGATATACACATACATATACACAGGTCCTTTAACATACACAGGGATAGGGACATAAGCTATTTTAGGGAACATTACATATCCTACACATGTGCACATAACATATACATGGCCACATACCACATAGATACATACACACCTGGGCATTTAACACCTACATCTGGACACATAACATACACATGGCCACATACCACACAGATACATACACACCTGGCCATTTAACACCTACACCTGGGCACATAACATACACATGGCCACATACCACAGAAATACACACACACCTGGCCATTTAACACCTACACCTGGCCATATAATACACAGGTGCATCAAAACAGGTGAGTGCCACATACCCACCTGACCGTGACCAGAAGTGACTCTCTCTCTCTCTCTCTCGTTAACTTTCTTCAAATATTACAAGCAGTCAGGAGTGCGAAATACCCCTGTGTTTCTCTCTCTCTCTCTCTCTCTCTCTCTTTTTCTCTCTGTCTCTCTCTTACTGCGTCTCAGAGAAACAGTTAACTTGACCGGAAGTTTTGGCCGATTATCTGGGTGACGTCCATTCTTATCACACACACACACACACACACACACACACACACACACACACACACACACACACACACACACACACAACCCTCTCTCTCTCTCTCTCTCCGACTCCTCTTTCCCAAGCAATTTTTTCATCAAAGGACATCAATGATCTCAACTGTGTGTGTGTGTGTGTGTGTGTGTGTGTGTGTGTGTGTGTGTGTGTGTGTGTGTGTGTGTGTGTGTGTGTGTGTGTGAGAGAGAGAGAGAGAGAGAGAGAGAGAGAGAGAGAGAGAGAGAGAGATGGGAGGGGAAGAGTGAATGCAAGTAAAGAGGAGGAGGGGTGAGTTTGGGGTGGGGGAGGGAATGAAATGGAACAGGAGGGGACAGACGGGAGGGGTGAATGTGAGAGAGGGGAGAGAGTGAGAGGAAGGTGTGGGTGTGTGACAGTATGAGAGGGAGAGAGAGTGTGTCTGTGCGGGACGGGGGAATATATGAAGGAATGGGTGGGTGTGTGAAGGAGGGAGGGGAGGGGAGGGGGAAGGGGAGGATGGTGGGGTGACGACATGAAAGGGTCAGCTGGTAATCCTACACCTCTCCCCCACCCCCCATTCTCTCTCTCTCTCTCTCACACACACACACACACACACACACACACACACACACACACACACACACACACAAGCCCCTACAAAACAACAGTAAGAAATAAATACAATCCACTTACAATGCGGGGTTAAAAAGTTCATATGTTAGTTTTTGAAAATTTTAGATTATATAAAAAAAAAAACTTCTAATTTAATACACATGATAAAGTTGTAATCTATGAATGCTTGTTCTCGTATCATAATTATCTTGGTTATCTATTATATCTTATCTCTTCATTAAGTTACTAGTCTTCCTACAGAGTTCAATAATAATAATAATAATAATAATAATAATAATAATAATAATAATAATAATAATAATAATAATAATAATGATAATAATATATAATACAATCAGCAATTTTTCAGCGGCAAGCAAATGTCCGGTATTGATGGTATATATATAGTCGAGCAAATGATACCCTAACATATTCTCTCTCTCTCTCTCTCTCTCCATGCATACCTCTCGCCCATTCCAATTTATCCCTTCCCTCCCCTACCCACTTCACCCCCCCTTCCCTTACCTATTTCTCCCCCTTTCCCCACCCATTTCACCTCCTCCCCTATCCATTTCATCCCGTCCCCTATCCATTCCATCCCGTCCCCTCTCCAGTTCTCCCTCTCTTACCCATTTCACTCCCTCCCTTACCCATTTCCCTTCCCTCCCCTACCTATTTCATACCCTCCTCTACCCATTTCACCCCCTCCCAACCCACTTTCCCTCCTTCCCCTACCCATTTCCCCCGCTCCCCTACCCATTTCCACTCCTACCCATTACATCCCCTCCTCTACCCACTTCTCTTCCTCCCCTACCCATTTCCCCTCCTTCCTCTACCCATTTCCCCTCCTTCCCCTACCCATATCCACTCCTCCTCCTTCCCATTTGACCCCCTCCTCTACCCACTTCCCATCCTTCCCCTACCCATTTCCCCTCCTCTCTACCCATTTCCCCTCCTTCCCCTACCCATTTCCCCTCCCCCTCACTGCATAAATAGAGAGAGTACAGCGGTGATGCCTTCTCTATTAATAGGCGCCTCTTCCTGTGGGCACGACCAGGGAGGAGGAGGAGGAGGAGGAGGAGGAGGAGGAGGAGGAGGAGGAGGACGAAGAAGGCATAAGAGAAGAAGGGAAAAGGGGAGAAGAGATGATATAAATGAGGAGAAAAATTATAGTAGTAAAGCAAAGTCAAGAGAAGGAAAGGGAGTAATGGTCGCAAGGCAGCAGTAATGTAGGCTAGATGGTATAAGGAGTAAAGTGGCGTTGTGGTGGTGGCAGCTAATTGTGGTGTGGTGGCAGTGGTGTAAGAAGTGGCGGCAGGTGTAAAGTGATACTGTAGTAGTAGTAGTATCGTAGTTGCAGTGGTGGTGGTGGTGGTGTAGTGAGGACAGCGGTTGGTAAAGTGGTGTTGTGGTACTGGTGGTAGTGGTTGGGGTGGTAAGAATATGAGAACCAATCGTGTCTCTGGTACCGTACTGGTAGATTTGGTAGTGTGAGAAGTAGCTACTAGTAGTGATGGTACTGGTGGCAAAAGATGATTGTAGTAACGGTTACGGTGGTAGTAATGGTTGAGGAGACGTGAGAGGTGGTGCTATAGTACCGATAGAGGCGTGAGAGGTAGTGATGAGACAAGTGGTATAGTAATGGTAGTGTTCTGAGAGAGGTGGTAGTAGTAACAGTATTGGTATTGTGAGAGACGTGTTATAGTAATGGTAGTGGCGGCGTGAAAGATGTGGTAGTGATGGAAGGAGCAGAGATGCGGTAGAGGCGTGAGAAGTGACGGTAGGGGAGTGAGTGGTAGCCTAGCATAATTCACTGTGAAGGTTACCCTGAGGTGGATCCACAAGGCCAGGGCAGGACAGAGCAGGACAGGGCAGGACAAGACAGGGCAGGGGAGGACAAGACAGGGCAGGGCAAGTAGGCAGCAGAGTATGACCAGCAGAAAGCAGGGCATGCCAAGCAGAAGGCAGAGCAGGGAAGAGAAATGACAAGGCACACCAGAGTATGGGACGGTAACGCAAGACTGAGCAGGGTAGGGCCAGGGCAAGACATGGGATAGGCAGGGCAAGGCGGGGCAAGACATGGCAAGGGCAGGGCAGCGCAGGACAAGAAAAGGGCAGGGCAGGAATGAAGCAGAGAAAAAAAAACGCAGGCCAGATGGCTAAGGCACTGTGCGAGAAGGAGAGGGAGAGAGAGAGAGATGAGAGGGGAGGAACGAGTCTCTCTCTCCCTCTCTCTATACCACTCCATCCCATTTCCTTCCCCCCCTTCCTTAATCCTTCCCTCCTCCTTCCCCTTCCTTCTCCAGCTCTTCCCTCCTTCCTTCTCAAAGCCATCCCCTCCCCCTCCCAAGCTTTTATCACTGGCCTGGATTAACCCTGACTATAAGACCCCCCTTTCCTTCCCCTTCCTACCCCTCCCACTCTGTATTACCTCCTCCTCCCTCACCCCCTCTCAATAGTCCCCACCAATACCCCTATTCTATCCTCGTTATCCCCCTCCTAACCTATCACTCCTATCCCCTTTGCCTACTCTCTCTCTCTCTCTCTCTGACCTATCACCCTATCAATACTGCTTACGAGCCCTCTCTTTCATGCTGCTTATTTAGGGCTGAGAGAGAGAAAGAGAGAGAGAGAGAGAGAGAGAGAGAGTCTTCCACCAAACATAACCTAATCCACGACCCTATAATAATTCGTTCAGTACAACAAATAAACACCTACGTTACAATAACAAAAACAACAATAATAATAATAACACCACAATAATAATAATTAATAATAATAATAATAATAATAAATAATAATAATAATAATAATAATAATAATAATAAGGAAAGAAAGAACTCCGTAAATAATTAAAATGGCCTAAAAGTGTCACCAAAACTAACACCATCCTATAAAACAAAAAAATACCCCTATCTCCAAGGCATCTACGGTCCTGCACTTCATATTAACGTCCGCCGGTTACCTTATCAGTGCTTATCGGTTCCTCTATAGCCTCCATATACACCACGTCCCTTATCATATTACTGACAGCCATTTCTCTTACCTCTTCGCCCTTTCCCCCATTTTCATATCATTTCGTAATGGCCTGCAGGCTGAAAATACCCCTCTCTTGCAGTCCAACCATCCTTCCTTCAGGGGACAGGGATGAAGCCGAGGGACGTATGTATAATTCTGATCAGGCATGGAGTCCTCTTCTACGTGGCTCTGGATATCCCTCAACACCCGTTCCTTAGCGATTTATCTTGCATATTAGTACTAAGAAAAGAGAAATGAAGTACCGGATCTACTGTTTCTTTCAGGATGTTTGTCGAAGGTAAGGTAATCATTAAAGAAACTATCCTATAATAAAAAAAAAGTATACGACAAGGTTAGCATGTCGATATTAAAAAGATATATATAAACAAGAATATGAGAGAATGTTAACCCGTAATGGGCAAAACAAATCGCTGAGGAAAAGATGCTGTGGAACGATGCGACCTATGCAATCATCGTACCATGTTCAGGGTTATTATCGTACCACTCTATCTATCATGCCACTCTATCTATCGTGCCACTCTATCTATCGTACCACTCTATCTATCATGCCACTCTATCTATCGTGCCACTCTATCTATCGCGCCACTCTATCAATCGTGCCACTCTATCTATCATGCCACTCTATCTATCGTGCCACTCTATCAATCGTACCACTCTATCTATCATGCCACTCTATCTATCGTGTCACTCTATCGTACCACTCTATCTATCGTGCCACTCTATCAATCGTACCACTCTATCTATCGTGCGCCTGGCAGCGTGGCCTAATCAACACCAATTTATCTATTAACACGGCACCCAAGCACCACTCACCACGGAATTTAAAAACGGAAAAAAAAAAAAAAAAACATGGTTCATTTTCCTGTTGACACTGTTCTCTCTCTCTCTCTCTCTCTCTCTCTCTCTCTCTCTCAAACTTGGCCTAAAATTGACGTGTCTCCATCTTGAAGGCTGAGCTACAATACACCAACCCTAGATCATAGTGCTAGTCACGAGGAAGTGCTATGGATAGGATGTACAGCCACAATACTGTCTCTCAGCCACTGTGCTACGAGAATGAAGCAAGAGGACTAGTTAGTTGATTACACTAGTCACGAAGAAGTGCTATGGTGCGGATGTAGAGCTAAGAGGACGAAATCTAGGCCAGGTTAAGGTGAAAGGACTTTATAATATTGTTTTCGTTCTCTTGCAGCTTATTGCATGTAACTCAGTGGCAGAAAAGGGCAATACTATGGCTTTGCATCCTTTCCACAGCACTTCTTGATGACTAGCACCAAAATCTAGTGCTAATATTTTGTCAGAACTTGGTATTCAAGACGGAGAGATGGCAATTTTAGACCAAGTTAGAGTAAAAGGAGTATAGTTAAACAGGACTAAGCATAACACGGCCTACACATCGACGCATATGTAAACAACTCCCCTCCTCCTCCCCTCCCTCTCTCTCTCTCTCCCCCTCCGTCTCCTCCGCTCTTCCCAACTAGATAAACAAAGCCACGTCGAATATTATTATTTTTTTCTGTATATATAACTGCTTTGGGAAATGAAGTAATTGCAATGTAAACCGCTCGCTTCCTAGAATAGCTGTCCTTTGTGTGTGTGTGTGTGTGTGTGTGTGTGTGTGTGTGTGTGTGTGTGTGTGTGTGTGTGTGTTTTATGCTCTTCATTTTAATTTACTCCTTTACTCTCTCTCTCTCTCTCTCTCTCTCCAGCCAACCTCTTCCAATATCAAACTCTCTCTCACAAAAGCACACTACTCATTCATTCATATTAGTTATCCCAAACGTGAACCCAGTGGACTGCAGGCTGAAGAGAAATAGTAGCAGAGAGCGGGTTACAGAATGAAGCTGCGTGACCAACCAGTAATGATAAACAGCCTGACAGGATGCTACCGTGATAACCAACTTACTCCACCACACCAAAACACAGCCACAGCATTACACAGCTTGCCTGCTCCATAACACCCACACTAACACCACAGCACACAACCACACTACAAGTCTCGCATAACACAAGCACACTATCACAACCACACCATATCACTGCTAGGCCATAACAGAGCTAGCCTGCTTCATAACACCCACACCATCACCACCGCTCCATAGCACAACCACAATATCTACCTAAATTACACGGGCACAGTATGACAACTAACCAACACCACAACAAAGCATACAGGCACACTCAATAACACAACCAGATCATAACACAAGCACACAAGAACATTACCTACACTATAACACTCTCAAACTATCACACAGGCATTCTATAACAAGTCACAATCAGTCACAAACAATCACAGCTAACACAACACTAGAATAGCCACACCGGAACACGCAGTCACTATATCCTACACCATAAAACAGCCAAAGACATGAAAAAAAAGAAAGGAGACGGAGGGAAAGGATGGGACAAAGAAAAGGGAAAGAGGTAGAGAGAAAAAAAAAGGGAGATGCAGAGAAAAGAGGGAGAGGCAGAGAAAAAAAGGGAGAGGCAGAGAAAAAAAGGGAGAGGCAGAGAAAAAAAGGGAGAGGCAGAGAAAAAAAGGGAGAGGCAGGGAATATGGTGTTAAAGTGGAGGATGAATAAAGACAAATGACGATACAGAATAAGGGTGAGACAGAGAAACGAATGAGGAGGGAAAAATGAAGAGGAGACAAGTAAAAAAGAATGTTGAGGACATCAGGAGAATGGAGAGAAAAAGGGGGGGGGAAATGAAAGGAAATGGAGAGAAGAGGGAGGAAAAATGGGAAGGAGAAGGAAAATGGAGAGAAAGGAGAGGAAAATGGAGAGGAGGGACAAGGAAAAGGGGAAAGGCAGAGAGGGGGATAAGGGGGCAAGGTAGGGTAGGAAGGACCCCCCTTAACCTCCTCCCCTTGGGCACGTAGTCATGAATTATCTGGTCATGTTTCTGCTCTCCCCTCCCCCCCACACACCACCACCTACACCACACATAACGTAATGCACACACACACACACACACACACACACACACACACACACAAACACACACACACACACACACACACAATCTACCATCTCCAAAAGACTAAAAAAAAAAAAAAAAAGGAATTAGGTACGAACAATAATAATACAGAGAGAGAGAGAAAAAACAGAAATTGGGATGACACGCTAAAACACCCACCCACACCCACACCCACAATAACCACTTACCTAACTCCTCCACGAGCCTGAGCATAACTCCACCGATGTGCATGTCACTCTTCACCCTCAACACCCTCTCCACCTGTAGGTCCGTCACTTGGATGTGCAGCTCCCACGACCCGTCCCCCACCACCTTCCCATCGGCCATCATCCTGCCTCGGCTTGTGTCTGGGTCCTCTCTCACTTTAAATAGGGTCCTCACTACACTCCCTCTCCTCCTTTATACACCTGGGAAGACAGCCGTATGAGAGAATCTGTTTTTGCGACACTCTTTACGGCGCTAGATTCACGTATGTGCTGGATATTTGTGTGTGTGTGTGTGTGTGTGTGTGTGTGTGTGTGTGTGTGTGTGTGTGTGAGGCCTATTCTTGCTACCGTGATAACGAACGAATCTTGTCACGTTGGAAATATTACAGGTACCCAACAAAGTACAAACGTGTAGCCTATCCACACAATACTATTTCATCACTTCAAAATGCCGATTCGCGTCATTCTTACTCAGCCTAGAGTGAGCTTCAGGCCAGTATTCTCGTCGGTTAAGGAAGCTCCCTAACACCTTCTCCTTAGCGATTTACTTTGCTTATTACACCTCTCTATCCTTGTCCGATACTTTAAAGAATTCTAATACCACCATACACTTCATGAATAACGAACAACACTATATTAACCGTGTCCCAAAATAAATCGCTAAGAAAGATGTGTTAGGGAGTCTCCCGAATATCCACCCCAGAATCCAGAGGGCAAACAGGCCACAAAAACTGCCTTACAATTTTCCGTTCCGGTTTGTAGTCTTGTCTGCTCCCCTCCTCCACCCCTCCAACCACTCCTCTCCCCTCCTCCGCTTCTCCAACCAATCCCCTCCCCTCCTCCACCTCCTCCCCCACCTTCCTGCTTCCACATAGGGCAGCTATCGTGGGCTACTCTCTGTTTGCTTCCTTCAGTGGCCAGGAAATACCGCACATCCTTTCATCTAACTTCATATTTGGACACAACCATGACCAGGTGCATTGCTAAAACTACCTGTCACAATTTTCGAACCTCGTGCACATATACTCAGCATCTTACGTAGAATTATAGACGGTACTACAGGCCTATCTACCAAACATGTATTCTCTAGCAACCGTATTAAAACAAAACTTAAGTATTTTCTAAGATTGGCACAGATAAACACACACCCCCGGTACGGTACATAAGGTGCAGAAACTTATCTTCTATTGTCAACAGTACGATACATGAGTTACCTGCAAAAGTTTCTCTCTCTCTCTCTCTCTCTCTCTCTCTCTCTCTCTCTCTTTAAGTACGATATACACCAGGATATACTCGTCCTATTCACTGCACTAGACACTCACACATGCCACCACTTGTTTTATATGTCAGTCCTATTCTGAAGTAGCTTTTGCGATTCCTAACACCTCTTCCTATGCGAATTATTCTGCATGTTACACCTTAATATCCCCTTCTGTGATACAAACTAGGTCGATGCTAAAACGATACAAATAACGTTGAGTGTAATATGCAAAATAAATCGCTAAGGAAGAGGTGTTTCGTTGCTTCCCATGTCACCGAAGACCAAAATTTCTGGTGGTCTTAGTATCAAAATATTAACGTACGATCTGCTCATTAAATTTAGCGTTACTGCCAAAATAATTCGTGATAAATGATGGAATGTGTGTGTGTGTGTGTGTGTGTGTGTGTGTGTGTGTGTGTGTGTGTGTGTGTGTGTGTGTGTGTAAAACAGGTTTGGGGTAGGTGATTGAGAAAAAAAATGTTGCTAAAAGATTCTGAATGCGTGATTGGAGAGAGAGAGAGAGAGAGAGAGAGAGAGAGAGAGAGAGAGAGAGAGAGAGAGATTTAAAAAAAGTCAGCCCTACCCAACGCCTGTCACGTCTACAAAAACAAGTGCTGCTTTACTGATCAACCTGGATCGACAGGGACTAGGCTGGGGTGGAGGGCTTCTTAACACCCGTTACTTGGCGATTCATTCTGCACACATCTCAACATCCTCTTTTATAACGGAAACTCAGTCCTATGCTACCCAGAACACAGCCCTATGCACACAAGGCCGTAACTTCTCTGACGAAACTACCTTGTATCGTAGGAAGGACAAGGGATGAGTTTGCCTTCAAGTGCTTCCTAGGAAAAGAAATCTAGGGCCCCAGCTCAGAATCATCCCCTCCCCCTCCTCCCAATTTCCACTTGAGAGAGTGCTATGTTAATGGTTCTGGCGGCTGTTACGCAAGATAAATGTTGTCCGTAACGCAATGCGGATATATCGTACGGGTTGCTAAGGGGGGGTAAGTGATATGTGTGTGTGTGTGTGTGTGTGTGTGTGTGTGTGTGTGTGTGTGAGAGAGAGAGAGAGAGAGAGAGAGAGAGATAAACCCTCCACCGCATACCATCTATGCAAATAAAAAAAAAACAAAAAAGAAAAAGTGAAAGTGAGACAGCGAGTGAGAGAGGAGGACAGATGAGGGTTCAGGGGAAGGGTGGGGTGGGGTGGGGGCAGGAAAGGTCAAAGGTCACGTGAAAGCAGTGATATGACAAGTGACCATACCATACCGCTGCAACTCCCACCCAACATGCCTAACTTTTTTTTATCATTCTCTTCACCACGAAAGGTCTTCCCTGCAACTAAACAAAAATGAACTGAAAATTATGACAGCGCTTTTCTATCTCATTATGGCCAGACGCCGTAAGGGGTGGCCACAAACAAATCGCCTCCATGTCGCCCAGTCCCCTGCCCTTCTATCAACACACAACTCCCTCTCTCAATACATCTCTCCATTCCGTCCCTCTATCTCATCCTCGGTCTCCCCCTCACTTAAGTACAATTTTGCATTAACTTGGCCCAGATTATCGTCCTTTTACAGCTTATTTCACGTTGTTCATTAAGACAGTACTGTGGCCCTACATCCTTTTCCACTGCACTTCTTCGTGACTTGCATCATATTCTTGCGTTCTCTTGTTGCAGCTCGGTATTCAAGATGGAGATAAGTTAAATGGTGTAAGATCCCTAACCCTCTTTCTGCTCAGCTGGTGGTGTGATCAGATTGGAGGGCTGATTTGACTATACCCTCTTCACTCTAACCTGGCCTAAAAGCACCGTATACGCCAACATAAACTAGTACCGTATTACAAGTCGCATTGCAGGCTCCGCAGCTCCTTATCGTTAGCGATGCATTTAGCACATTACACTATTTCGTATGTTCTCAGTACCGTTTTAATATCGACATTTTTCTTCAGTAATATACACCAGGATACTGCGGTGTAACGCGGAAGATAAATCGCCCACGAGGAATTGTTAAGAAATCTGAAAAGCCACTTGCAATATATGACCCAAATGTATGACACAAAATGGGGTTAACAATTCACCACGATGACCTTTTATATCTCTGTTATCTCTCAATGATTTTATCTGCTTATCTTTAATTAAACTTTGGATCGAGGAAAGTTAGGGCGAATAAGGAGAGAGAGAGAGAGAGAGAGATCCCCCGTTAACAGAGCAACAGAGGGGTCAAAGTCCAGGTGCGTGTATCAAGGACATAGAGTGGTGTAATGTGAACCAATTATGCAGCCGTGTATTAATCTACTCCTACTGGCCAAAATTCTGCCCATAATATTTACTTTAAAACAGATAGACGGATCAAATATTTTCGTAACATCTATTCACAGGCGGTTCAACATAAATCCTCACCAGCAAAAGAAATTTAATCAATACTCCATTACGACTCCTTAGATATTCCGAATTACTTTAAATACTCCTTAGATATCCCCAATTACTTTAAATACCGCATCAGTTTCGCCACACGTCTGATAAAAATAAAAATAAATACGTAAGTCCTAAGCTATTTCTAGGTGCCATCAGTTCCGGTAATTATTTCTGACGCAAGTGTGTGATAACGAAATTACAATACTCTCTCTCAGTGAGTTTAATTACTATTATAGTGGATAGTATGAAGGGCAGCACTGAATGAGGCACTCTTTCTTCTTTCTTTGCTTGCCGTTCTTTCGAAATAGCCACTCAAATTTAACACACGATATAAAACGGACTATATATATATATATATATATATATATATATATATATATATATATATATATATATATATGCGCTTAATGGTAAAATACAACCACCAGAATAAAATATATAAACATACGTCGATTTTCAGTGATCTTCAGTTGCTTCAAATACGGGAAATTACGATACCGTTAGTGTCTGAAAAAGCACAAAGGAATTATTACTATTTTTTTTTTTGTCAAAAATATAGTTTCTCGTTTTCTATTCAAGTTGTGCGAAATGTGGGATTTATCTGTATCTAGAGCTCAAGGTCTTCGTAACACTTGCATCCAAGCGATTTAGTCTATTGCACAACCATTTTCTTGCATGGTAAGTTCTATTCAGTTGTATAGTTTACAATTTCAACATAATATGCAAGTATAAAATTCATGAGGATATTGAGATGTAACGTGCACAGAATAAATCGCTGATGAAAGTGTCACGAAATATCCAGAGTTACAAGTGAGGCAAATTTGGACGAGACAATAAATACTGGGGACAGAGAATAGAGGAGGGACGTAAGGATGGAGAGATGAGTGAGGAGGCTGAGGTGTGAGATGAGTGAAGGATGAGAGTGAGGGAGGTAAGGAGGAGGAGGAAAAGTTAGTGGACGAGTGAGGTAAGTCTGTCTGAAGCAAGAACAACTGAGGATAAAGAATAAGGAGAGAAGCAAGTGAGTGGATGATGATGTGAGTGAAGAGGGTGTGGTGTGGGTGTGAGTGAGCAAGAGATGTGAGTGAGGCAGGGGGTTGAGGAGGCTCCACTATGGCAGTCTGTGTAAACAATGTCGCTCTCGCCCTCTCACTTCCCCCACTCAACGTTCCTTTCACTTAACACCAACACTACTTCGCGTAAGTTCGCCATATAACACTATTCTTCCCGTAAAAGAACTACATTTACTGTTTACACGTCAGAAACCACGACACAACACGCCGCACATTCACCCACCACGACTGTCACTTTGGTACTGAGGGCAGTGTTGCCAGATGGATCCCAGCTAATGCACTCTCTGCTACGTTTCTCCCAGCTAGGACAAAACGCTGAACTGCTTCCACAAAACATCTATTAGTTTTATACCTTAGTGGAAACTATCTTTTGTGGATGGTAAACAAACTGCCATTATAAGCCACAGAGAGATAAAAATGACCAAATCACTTTAAAGTCCTCGTAAAAAGACTGCAGACACTAAAAGTTGATGAAGTTCAAATGTAGCATAAAGCAAAGACAGTCTGGGATACCCGCTTTACTATTAGGTGCTAGAATAAAGTATTGGACGTACAGATATTGCATTTGTAATGTTCTTTAATCAGTTTTGTTAACTCTAGTATACTACCTACATACAAGCATGCATTTAGATAGAAAGTTATTTTGCTGATACACAATTGAACTCGAATATTATGTTATAGTCTTTATAAGCATCCATACATAAAAGTGAGATGGAATGATGATGCACACAAACTTTCATCTTCTAAGAAACATAACAAACAACAAAAACCTACACAAATAGCAGCATCGTCAACTGTGGCAATACTGACCTTTCCATATTTGGTCAAGAGATGATACGCTGGGGCACAGGCATGTTTTCAGGTCAAATTCATTTTGATTGTCATTTTTCTCTGGCTTCGTTTTCACGGTGGGGAAACTGTAGAGGGAAGAAGAGTCTGTAAGTGAGAGCAAGTATTTATAAACAAATATAAATTTAGAGAAGCCGCTGCTGATGTCAGAGAAAATGGTGTGTTTGTGGGTAACTGCAGGCTATTTTCAACCAGTAATGAAATCGTCATGCCACTAAGTATAGCCACCTTAGACCAACGGAATAATGACTAGAAATTAATTGACTTAAAAGAGCTGGAAGTGACCCTCTTGGGAGGAGAGACCTTCTTGTGGTGACACCGATATGACCGGATGACTCCGCTGTCTGGTTATACAAACATTCCTCAGTCTCCTACCCATTCCCCCAAAGGAGGACTGTGAACTGCAAATGGATAACTTTTTGCTAGGATGGGGTGTAACTACTACTACTGCCATGTTTGTAGTCTCGTCATCTAGAGAGCCGCATTCTCCTTGGCATGAGAGACTCGTAGATCCTCTTCCGTAACGCTGCCAATCACATTTTTTAATACTGTGTTATTTATATAGTATTCATATTTCACAAGGCGTAGTATGCAAAGTATACAAATCGCTGAAAAAGTGTTAAGAAATCTCACAAGCCAAGGAGAATCGTTCAGGTGCACAGAAACGTTCGTGGCCGCATAGTTTTCCTAGTCTTATAACTCCAGTCACACCATCTCCAGATGATGATGATGATGATGATGATAATGATGAAGCTCTGCAAAAATAGTTTATCAACGTTAAGACAACCATGGAAAGGAGTAAGCACTTCTCAAATAAAGAGCGTGCGTTCTCAAATAAGCATACCGGAAAATACACGAAATTGGCAAAAGAACATTCACAAATAAATTCCATATATTCCAATTATTCACGAGTAACATCGTTTTAATCAAATATTGCTAAAAGAAGAGAATCAAAATTTTTACTCCGTCCCGAATGCGTGATGGTTGTGGTCGTCTGTTGTTGACGTGCGGCGAGTTACATATCTCCCCATAATATCGCACACTTATATTTATTCACCATGTCGGAGGAACTGGACACGTTGGCCGAAGACGGGGAAGATTACTACACATTTCTCAACATCCCTAAGACAGTAAGTGTGGCGTGAGAAGGAGGTAGAAGAGGAAATAAAGGTGATGCAAGCCGACCCCTGCTACTTCTGTCCTTCATCTCATATACGTACCATTGGGAAGGTGAAAGTTTTTATGGCATTACGAGGATGTGAGCAATTACAGAGGTGTATAGGCAAAGACCTGTTAATAATGCTCTCGTGTGGTTCATAAATATTACCAAAGCCTATTTATAAGGCTAATAAATACTTGTAAAGGATTGACATTTTCAAGGATTTGCAGGGACATTTTGTAGTGAACATTTTTGAAGGACTTTATTGACTTTCCTTAGGGGATATTGTAAGTTTTAATAGGCAGCACTGTTCTGAACCACAGTTTTTCATTTGGTCATCATATCTGTCAGGCATATGTGATAAAAACTTGCTGTACTGTGCAGTGTATTTGACTAATAAAATTACAGCATTTTTCTGCTTACATTTCCCCTCAAACTGAACTGTATTTCTCTAAATATTCTTGTTTGGTTACCTTGAAAATGGCATCCCACACAGAACTACAATTATGCTGGAATCTCACCACAATCCTGGCCTTCTGTAAAGACACTGGGCTACATTTAGTTATTATCAGTGAGAGATTGACTAGAAGAGTATTTGAGTGAGGTGGACAGTGAGAGAGGGAGACTGTGGAAGAGACGGAGGGATGGGGTGGAGAGGGATATATATGAGTGAGGATGAATGTGGGTTGGAGTGAGGGGAGCCTGATGCTGAGGACAGGGTGACTTGGAGGCAGTTCGTTTGTGGACACCAATTCTGGGATTTCAGCTCCTAGATATATGTAGATATAAACAAGATAAGCTATGTAAGTGGGATTTTGGTTAATTAGGGAAAAACCTCAGAATACCCTTGACTGTCAGATAACCTTAACTGTCCAAAACCACAAATTGATCATGTGTATTCCACAGGCGACGGATGAGGAGATCAACAATGCATACCGCCGCCTCAGTCGTCTGTACCACCCGGATAAGCACATGGACCCCATACGTAAAGCAGAGGCAGAGCTGCTGTTTAGCAAGACAAAGAAGGCATATGAGGGTACGGAAGGTGTTACGGAATCTTTGTACACCATAATGCTAGTTACAAAGCTGACTATCCAAAATGAGTTAAATGTAATGGTGTCAATATTTCCAGTTTTATGTATATTTTCGGTGTGGCATTTATCAGATAAGTTCATGAGATAGTACTCCTTCACCTTTCTCTTATATAACAGTATGATGTTTACCGTATTCAGACATTATTTCTAGGTGAAAGATAGTTAAAAATATAATCATTGCTGTCAGCTGGTCACAGACAGTATTGCATTAGTGTTTAGTCTTAGTATGATCTTTGGTATGGTTGCTGCTGATATCCATATGACTATTTCACATTCACAGTATATTGTTTGCATTTTCCTCATGACAGTTCTAAGTGATGGTCACATGCGAGCAATTTACGACAACCTGGGAACGGCCGGACTGGAGACACAGGGATGGGAGGTGGTGCAGCGGACCAAGACACCACACGAGATTAGGGAGGAGTATGAACGACTGGCAAGGTGAGGCAAAAGCATCGTTCAAGCAGTTAGTTATTCCTTCTGTCACTCATCTGTCTCTCTCTTACTGTCTTATCTGTCTGTCCAGTAACAAAGATTGCACATAAGAAAAGGGTGTAGGAAAGTTTGACAAAGTTAGTAATCCCTGATGCTTTATTTGACCACACTCACAGCAATGCAGTGTTAGTAATTGGTTGTTATTGTTGTGACTTTACACTCAAAGGGTGAGATTAAAAAAAAAAGAAGAAAAAAAAAGTAAGGTTGCTTTATCAGAGGAACGGTATATGGTAAAATTATAAACTTTCAGAGAGCAGTGGAAAATTTGTGGTTGTGATGTAAGGCAGCCGTATGAAACAAATGGTTTACGGTAACATTATGAACTTTCAGGGAGCGAGAGGAACGACGACTGCAGCAGCGGACGAACCCAAAGAGTGCCGTCAACATCACCGTTAATGCCACCGACTTATTTAACGTTTACGATGATGACCCTCCATACCTTGATCTCAGGTGAAAAACATGTTGCCTTAATCAGTCAGTTTATCAGTCCATCCATCTGTATCTGTCTATCTATCTGCCAGATGCCTCAGTCACATAAGGGGCGGTCACAAATGAATTGCCTCCAAGTCACCCTGTCCTCCACCAACAGAATGACCTGTGTCCACCTCATATTCCCCTCTCTACTACTCCAGTTATTGTTGTATCCTTTTGTATTCATTATCATCATCATACTTCTTTTTCCAACCATTAATATTATAGTGGGAAAAAAAAAAAATTTATGTTTTACTGTATAGAGAATGCAATTTTCTTTTTCTTTTCTTAATTTGCGTATAGGCCAACCCTTGGCCAATACACTCATTATGGAGAAATAAAGAACTGAATGACGTATTGATAGGCAGATAAAGTATATACAGAACCAACAGTAATAATGGTAGGACAGCCAGGGAGTTCTGGGTATGAGTTAGGTGAATTTCACTTAAGTAATTAGAGGAAGTAAATATTACCTAGTGAACAGATAATGTGTTTCAGAGATATATTTGGCCTGCCCCACATTGAGATCAGCGGGATGAGCCTGAACCAGGCCATTGAAGCGCCCCTCACCAACAGAGACACAGCCATACTCTCAGGTCAGATTTTGTGTGTTTTTCATTTATAAGTTTGTGAAATTTTACTTAGATAAAATGTGCAATTGTTTACCTGAAAATTTCAGTTTCATATCTGAAGTAAAAAGATATTATATAGCAAAATCAATATCGTTCCTTACCAGGACACAGGCTCCATGTTCAGAATTTTGATAATCCCTCTGTATGTAGGGGTTGTTTAAAAAAGGGGAGGGATTACACTAATAGTGGTTATATCTAACCCCTCCAGTATGAAAAGTATCTCCTAAAATCAATAAAATCATCAAGAGATGCCAAAACTAACATACAGTATATTAGGACATTATTGTACTGTTAAAGGTAATATTGTGTACCTTTGCATCCAACCTTGCAGGCAACTTGTCATCACACAACGGCAATGGCAGCGGTGGCATAAACTGTTCCATCCGGCGGGTGACGTCTGACAAGGGGTGGGGTGAGTTGGAGGTCGGGGCAGGTAGTGGGCTGTCCCTCGCTGCCAAGGGGTTCAGGAACTTCTCCCGGGGGGTCTTCGGCAATGGATCTGTCCTCACACACTTCACACCAAATGGACTGAGGCTCGGCACTGTTGCTAGTAAGTTGTGGCGCAAGTTTGTCTGGATGTGAACCCAATGAACTGCAGGCCATAGTTGTCCTATTCCTGCAGTAAGACTTAATAACAAAAAACACTGACTTGTGACAAGAATTAAACAGCAGCCATAAAAAATGACTTCTAATGAGGAGGAAGATGATACTAATGCTTGGGACTGGATATTTCATTTTTATACGGTACTCAACAGCACTAGCCAACCAGCTGGACCAACACACAGTGGGTTACCTGACGTGGCGGGCGGGGATGCAGAGTGGAATGAACACCATGATAATCAGGGACACACCAGCCCTCCGCCTCGTGGTATCTGCATACATTGGCATCCCACACACTTACCTTGCACTCTCGTACACCCACAAGATGCCAGACCATGAGGCTAAAATTAGACTTGTCGGAAAGTAAGTAGTTGCACAAATAAGAAAAAAGTCTGGAAATATCACCTGTATTTCTAGTTATACTAATGCTCTATACTGGAGAGAGAAAAATATTTTTCAGAATTCATCTTAAAATCAGAGTAATTTCATTTAGAAAATATTGTCAGGGTCATACCTTACCAAGAGCTTCCCAGGAGGGAAGTAGGCTTACAAGATGATAGTGAATATTATGTGTTCACTGTAGAACATTTTAAAAAGTTTTTCATCTTTGTTGTAAACAATATTCTGTATTACCATTACATGTACATTATGGTAAATGTTACCATCATAGATGTAGTGTAACACATCAGCCTGGGTAAATGGCAGTGGAGGTTTAAATTATTGTGGTGGCTAGAGGTTTTATGATTATGTAATGATAACTTAGCCTTACATTGCTGCACTTTGCAAGGGTCAGGATAGGACTGGATGTTCTTTCTTATTTTATATTGTGGTTACTTTAGTAACCATCATGTCTTAGACTGTGGGTAACTCTGGTGTGTCATTAGAGCCGGGACATTTGGTGCGGTTGTGGAATACGGTGCAGAGAAGAAAGTGTCACAGAACAGCTCCCTCACAGCAACACTGGCCGTCGGTGTCCCTACTGGAGTGCACCTTAAGATAAAGTAAGTACAGTCAATCCTGACTTTAAAGTTTAGCATGTACTCACATGCAGACAAAATGCTACTTTAATTGAGCCATGCTTCTGGTTCATGACTGTGGGATAAAAGCATAAAACACGCCCATTTCTAACTTCAAAGACAACTGTATGATGATTCAGAAGTGAAGAACAGGTATTAACATCAGCTTAATAATGAAGCTACTGGTGAAACCACTTAAAGTCAACCTTAAGTAACCCATGTAAACTAAGAAATGTTACCAGATTCAGACAACTCTAAATAGAAGATAACTATTGCATCTCCCACCAGACTTCACAGGGCATCACAGACATACGGTGCCACTATCCTACTGTGTGAGGACATCCTGCCAGCACCAGTGATCTACGGGACGATGGTGCCTCTGGTGGGGTGGCTGGCTCTGCAGAGGCTCATCATACAGCCATACCTACGACAGCAGCGGCAGGCAGAAGTCCTTAAGCAGAGGCAGGCCAATAGAACCAGGTACCACAACTACTCTCCACTTATCTTTTCATTGGCCCAACTACTCTGTCTCCTCATTTTCATTATCATCATAGTTATCATTGTCAGTTTGAAAATTTGGAAAGAAATAATAAAATTTCAGCAATGCTAGAACAAAGGTCCAACAGCTAGGGGTATTATCATTATTCATGTATTGGAATATCATGATGATGTCAGGTGACCTCATATCCATAATCTGTTAAAACAAATCTATCCATCCATCCATCATCCAGTCTAGTATTGCCCCATCAGGACCATAGGGGCCTGGGGTTGGGCTACCTATGTTCAGACATTTAAGCAGAGAGTAACAAGTTGCTCATCCATCAGTGGCATTGCATGACCTTTAAACAAACCTTGACCATCTCTTGTAATTAAACCCTCAGGGACCACATTCTGCAGAACATCTTAACTTACTAGATCACCAGGCACCTAAAACTTGTATCAGTATGAGGGCAATGGCACGTTGATGGACTGTGTAAGTACACAACACGAAGGCCTATCCTCAACTCCCTTGTGTGCATCAGAGATCTGTCCCATGGAAGGGGAAACTACCAAGTGTAACATGGAGGAAAACTTTGGCACAGAAGCCCAGGACAGGGTTACCAGTGTTGTTGGCTCCTGAACAGCATTATGAAAGCAGTAAACTCCAACCATTCCTTAGTTATCAACTCTTAAGGGACTCATCCATTATTGTACCTTAACTCACATGACCACCAGGCATTATTTGGTTGTATGGTCACCACCCAACGTAATAATTGGTTTCCTGGGTTGCAAGAAGCCATTTGGCTTGTCACTTGGTGTAGAGTCACCTGGGGCAGCACTACATCAGGTGAGTGGATGGTGAGCGTCCCCACCTACCAAAGGAAAATTGTTCATTGGATATATAAATAAGAGTTAATGTGGTTTATGATTCACAGTTTACCTTGTTTTGTCAGACTGCTGGAGAAGAGACGTGAGGCAGCTGCGGCAGTGGAACTGATGAGGGAGACAGTGCGAAGGATTGTTGACCAGGAGGAGGCTCGCAAAGGGCTTGTCATATTGCAGTGAGTCTCATAAAGCCTTTTCTTCTCACTGCACTTAGTCTCATACCTCACTTTCTTTATACGGTTAGTCTCATGCCATATTCTTTTCTCTGTACATTTAATTTCTTACAACATTCTCCTTTACCTACTTTAATGTTGTCTACATGGCTTTCTTATAACTTTGTGTTAGAGAGCTACGTATAGAACTTTATGAGAGACGTCTAACTATAGTACCAAGTATATTGTACTAAAGACTGCCAACAGGTGCATATTATCAGTTTCAACATCATTGTTTTCTACTCACTCCGATGTGTTCGACTCTGCTGTGTTACTATTCTTTGTAAGAGATTGAGGTGGTAGTAAGAGGCATAGGTGTTGGTAATAGGTGTAGGTGTTACTAGGAGTTACTGATATACTACCTGATAAGAAAACTAGCTACATAAAACTACAGTAGATTAGGAATTGACAATAACAACATTCTACCGTGAGCACATACATGACAGACTTGTTACACAGCATCATAATATACATAAGGAATAACAGAAGTCTGGAAAGTGTTATTTTACCACTAATTATACTATTTGAAGTTTTGCAGTATATTCTTTTCACCTTAACTTGGCGCAGATTTCCATTCTTTTGCAGATAATGTCACATAGCTCAGTAATAGAAAAGACAAATATTACAGCCTGACATCCTTTCCATAGCACTTCTCCTCTTACAACTACGTGTTCAAGTTGATGAGATTACTGTTTTAGGCCAGGTTAAAGTGAAAAGAGTAAAGTTGAACAGCATATCGTGTATGTGTACAGGGCGTGGTATGGGCAGCTGGTGGCGGAGGGGAAGCAGGAGGAGGCCATGTCGCCGGAGGTAGTAGATGTCACTATCCAGCTGCAGTGCCTGGTGAAAGACTCCAAGCTCATCCTACAGGACACATCCAAGGTCACTAGCTACAGCCACCTCACAGACACTCATACAGCCCTTCCCTGTTCAGTACTAACACTAACTACAACCCTAACATTCCACTGTGCCATCACTGAAATGCAACCCCCCCACACCCACAGCACAACTTGCTCACCTCATGCACCCCATCACAAAAATCCATGAACGTAACCTCATTAAAAGATCTGTGGGAGTGCTTGGTTGAGGTTCCTGGTTGCCTGCAGTCCACCGAGCCGTGGTTTGCAACAACACAAGGGGAATAACAAGTATAGACAGAGATACAGTTTTTAACCTGAATTTTGAAGGGGATGGCAAACCCACTTACTTTTTTTTACCTCATTAGTGAACTTTTTGATTGGAAAACAAGTATGACCTTTCTACTTCACTGCTTTGGATGAGTGATGGTGTATAGTATTAAAGAGTAATGACATGGAATGGTACTTAAATGGCTGGTGTATTGTGGGTACTGCACTTAAAATGGGTCTTATGATGACTGATGTAATGTGGGTACTGTACTTAAATGACTGGTGTAATGTGGGTACTGTACTTAAATGACTGGTGTAATGTGGGTACTGTACTTAAATGACTGGTGTAATGTGGGTACTGTACTTAAATGACTGGTGTAATGTGGGTACTGTACTTGAATGACTGGTGTAATGTGGGTACTGTACTTGAATGACTGGTGTAATGTGGGTACTGTACTTGAATGACTGGTGTAATGTGGGTACTGTACTTGAATGACTGGTGTAATGTGAGTACTGTACTTGAATGACTGGTGTAATGTGGGTACTGTACTTGAATGACTGGTGTAATGTGGGTACTGTACTTGAATGACTGGTGTAATGTGGGTACTGTACTTAAATGACTGGTGTAATGTGGGTACTGTACTTGAATGACTGGTGTAATGTGGGTACTGTACTTGAATGACTGGTGTAATGTGGGTACTGTACTTGAATGACTGGTGTAATGTGGGTACTGTACTTGAATGACTGGTGTAATGTGAGTACTGTACTTGAATGACTGGTGTAATGTGGGTACTGTACTTGAATGACTGGTGTAATGTGGGTACTGTACTTGAATGACTGGTGTAATGTGGGTACTGTACTTGAATGACTGGTGTAATGTGGGTACTGTACTTGAATGACTGGTGTAATGTGGGTACTGTACTTGAATGACTGGTGTAATGTGGGTACTGTACTTAAATGACTGGTGTAATGTGGGTACTGTACTTAAATGACTGGTGTAATGTGGGTACTGTACTTAAATGACTGGTATGTTCTGGGTATATAACTGATTCATGTGTTTCAGTGCTCACTACCGGGGTTCTATGATCCGTGCCCCGGGGAGGACAAGTCGCTAAGGGTTCGCTATCTCTTCCACGCCGTCACACACCAGGTCACCATCAAGGATACTGAACCACTCAGGATACCAAAGCAGTGTAAGTAACAATGGCCGTCATAAACACCCTTCAATATAAGTGGCTTTTCTGAATGGAACTTGTCATCATTCTATCTATCTATACCCAGATGCCTTAATCCCGTAAGAGATGGCCACAAACAAATAATCTCCATGTCACCCTGTCCCCTGCCATTTCACTGCCCTCCTCTCAACTTACCCCTCCCCCCCCATATACCTCTCTACACCATCCCTCCATCTCATCCTTGGTCTCCCTCTGCCCCCTCCACCTCACTCACATACACTCTCCTCCTTAATCTCTCACTCTCCATCCTCTCATCTGGAACTGGAAATAATTACTAGGACATCACCTGGATTGAAGGAGTTTTGGTAATACGAAACTCTTGTGTAATTCTTGTCATAACTTCAGGTTTAGTTTGTTGATGGACGTATGTGGTCTAGTTCTTGCTTTGTGTGCAAGTGTGTGTGTCTGTTTAAGCATAGGATGTTTTAGGTAGATCTTGTGGAGTACTTTTCCCTGATGATATTGGTGGATAAGTTCCTAAATGACCCAATGCCAGTTCTGTACTGAAATAAAAAAGTTTCTAAATTAATTTGGTACAGAAAATGTACAGCAGGTTGTACACAGTAAACAGTCCAAGTACAAAGGTAAGGCATTTATTTTAAGGGAACTTATCATTTAACAATAGCATATAAATCACATTTCAAGTGCAGTTCACTTTGATTGTTCACCACCCTCAGAAACCCTTCATATTGTACCAGTGGAAAGGACACTACTTTACTTCTTGGGAAAAACTAATTTAATCTAATTTACCCAGATGATAAAATAAATCTGTAAGAAACAGCTAAGTGAAAATGTGTATGGTTCATAAGTCTCATAAGCTGCTGTGAAAGACAGCTGTATCTTACAGCATATCATATGAATATCTAAGCAGTATGATGCCATCATACCAGATTAAAATATGGAAGCATTATAAAGTGATACGCAGCAACTAGCCTAATGTAAATACTTTTCAAGACCTGATGCTCAAGCGTAAGCCAGTCCCTTCTGTTTGACATATATAGATACATATATTTTTCCCTAAGATAAGTGAGGCTTACATGAGTTATGAAGATTGCTTGTATGATGACTCAAGTTATGTTTGATATATAACTTACAGCCTTCATTAAGCTGTTCACAACAAAATGTTGCATATAGGTTCCATCAAAATTGTTTGGAATAGTACAAATGGACTGGTTCACCAAAGTAAGTGAACTGAGTGTGATAACTGGCAGACAGCTAAAGATATACAGCATCTCAAATCTGTGTCCTCTTTAGAGAAACAACTTATCCAATATGTATGAGATCTGTAGAATAAAAGCAAAAATCCTTCCTCTGTCAGTTCATGTCTGTTTACCATTCCCTCTGCAAGTATTACTAAAATCTATAGGAGTCAATGCAGTAATCTATGTAACTTTCACAATGGTTTCCAATGAATTTTATAAGCATGAAGTTACAGCACATTTCCACTGACCTACGGCTGTCTCAGGACATTTCACTCACTTGCTATATTTACTGTATATGTGATAAGTGAGTGGCTGAACCTTCTTCTGTTAGGTACCATAAAGACTTGCAAAGAAGCAAGAAAGTGACACATATTACAGAACTTTGGTCATCCAGTACTGTAAGTGGCACAGAAGGCTTTGCAGCATCTCATCTACAACAGTTTGTTTTGCTTATTACAACTTAACTGTCCCATATGCTTAAATATTGTTTACATTTTAGTGGGGGCGCGCGGTAGCACAGTGGTAGCGCGCTGGACTTGTGATCGGGGGATTGCAAGTTCGAGCCTCGCCCGGGCTGCCGTGCTGGGAGGGGTAGCTTCCTCCTGTAACCCTAGCGGGGCTATATAGTCCAATACAGGGCTTAGCTCGGGGGAACTCCATTTCTTCCATTTTTTTTACATTTTAGTGTCTACATTGATTAGACATGATTGTATCATCTAATGCATCATTAAACAATGAAATTGAGGAGAGGATTGGACAGGCTTGGCATGCTGTTGGAATGTTGAAATTTGTATGGAATAATAATATGCTTTTGGTACATACAGAAGTAAAAATTTACAAGTCCATGGTTAGACCAGTTTTAATTGATGGGCATGAGTCATGGTACAGTACAGTTGCAACTGATAAAAAAATATTAGTTTTTGAGGATAAAATTCTGTACTGAGAAGGATTCTTCGGGTAAAGTGGCAGGACAGAGTTACAAATGAAAGGTGTAATGGGTATTACGAGAGTGGAACCAGTTGGTGAATTTGTGAGACTGTCTAACTGAAAATGGCTGGGGCACATATATAGAAAAGAAGGCAGTTTAATACAAGATGTGCCAGAGTGGACTGCTAGAGCAAGAAGATGCAGAGGCAGGCTGAGGGAAACCTGGATGAGGACAGTGAAAATGAGAAGTGGTGGAGGAGTGTTGGTGGGACCTGATGGAGATTGCAAGCGACAGATATTGGTGGAAAGTGTTCATCAAGGCCCTATGCATCCCGTGGGGTGCCACAGGAAATGACTGACTGATTTATCGATTGAATAATATGAGTATATAAGAGGAAACTGTGGTATAAAGTGTAGAATTAGTAATTACGGAAGATGTGTTAGAAATCCCCAATACTTACGAATATAACTCTTAAACTAATCTCTGAGTACTAGGTTTGGCAGGTGATAAAGTTACATACAAGGCAGACAAGCCATACTTTACTAAGTGTTGGTGAACAATCAGTAATGAACTACACTTGGCTGAACACAAGTTTCCACAACCTAACCTTGATTTTTTTTTTTCCCCTCTCCTCAGCACATCGCACAGAGACCTAACCCAGAGGACTGCAGGTGCTTGTACTGTACATACAAAGACTTGCCCTGTTTCAGACTGTATATAATACTTGTATAATTAAACTCATAAAAACTATACAATTCGCCTGTACAATAATTAATGCTGCTCAGTCTGGCCAGAGGGAGTGTGCATTAGGGCATCTATGAGCACAATAAAGACTTTGTATTAGTGTGTTCTATGTGCTAGCTTTTCTATCACCCTTCATTATGAAAAAAAAATTCACTGATCTCTGTCATGCAATACTGCTTACAGGAAACCATCTATGAACACCAGCTCATCTTGTTCTTCAGTACTGCATGACAGCTTTCAATGGACTGACTGATTAATGCTGATTATGCTAAATCTCTTTTAGAAATTCCAGATAGACCTATGGAGTAAATAAATATATGGATACAACTTCTTTTTCTGCCCCCTTGCTGTTAAACAAATGCAATGATAGTTTCCTCAGCAATGACTTTTTCTTGCCTTATGATGTCTGTCTACAATATTGTTAATATACTGTACAGTGTATATATGTGGAAATTTACATAAGATTATCATAATGACAGCTTAGATTAGAGTGAAGTGACATTGCACGAGATGAAAATGAATTGGCCTTTAAAAAAAAAAAAAAAAAAAAAAAAAACAGCTGTGTGCAAACAGGAATACTGTAGACCTAAATACTGTATTACTTGTATACAGCAGTAGCAATGGTAGCAGCTGTGCCATAACTCCCAGGTCCATCTGAATTTTTGTCTTCAGTATACAGTGCTGAAGTTGCCTCCCTCCAGCAGTCCACCATACCCCTTTCAGGGGATAGGGAGGGAGATTAAGGGCACTGCATGAACAAGGCAGCAGAGCTGCCCAGCTGTGCCACCACACACAGGTGCCCCACACCAGCACCATGTTATGCATATGATAAGTACAATATGAGTAATGCAAGGAACCAAATACAGCTATCGTAAAAAAAGAAAAGAAAAAAAAAAAAAAAAAAAAAAAAGTATGTCAACTGATCTAGCAATATGGATACAAAAATAGACAATATACTGCACTAAGCATTATATACATGTCACTTGCCTAGCTATTCACTCACTGCCTAATCCCCAGCAAAGTGACCACAGGCATATCACAAAGGAGGATAAAACAATCTGATTCTTTTAACCCATGGACTGCGAGCCACAGCTCAGGCTTAGTAACTTCGTGCTGCAAGCCACAACTCAGGCTGTGCTGGCACGTATCACCGGAAACTACAGCCCTAAACAAAGTTACGTATGACGCTACGCAAAGACGAAGTTAGAGATTTTTTTCTTTTCAACAGATGCTGCCCTGGATGTTAATCTTCAAGTTTTAAACAAAAACATTTTTTTTTTTTTCCGTTTTTTCACTGCTCCCCTACAAAAACTTACACATGGCCCCATGCTAAGATGGAGAAAGAGAAATTATTTCTTTTTCACCAAATGATGCCCTGGATGTTTATCTTCGAGTTTATTAAAAAAAAAAAAAAAAAAATCTTCATTTTTTTGCACATCATGGGGTGGGATAAAAATAGGTAACTGCACAATCCACGGGTTAATATAGCCTTTATACATTCTCTTCGTATTACTCACAGTCTTCAGTAATTCTCTTCTTGTATTATTCATGGCCTTTATATATACTTTTTGTATTAGTCACTGCCTTCATATTCTGAAACAATCTTTACAAATATCATACCACATGAGAATATAAATGTACTCTAAAAAGAAATAAACTGGTACAGAATAGGTACTAGAAACGCAACTCGCTTGGCAAGAATACGAACCTAAAGCAACTCTATTCAATCTGTTTTCATCTGAAGGAACTGGGCCACTTTTACAACTAAGTCTATGAGTTAAGAATGCCCCCCCTTGGTTACCAGTCAAATTTATCTTCCAATCTGACGATATCTACCCATTAACTAAGCATAACACTTAGCCCCTAACGACGTACAAAAGAGGTGAGAGTTCTCTGTCAGGTGAAAACTGACTATGGCAACTTTCAGTACAGTAACTAAGGTACCGGCATCTCACAGTTAAGAAATAATATCTGTATGCAGGGGACTAGATGGACTTATATTATGGATCCTGTAATTATATATATGGTTTTAAGAATATTTTAAATAAAGACTCATTATGTTTTTGAAGAACACAACCTTCCCTGTCAACAAAACATATGCAATATTCTGTATGGCACTCAAAGCAGAATGACTTTTGAATGCCAGTGTAAATCTGTGCAGATCAAAACTGGCTGTGAGAAATGCTATACTATTATGCTATTTCAATGTCAAAATTTAATGACTAAGCAAAGGTAGACTATACTCTTTTTTACTCTAACTTGGCTCATTCCCATCTGCCCTTTCAATGTCAAAATTTAATGAATAAACAAAGGTAAATTTTACTCTTTTTACTCTAACTTGTTCTCAAATTCCCATCTCACCATCTTGAATGCTGAGTTGTAAAAACTGACTGACACTATGTTATGATGCTGGTCACGAAGATGTGCTATGGAAAGTGCGCAGGGTGGCAGCATTGTCTCTTTCTGCCACACAGCTACGTGAAACATGGACAACACCGTGGGTCAAATTTTTAGTAAAAATGGTAAAACAGGTACAGCATTAATTATAAACACTGGTACACCTGCCATTCTGCTGGTAGAGTATAACTGCCATTTTGTTTGGAAAGTGTAAATAAATGAGGGTGGGTGCTTGAGTGTTAAGCAGAACTAGTGTAAGGTTACCGAGTTTGGGAAAATAACGCGCAGATAAGCCTGATGGGTGGCTTTGCTTAGGCTGACTCCTTTT
Source organism: Coenobita brevimanus (assembly GCF_032717465.1). NCBI lineage: Eukaryota > Metazoa > Arthropoda > Malacostraca > Decapoda > Coenobitidae > Coenobita > Coenobita brevimanus. Next base: position 57,533,619 of record NC_136966.1, read on the forward strand.
TAATAATTAATCTAGTCATAAATATTTAATAAGATACACTATAATTTGGGGTGGGCAATGATCATGTGTCTACATTCCCCTGGGCCTGACTCCCAGCATTAGAGATACAAATGGTTTAGTGTAAGTTTTTGGGAAAAATGCTTTAACTTTTTGATTGCCAGGATTTCTCCAACTCATCAAAATCATCTGGTGTAAATTTAAGCTAAGTTCAAGGGGCTACACAAACTGACAATGGGTTACTCTGGTTAGATTTTGAAGTCTCTGACTGGTATAATTTCTTGTAGCTAAACTAAATCTCTGGTGTCAGACTGAACGTAATATCCAAGTGTACCAACAGCAGCGAAAAGTTTATATGACACAAAACACAGCAAACATCACCATCAAGACTTGGTTTCCCACATTTTCACAGACTGGGAAGAACTTCGTAAGAACACACATCAGAGATGAACAGAAACCCCAAAGTACAATCTATGCCTATACTGTGCTGTAGGAGATATGGGAATGCTTGTAACACAGTGCCAGACAGTGGGGCAAGCAGTCTTCTACCTCATCCAACAAACTTCTTAAATTCATATCACATTTATTCAGGGGGGTCTGTTAACTTTGTCCAAATTATTACACTACAATACAGTACTCTCCAATACTACAGTATGCAGAATTTTAAAGCTTCATTTCAGCTACAAAAAAAATTTATACAAATCTACATTGCACATCATTACCTTCCTACAAGCAATCGCTAAGGTAATATACAGTACTTTAATGCCCTTGTTATAGGTCAGTGATGTGTCTAATATATCAACTTATTCCACACATCTAGTACTATAAACTAGGAGAAATTGACAAGGTTATGGGTACAAATGGAACTGTAATTGTCAAATCTTCTGTAATTACTGTGTACTTAACTGCAAAAAAGAATATCTATAAAAAAGATGACATATAACAAGGACTTACAGTACACTTTCAATGTTACTCTGACTTTTAAAGCTTGAGTCCAGCTACACCCACAAGTCACTTCATTACCCTCCCACCAGCAATCATCTACGTTGATACAGGTCTATACCATTATGGCTTACCTCAGAGCTCTAACTAAAGATTGGAGGCTGTGGTCAGGAAGGAGGGGCTGAGGGTGCAAAGGGTGATGAGGGGGAGGGGGACGTAGGTAAGGTGTAAGGGGTGGAGGGAGGTGGTGGGGCTGAAGGTGAGGAGTGGGGTTGTGGGGGTTGGGTGAGGTGGTGTAAGAGGGGGCCAGGGAAAAGGTCGGCTACCATCCATGCCACCAAACTATGAGTGTCCTGCAGACAATGGGCAGGGTCCTCCAGGAACTGTGAAAAAACAAACCATCATCATTATCACCATCAACATCACCACCACCATCATTATAATCAGTATCACCACCACCATCATTATAATCAGTATCACCATCACCATCATCCACACCTTTTCTCCCACCTAAAGATGAGGCAAGGTAGGGTCCAGAGAGGAAGACAAAAACATGACAGTAGGAGAACTAACCAAAAGACTGTCCAAGTAACTGTGCCACACTCTCATTCACTCACCATTCACGCTCCCAGAATCACAGTTTCATCCTGAAGGCAAAATCATCTACACTAGCTCTTCATAACACCAATCAGCGAGAAGTATACCAAATCAAATTAAACCAGACAATGTCACGCTTACTCTCAAAAGTCCCCATAATGAGATTGGCCAAGATACACATGATATTTGCTGTGGACAGGGGGCTAAAGCTACAGCCAAAACCTGCTACTTACCTCCCAACACCTGCTGAAAAAGTACACTCAATCAAAAAGCTACCCTGACACAGGTGACTGAGTGTTTTGCACTAAGCGCTGCTACTTATCACATTTTTTCCCTTTATGTGAATATTTAAGACCTATGGCAATACACAGAGATCAGTTTTAACAGTGTTGCCCTCACCTGGACTGCCTTATTGATGGTCCTAGCCAGTGGTGCGTAGGTGGTGCTGGTGGTGAGGCCTCGGAGGTGATCCAACGTACTGGTTTCACTGGTGTTCACCTGGGTGCTGTCCGTCTCACTGGAGGAAGAAGTAGTGATGTAAATATTTTTGAAAAGTGCACATGCTTTAAATTTAGGATCGGCAAGTTAAAAGAAGTGTGACAGTCAGTCTGTTTTCACCTGAAGGAACTGGGCCACTTCCATAACTTGAATACTAAGTCACAGTACCAACTACAGTATAGATACCAGTACTGTATTTGTAGAATAAACTTATCACTCTGAATACCTGTGTGTGTGACTGGGATGTGTGCGGAAGGTGTCATTTTGGGGCATCTGTAGTCTGAGGAAAGTGGCCAGGGTTCTGCAGAAGAGGCGAGCCGCCAGGGAGAGAGGGGACTGCCGGCCGAGCCCAATAGCGGCCAGGATGCCGGTGGTGGCGTGGTCCTCGGCCCAGGTGGCCAGGCGAGCGGTGAGCCCCCAGCAGAGTGGCCACACTGCCTCAACCAGCCCTCCCTCTAACACCACACGCACCATAAGATTCACCATCTCACTCAACACCAGCACTATGCCAGGTTCTATCTCGATGCTGCACCAAGAGAAGTCACCAAATTTCAGTAATGATACAAGTAGCCCCCACTAACAAGAAGTACAGTAAATACACAGTACTAACTAATAATCAAACCAGGTGGCCAAGCAAGCAATGAGTGCCCAACCCAGAAGCCACACTACTTTGACTGCCCCCTCTCCACCTCCAACACCACACACGCCACCAGACTCACCACCTCACCCACCACCATCACCACCCCAGCCTCTACTTGAGTGCTGCGCCACAAGAGTTACACATTAAAGTTCTTATCATACAGAAAAGAAACAACACAATGTTTAGAGAATTCAAAACATGATCTTTCCATATAAGAATGAAGAAAAAAGAAAACTAAATTCTATGATTCATTCATATCGAGATCCTAGAATTAACTACACTTAAAAAACTGGACATTAGAGGCAGTACGAACAACAGACTGAGGAGGGCACTTCTGAATTATGTCCATTTTATTTTTATTTTTTATTACTGCTTCTGATTATTTCATTTATTTTATGAGAGACTCTACATACTGGAGGGGTTTGGTAAGTCTCCACTAACCCCTTTAATACATCTCACACAAGGTAAATAAAAATGTATGACAGTGGCAAGACTAAAACTAACAGTGCATTGTCAAACTGAAGGGACAAGGCAGCCTCCCAAACACTTCTTCCTTTCCTGTTCATCTTTGTATCCAGTTTGGTGATAGTTTACTATATGTTATGCTGTCACTGATGGTCTGTAAAAAATCTAATACAGTAACGCTATCTATCTATCTATCTACTTATCTCTATCTACCTACACATATCTATACTGTAACCAGATACTTAAATCCCGAGGAGGCAGCCACAGACATTAAAAAATACACCTACAAACTGATACTACATATACTCGAAGTTAAGCTGACCTGAGTGTGATGGAGGAAAGGAGGTCGCACAAGGAGGTCAGAAGTGCCAGGTCATCCGCTGGGGTCAGGTGCTGTCGCTGCCGCCACCGAGTGTGGGCGTACATCACAAGCAGATGGCCTTCCTGTACACATAAATGGGTAGCTGTACAAGTGATCTTTATTAAATGCCATGAATGCAACAGAATGGCTATTATGTACGGCAAGGTTCCTCTTCCACTCCACCAGCTTCTCGTGTCTTGCTGGGATGGCTCAGTCAATGTTGTCAATGTTTATCCAGGATCATTTATTCTCTTCCTACCCACACTGCCACTCACACCCACACCAGCAGACTGAGCCACCCTCACAATGTGCAAGATACTACAAGGTTAGTTCCAAAAGGACCGCTGCTTAAAGACTCTCCTATACTGTGCTCCATAATATTAGAAGTTTTCCACAAATTTAGTACTGTACACTGAATAAACTGGCAAATTAACTTTATAAATATGAATGAAATTTTAGGTAGCAATGTAGATGGTCCACTGTGACAAGTGGAAATGTTACGTGGGAGAGAGACACCAGTTAAAGCTTGATTTATTTTCTCTAAAGTTTCAGGATACTCAGAGCCTATCTCCAGAGAGACAGGTTCCATGTAACCCAATACGGAAAAAAAAAAAAAAAATTCAAGCTTTAAACTGTCTCTGTCTCCCACCTAACGATTCCTTATGTAGAAATATTTTTACAAGTTACTGGTACTATTCTCTTATTTTATTTCTGCCACTGTCTTATAATTTAAATACATTACAAAAGACCCCTCCAAAACTGAAGGGGTTGTAGCATGGATGGCTGGGCTGTGAAGCTGACTAACCTGGGCAGCCATAGTGAGCATAGCAGCAGGGTTGGTGAGAGGGAAGGAAAGGACACCCACCACACTCTCCCACGTCACGTCACCCTCCCACCCACTCCACTCTGTATCCAGTAACAATCAGATTAAAACAGATGCATCAATTTCCATTATGTAGTATTCAAATGTAGGTCCTCTTGACATCTAGTTAGTACAGGACCACACTACAGCTCTGTATTTAAATTACATAAATTATTAAGATGGAAATGTACTCGAATCCTGACATGGCACAGATAAGGAACATGGTGACGGAATCATTAAGTGTAGGGTGCGGATTACGAGGCTTCAGATTCTGTATGTTAATGCTTTCCATTTCTTTAGATTAATAATTGGCAAACAAACATATTCAAGTACAGTACATTATAATGACAGCACAGGATAACATGTGAAATACTGTACTGTAATTTCACAACTACAGCTACTGGCAGAAGACTCATCATATACATATAATAATAATGGCTGGGGGATACAGGACTGAATAAGGAGGCTGCCAGAGACTGAGGAGCATGAAAAGCCACCATTAAGTAACCAAGACCAGTGCACGCAGGCACGCTGAAGCCTTTATAAACTATAAGATATGATGATAGCACCACGGATATCTTAACTGAACATACAGGTAGTACATGGACAAAGAAACTCTTATTAAACACACTGAAATACTACCAGAAGCAAAGGTATTGGAGAGAGACGTCTTCATGAGGTGGTATCTATATAATCAAGTGTTTTCACCACCTGGTAATATAAACATCCCTCAACTCCCTATAATGTAAGAAAGTGATTGATGAAGGAGAGCAACATCAGCCTCCACTCCACTAGGTTCACATCCAGACAAGCCTTGGCCACAACAACTAAAAGAAAACCCAGTATCTTCTAACACCACCACAATACAAAATTATAACTTGTTTTTATTTAAGCCAGTACCACTAATACCCATGAAGCCATTAAACTGACCAGTGTGGGACAGTAGTGCAATGAGTCCAGCCTGGAGTATGGGGTTCCTGTGGGTGAGGTGGAGGATGGAGCGCGAGGCCGATGCCAGGAGGGGCAGGAGGAGGGCCGGGGAGTGGTGGTCGTGTGAGAGAAGCCACCCCACCACGGCCTCACTGCCCAGTTCCTGCAGTTGTACAGAAGCCGCACCACCACTCACCACCGCAACCACCTCACGGGTCAGCACACAACCCTCATTCCACTGCTGATCCGCAGGCACCGCTAAGATAAACAAACAGATGTAAACAAAAACAAACAGAGGTAAGATTATGAACACTTTGATGATGTGGATTTTGTCAACATATTCTCCATTGTCGTGAAAATATCCCAGCAACTAACATCACACCAGTCCTGAATGAGACAGCCCTGGCATGTACAGTATTCAGTATGGATGGTTCATATTAGTGAGAAGAATGTACAAGGGACTGCTGACCCTAACAGAATACATTATCAAATCTTTACATAGAGTTTGACAAAAAAGCAAGTAAATACATACAAAAAATAATAAAATGTTAAGGTGCAATACACAATGTAGGAAAAGATGTTACAAAATCTTAAAAGCCACCCAACGAATGGCATGGAGTGAGGTCGTCTAATTCTTCTACTTGTCCAAAGTTACTGTACTACCAGACACCTCATCTAAAGGTCAGTGCACTTCATTGTCCTGCTAACAAATGACAACAAGAGGATATAAGACAAAATGGGTGTACAGTATACTGACTGGCAATAAGTGTGTTCTCCATGTGTGTGAGGGCGGCAGTGATGGTGTCGGTAAAGACATGTGGCTTGGCATGGAGGAGTGCCTTGTGTCGGGCAGCGGCAGAGGTGATGAGCCGCACCAATGCCCGCACCAGCAGCCCTCGCTTGGCACTGGTGTCTGGGTGGAATCTGGTCGTGTCTGCCGTGTAGCCTGCCCCTCGCTGTAGCAACCTGAAATGAAAAACATGGCCTATAATTACAACAAACGCACCAATACTCGCAGCAGCAACCCACATTTAGAACTGGCGTTAGGGTGTCTGCAGTCTAAAGTCCAATATTAACAAGGAATGTCAATGAAGAGATGATAAACTGTATCAACACCCACACCGGTAAAGTATAATAAAAGAAATCGCTCAGGAAGATGTGTTTGGATGCTCCCACTACTGACGAAAATATGGGCCAACGTCCAATCATACTCTGAAATTGTTACTTATTTTAACATACACTTACAACCTTTTGTTTTTTCTAATGGTTTATAGCAACCGTTTAGAGGTAATTTCCTGGTTTTGGTGCCTGGTTTAGCTCTCAGTCCATGGAAAACACTGCGTGTAAAATGGCCACTTTTAAGATGGGATTCCCCTAAGAAGCATGGTAGCAACTGAAATGACTGACTGGATATCTACTTGCTGGTGCGTAGAAGTTTCCACCCGTGTAGTTTTCCATACTACACTTGACTTTTTTTGTTTTTTCTTGTAATTTAATCTATGTAGTGGCTATGGTTTGCAGTCTGTATTTCTTCAGTTTGAAAGGAGGTGATACTGGGGTGCTTATAGCAGCCTCTTCCGGTACTAAGGCGTCTGGCGATAGATAGACAGGTAGATAGTAAAATCCCTGTGGAGGAGGAGGTCCTAAGGTTCAACACATCTATCTCTCAGCATAGCAATAGCTGATTAGAGAAAGTGATATTTTTAAACCTCTTTAATACTGTGACGTGTATTTAATTTTAACACCAGACACGCCCCTCCTCCCCCATCCTCCCCCCTCCACCCACCCCTCACCTCCCCTCGACCTGCTTCATCCTGATTTACTCCCTTACTATAATTCCTCCCTTACCCTTACCCTCTCCCCCAACCTACCCCCCACCCTCTCTAGTACTCACTGTCCCTTCCTCCCCTTTCACTTTCCTCTGCTTTATCACCTCTGGTGTGGTGAACTGGTGTGATGTGGTAGCAATGTCGAGTGGCGTTGTGATGTGGTAATAGTATGGTGTAATGGTGTGGTGCACTGTTATGGTGTTACAAGGAACATGCAATCTGGTGAAATATTTCAACGGTAACTTGGCCACTACAGGCGAGTGTAATGACAAGATCAAGTCACACGTCAGCCACTTCGAGATGACATGCCCTATGCAGCCCATTCCCACAATCATCTCCAGGTGTGAGTGTGTGTGTGTGTGTGTTTATGGAATGGTTGTCAGCAACACTACAGTCCTGTCGCTTCTGCCTCTCCCTTTGCAGACGCTTGGACGTGACGCTGTTAACTGAGTAGCGTATCATCATTCATCAGTGGGTGATAATATTATGTCACTACGGCATCTATGAACCTTGAGATGAGAGAGACAAGAGAGGGCCTTGGAATTTTGTGGTTCACTGTACGTTTGGTCCGAGCGAGACGGCAACCCTGCATGTCTGTGTGCCTAGCCAGCGAGGCGGCCAGACAGAGTGTCCCAGGCTCGCTCAGTAGCCTATGATACTCCAACGGGAAGGTGCTGCCTCTTTCCTCCTCGCTCCGATTATTACACCGCATAATCCATCGCGTGTAAGCATCACATCCTTTTAAATAGTAATTTATATAGAAACAAACTGGTGTAGACATATTTTCTGCAAGACTGATAAAAGAATCGCTCGACTTTCAGAAATATTCCAGACCCAACCCTCCTGGCAGTGTGCAACAGAGGTGTCCACAAGCACGCCGACTACTGCAGTACCGTACATCCTCACACATGACACTTCTTGCAACGCTTGACACTTCTTGCAACATTATTTCCACTATCTAAATGCGTAATACACCTAGAAACAGACGAATGCAGTGTGTAAAATTGCAATCAAGTGTATGACAAGGGAAATTAATTGCGATGATCATGCAACTCTCTGTTGCAGTCCGCGTTATAACAAGTGCTTGAGGCTCCGGACAAAACCACTAATATAGCAGCATTAATATTCAAATTTGATGGTATTTTTGATAGCACGGGCGTATTCTAATGTATTGAGGCTACGCTGCACCTCTTCCTCATTGAATTATTTTCTATATTACACCATGATATGCTCTATCATTTTACTATCGACATAATGATATGGTTACCTTTTTACTGCATATTTCATTTCATTTCGTTAGTTGTCTCATCACGTATCATTATTTTAGTTTAATCTATTTCCTTTTTTTCTTTTGCGTGATGCCGCATTGTCAGCGCTGACCTTGAAAATTTGCAAGGACGAGAGAGAGAGAGAGAGAGAAAATTGTTAACGGGATACGGAGAACGAAAGCAAGTGACTGATAATTAAAACACACAAGAGATGACAACGACGACGACGACGACGATGGTGGTGGTGGTGACTGATAAAGATGATGATGATGGTAGTGGTGGTGACTGATAAAGATGATGATGATGATGGTGGTGACTCTTCTGTCTTTCTGTACTTCATTCTCTCCTCGTCCTTCTGCCAACGGGTGACTTTACACTCCCTCTTTTGTCTTTCTTTCATTCTTTCCTGTTCCTTCTGCCTATGGGTGACTCTACACTCAGTGGCGAGCCGTATGGTTTCCTGTACACCAGGAAACCATTTACTATGCTGGGTGGTAACCATATAACCAAATTATGGCGCCTGGTGGTTTAGTGGGATTAAGCCCGTGAAGGTTTATATCCAAGGGGTGGTTGGAGTTTATTGCTCACGTAATGCCACTCAGTGATGAGTAAGGCTGGTCACACTCATCTTAAATGTCAGGACCAACTTGCCTAGCCCCGGGCTCCTACGCTCCCCATGGGGCAATGTAGGATTGGATGATGGTTGGATGGATTATTATTATTATTAAACAATATGAATACTCAGGTTACATACAATAACTAGACAGAACTCACAAAGCGCGTACATCCGCCAACGCCTATACCAGACAACTCAGATCACCTCTAAAACTATCAATTCTTCCTTTAATACAACCTCGACTACGACCTGTGGGTGCACTTAACTAAACTAACTGGTGTCCTGCAGTCCACTGGGTTCATATTCGGATGAGCCTGCCACCACCACCACCACAACAACATTAACAACAGCAACAACCAGGCAAAATTAAAACAGGGACAATTATAGTACATTAACAGAAGTATTTAAACTTTAACTGGCTTACATTCCCTCCAACAGACAGTGAGCTTATCATGAGGTGCAGGGTGCGAGGTCAGACGTGGCTGCTACTCCTGCTGTTCCTCACACTACAGGTAAATATATTCGACTCGGACAACATGTTCCTTGCTCACAGTCTAGGTCAAATTGAAGAGACCAAATATAAGGCATTTTACTGCACTATAATCAGAGGAGGTCATGTTCTGCCTAATGTTACAATATCTTCATTTTTAACTCAACTGTGCCTGAAATAAATATTAATGTGGAATTAGAAACAAAAAGACCATCAGAAAAGACAACATACGATGAGAATTTTACGTGAACTGCATGCGTATATGCGTGTGCAGAGCAGATGAGGGATGGACTGCCCCTTTGACTGCTGGGATTTCTCTCTACTGAGCAAAATTGTCTTGCGACAACTGTCTTTGGAACAGCTGACTGCCACAGTTTCTCTAAGATAAACAAAAGCTACTGGTATAAGTCTAACTAGAACCCACAGAACCAATGGCAGTGAAAGATCTAACAATGACTGGAAATAGTGCAAAGTAAGTACTGTATATGTACAGTATATGGAGGGCGATGAGGACTTGTGGATAAGCTGTAAAGCTTAGTTTAACAAATTTCGATGATCAAACGGTTCCCTGACCAGTGAGGGATTACCTTAAAAAAAAAAAAAAAGCTTCTCTACCACCACCTCTCCCTATATGTGCAGGGTGATGTGGGCATGGCAAGTGAGGGTGGGCCTAAGGTCTCCCTGGACACGGTGTGGGCAGCCTCCGACACCATCACCGTCACACTCATCACAACAAACCTCACCGACCACAAGGTAATGTCTCATGATTCATTATGCAACATTCTCTCTCCCTCTCCCTCCAAGTTTACTTTTATATTCCTGTTACCTCACCAACCACAGTGTAACAAACTCATTGTTGTTTCTTGCTTCACACTTTTACTTACATGTTGCTGACACTAATTATCTTACCTCAGATTATGCTAGTGCAACTTCAGTTACCTGCTCCTATAATTTGATCTCAGTGAGCGGCTAAAGAACTGTCTGGGGGTTGAGAACTTTGAATATGATGAAAATATGGGGGTTAACCAATTATCAGCATGAGAATATGAAGCCGAGTTTTGTACAGGACGATGCTCAACGTCCAATAAGGAGCCGTATCACTCATAATGACAACTCCCCAGGTGGTGGTGTCAGTGAGGCGTGAGAATGACAGCAGTGTGACAGTGCTGGATCACCTGCCTCTGCCACCACAACAGGACCATACCACCCACACCCACCACCACCAACACAAGGTAACAATGTACACGTAATAAAATGTACCATGTAGGAGAGGTCCAATGACTTCCTGAATCCTCAGTATAGCTTACGATGTTCCAAAGATTTATCAAATGTACAGCACGGGACAAACTGAGAGAATACAGAGAGAGAAGAAAACCATCCATCCATTCACCCCCAGCTCTTAACAAAACCAAGCAAAACTAAAATGAAAGCACTGCTACTTTTTCCTTTGTCTACAGATCGAGGAGCTGTCAGCAGACACACGCTATCAGGTGTGTGTGTCAGCCAGCCCGGGAGAGGCAGGAGCTGTGGTGGAAGGCGGCTGCTATCTGGTCAGAACACTACCAAAAGCAGACAATATTACAGGTATGATTTGTTGTTGTTGTTGTTCTGGCCTCAAGATTATCTGTTCTTTGTGACTAGCACTATATTCTAGCATTCTGTTGTTATAACTCGGCATTTAAGATGAAGCGATAGCAAATTTAGGACCAAGTTATGGTGAAAAAGGGTATGACCAAAAACCTTCCCTGGGCAGGCCTGTATGCAGCTGGGGTGGCAGTTGGAATCTTTTTAGTGGCAGTGGTGGTGGTGTGGGTTCTCTACAGGACACTCTGGAATAAGTGGCTGGCAAAGCTATTACCAAACAAGGACAAGTAAGTACTGTTTCCTTGTTCATTTCTTCATAATCGTCACTGACACCCCCATCAAAATACCACCAACTATTTTTCCTTTCTAATGTCTATTCGTTAGAACACACCAAGTCAGACTGAAAACTCTGCCCTGAGCAAGCATTCCAAATCCATGGGAGGGAGTTTAACCACATACAATCCTGGACAACAGTCTAATATATGGTTATAAGTTTATCACAGTACCAACAACATGAGGCTCAAACACTATGTATACAAAAAATTATTACTTCATATAATACAGCACACTGCAAACAAAAGCATAATATGGCACTTCTAAGATGAATCTATAATTACTGATGTTAACCTTTTGTTCAAATTTCTAGGTATGAGGTGGAACAGCCAGCTAAGGAGCAGACCCCCACCCCCACCACCATCACAACTCAACCAGAAACTGTCAACACCTAAGTTATCACTAAGTTAAATATGCAATTTTACCCACCATTTTTGTATACTGTTAAGTATTTCATCCATCCATCCATCATCCAATCTTACGTTACCCCATGAGGAGCGTAAGAGCCCAGGGCTAGGCAAGCTGGTCCTGACATTTAAGATGAGAGTGACCAGCCTCACTCATCCCTGAGTAGCAATATACTTTCATAAATAAACTGGGGAACCCTGTGAGATGTATTAATCATAACTCTTACTGCTGCTGTGGTCCCAGGCTCATTCGAATGTGATCCTAGTTGGCTACAGGCTGAAGCTGTCTTTCTCCTGAAGTCCACCATCCTTCTTTCAAGGAATAGGGAAGGAGTTGAGGGACACTTGTATTACGGTACTGGATATCAAAGCTGCCTTGTTATATCAGTATCACTACATGAAGGTACCCTCTCCAGCACTAAAACTATAGTGAACACAAGTAAAATGATGCTGACTCTTCAACTGCAAGGTTGATTTAGTTTTAATCAGGACTTCGGAAAAATTTCAAACACACAGAGCCACAGGCAAAGGAAGCAGAAGAAGGGTGACTGTATACACACACACACAGTATATAATGGACTGACTGTCACTGCGAAGCTTGCATAGCAGTGAAGTACATGTAAAATATACAAAACAGGGAGAAGAAGCACAGAAAAGGTGATACTGAAAGAGCAACAACAAACTGAGGAAGGTAGAGAAAGCAAAGTAGTAGTTGTTGTAGTAGCAACTGTAGCCTCAAGTTCATCTGAAAGTGAACCTGGCACACTGTTGGCAGAAGCCGTCCCCCGGCAATCCATCATCCTCTCTTTGGGGAAACAGGGGAGAATTGAGGGACGTTTGTATAACCAGGCAATGAAGTCGCCCAGGTATACTGGCAGCACCACATGAAGGCATCCCACTCCAGCACCACAGAAAGCAAAGAAGGGGTGATACAGCAGGAATAAAAAACTGAAAGAGTACTGACTGTATAACTGCAAGGTCGACATAGCTGCGGTCAGGAAGGGCCAGCACTATCCTGGGGTCGCAGCTCATCACCCACCAGTTGACGACACGCTGGTAACTCCCACTGTCAACTGTCCACCAAGCCCAACCCTCTGCCTCATCCAGCAAGCGAAGCAAGTGAGGACTCTGCAAGAAATGAAGAAAATATTGTTCACCATCAGCAGCAGCAGCCGCAGCAATTCCATCCCACATTCTTCTTCTCAATATCATAGCCTAGAACATACAGTAAAAAATACTGTTCATCATCATCATCATCATCATTAGAATATCTACTGTACTAAGCAATTAGGGATAAAAGTCTGCCTAATATTTCATCCCTTTTACTCACTAACTTCTGGCTACTGTATTATTCTAAGGCTGTGAGAAGCTTGATACATTTCTCTGCCCACAGACCATTCTGGTAAGTATCATATGTAAAGGAAGAAAGTGGACTGATATGCTGTATGTGTGAAGATGCGGTGAAATACCTGGCAAACTTTTAACCCTGACTGAATATTGGAGGCAGGGAGCACTACTAACCTGCCTCACACTGGGTTCCATGGACAGCCTCACCAGCAAGTTAAGGAGGCATGTGTGCAGTTTGGTCACCACCTCGTCTGCTTCATAGGTGTCTGAGGAGCTACTGGGTTGCCCTCCAGATCTGAGGCAAAGACAGCAAAGTGTGCATTAGTAAACTTGAGAATGCAAAGGAGAGGGCAAACCCCTAAAATCTGACATCATTTCTGAAACACAGGTTGGAAAATAAAAGAAGTTTGAACTCTTTACATCATTTCATCATACTCTCTAGAACACAAGGTAAAGTAAGAGCCTGCTAACATGATGCAAAACAGAAGAAATTTGTCCTTTATACACCATTCTATTTTATTCTCTACAAGAACACAGAGTGAGGGACTGCTTACTGGTGGGAGTGAGCATGTGTACTGTCAGCAGGGGTGGCAGCAGTGAGGGCCCCTTCCAACACACGACTCCAGTTAATCTGCACCAGCACACCGCCAATAAAGCTGTGGCACTCAGGAAGGTACTGCTCCACCACCTATGACACAGAAATGTTTATCTATGACGTGAAAAATATGTTACCATCACCCAACATAAAACTGACAATCACAGTGCATTCATTTTAACCTGACAAACATCCCAAACACCTTTTGCTTAGTTCATGGCCAAGTCTAGTCAGAAGGGAAGGTTAATTTAACTAGAAACCAAGGAGACTCATTCCAACTTCATAACTGTGACACTGAATTTCATGCAACTATGGCTTGGTATTCAAGTTATAGAGTGGTCCAGTTCCCACTGGTAAAAACAAGGAATAATTTTAGAGAGTGTCGACACAGTACCTTTGAGAAAATGAGGGTATGGTGTATGGTTGGGTGTAGGTGGTGCCATGGTAGCAAGGCCAGGTGTGTATGTACCACTGCCAGCACATGACTCTTCACCTCCCTGGCTGCAAATGTGCTGCTGTAGTACTCAAGCGTTAGACCCAGCACTTCGTATCTTCCTGCAAACCCACAACACGTCAGGTGCTGTATTTAGGTTGAGGTTGTTCTGGCAGTCTTGTGAAGGAATCCACTTGCTCTTTATTGATTAACAGTGCTGACTAAGTTTATTAATTGCAGCAGCATAGACACTGTGTTGATGGCTGTACTGGGAAGAATGCCAAACCCAGCACCTCATACCATTCTGTACAGCCATAATACATCGAGTATCATTCATGGGTGGTCATGTACTGTCACATCATTTAACATTCTACGAGCAGGGTACACTCTCTGCTAAATAACATCTTCAAAGGCATCTAAAGGATTTACTCCTGGTTACGTAAATTCAGGCTCACAATCTTAGGACATTCTACAGAGAAAAAAAAAAAAAAAAAAAAAAAAAAAAAAAAAAAAAAAAATCTAGAAGCAACAAGAAATGAAGTGCAAAGACAGGGTGTTTAACAGACTACCTGGTATCAAGTCATGCATGTAGTGAAGTGATGCTGTGAACAGTGCCATCATGGTGTCAGCGGTGGGGGCATCACTGGGTGTCCACGGTAGCAGCAGCGGTACGTCCCTCGTCAGTCCTCGCAGCCATGCCGGCCACCCTTCACGCTCCCGCCCACCCAGGGGAGCCACCCACCCTGCCCACAGGCCCTCCACAACCCACCACACCTCAATCACACCTGTTGTGCCAGAGTGTGAAAGTTGTTTTATTACTCCTCCACTGAAAGCAGCGTGAATAACATTTTTAATCCCAGTTTTTTTACGAACTTCACTCCTTCATCTGGTTTGGTGGTCTGGGTTATCAGACTCATTATGTAGAACATGAAACAGGCAAGTCTAACAGTCATGTTACATATTAACTATATGGAATCAAGTTCAACATTGAATCATTACCAGAGATGTTAGATAAACTTCCATTTTTTAATGCAAGGACTTCTACGTGTGTTAATAAATAAAGGAAAATATGCTGTACACAAATCCTCCTACTGTAACAAACATGAGACTCACGTTGACTGTGTAGGGTGCCATGGGTGGCAAGAAAGGAGGTGGCAACATAGCCATGGGAGATGAGACAAAGAAACAGTGCCAAGACTTCCACATGTGGCCGGTATCGCGGGTAGAGACCGTACAGACCACACTCCAGACGCTGACCCACAAAATAGCTTGACACCTGGCGCAATGTGTCCTCCACCTGGAAGGGAGTGTAAGATGTCTGTACGAGATTCTTCACTTAGCATCTAATTAACCTTTACCACACTGAGTTTCTACTTCCTTGGATAACATAACTCTTGGCATTGTATACAAAGTGTTATCCAGTGATAGTGAGATCTGCAAGTCTTGATTCAGTTCTTAAAAACTCCATGACATAACACTGCTGTAATGTACCGTACACAACTATAATGACCACTAAATACACTTATCAAAACCTATGACAATATATAAAAGTTCAATCCAATGGCTGTGAACTCTATTATCAAAATCTATGACAATGTACAATAATAGACAAACTTCCTCACCAACGATTGTGATAAGCGTGTTTGGTGCTGTGCAAACTCTCTGACAGCCTGCAGCACTGCATCCCTGCCCATCCCTGGACTAAAGGCAGCCACTCCCACTGCCAGCGTGTTCACAAGATCATACCACAGACCCTCACCCACACCACCACTGTCCTCCTGTGAGATATGGTATCAATGGGAGGTAAACTGGGAGAAGCAACGTACAGACCATAATCACCATTAGTATTAGAATTAACACTCCTATGCTCCCCATGGGGCAACACTGGATTAGATTGTGAATGAATGAATGAAATTATTATTATTATTATTAAAACCAAATTATGGTGCCTGGTGGTTTAGTGGGCAATTAAGGCGATCCAACTGAATATACAGTAGTCTGTGCAAGTTTACATCCATGGGGTGGTTGGGGTTTATTGCTCATGTAATGCCACTCAGGGATGAGTGAGGCTGGTCACTTTCATCTTAAATGTCAGGACCAACTTGCCTAGCCCCGGGCTCCTATGCTCCTCATGGGGCAACACTGGATTACATGTTGCATGAAAGGATGGATTGTTATTATTATTATGATGATGCAAATGCATGCAAGTATACTGAAGCCTTTATAAATGAAATAACTTAGTATTATCATCATCCTCATCATCATTCATGGATCTGGAAAAATCATCATCACCACCATAGCCACAAACATCATCTTAATCCTATTTACCCACCTTATAAAAAATATAAAAATACTGTATTGCTGACCTGCATGTTGGCAGAAACGTGGAGGATGGTGGAGAGGACGTCAGTATAGTGCTCTGGGAACCTATACCCCAGCAGTGTACGCAGGTGCACTCGGTACAGCTGCAGCCCAGAACAACACCAGAGTAACATTAAACTTTATTGTACGACAGGCACTTAATCATCATCATCATCCAGACCTCCCTCTCCACCTAGAGATCCGGTAAGGTAGAGTCCAGAGAGCACGAAGAAACCTAATAAAAGAAGCTAACCTAAAGTCCACCCAAATGAGTGAGTCACATTCTCATTCACTCACTGTTCATGCCTCCAGAATCCTGCCTCCTTTGTAAATTTAACACAGAACATAAATTTTCATCTAGTTCCTCATAGTGGCTTATATTAAGAGTTTTTGATGTCATCTTGAATTAAAATTCCACAAATTAGTAGAATTTTTTACTCTTATTACATCACTGAAAACTTCCTGCTCTTCAAAATTAAACTATTGTAATATGTAAGACAAGAACTAACAAAAGGGGCATCTAGTATTTTCTGCTGTGGTGCCAACTGGGAGTTCTAGTGGGTTATGGCACTCCAAATGGATGTGGCCCATATGGCTTTAAATCCCAGTGGTGGTAGGCATCAACTGGTCATATAATGCAACTCAGAGGCACATGATTACTCATTATCACCTTAAATGTTGGGACTGAGTAGCCTAGCCTTGTGCACAGATAATATGGTAATAAGAGAATGATCCAATTAGCAATACAAACTGCAAAAAAAAATGGCCTACCTCCAGGACGGGTAAGAGGGTTGGTGCTGGGCGAGGCAGCAGGGCCGACAGAGCAGCCCCAACTGAATTGAGCAACTGGGTACGATCACTGTTATTTGGACGCTGCCCTGACAACCACCGTTCCACATCAAACTGCAACACAATTGTGTAGTGGCAATTAATAGCTTTAGGAAATGGGAATGTACCTTATATTCTTCACACTATGTATGAATTCCCTACTCCAACTGTAATCTTATGGAATCTGTGTGTGAATTCTTTATCTGCAATGAGGACAAATTTGCAGGACCTGCAGTATTACAACTCTGAAACTCAGGCTATTTCAAAGTTTACCTGTGATGATGATAATGTGTAGGTCAAGCATGCAGGAAGTGAGTGATATAAGTGCAGGGTTCACATCCCCTCACCTCTATGGCACAGAGTGTTGTGGAGTCTATGTCTTTATGGGAATGTAATGGATACGTTCGCCAGTGGCTGCATGTGTAAATGTTAAACCTCCTCCCTCATTTGCAAATATACAGGGAGGCTTTAGTTTCAGGCAATGTGACAATGCTGTGTTTGGTCATACTCAACTGAATGGACCTCTTTATAGGAGACACACTACAAAATCTAGGTAGCTAATACTAAAAACGTTCTCAATTCAGTGATACTGCTTGTAACTTGCCTGTAAACACGGAACTGGGGAGACTTTATCCTCAAAAATAAATAAACATCATAGGGAAATTTGCAATATGAACTGATGTACAAAGAGAATGATGATAACCATATAAACTAATGACACTGACTAATACAAGTAGATGAAATTCTCACATACTTAAAAGCTATTAAAAATATAAATAAAATGCCAACTCACCTTGGAGAGCAGCATGAAGATGTGGTCAGGCTGTGTGTGTGCGTGGGGTGCGAGTGAGGCATACAGGGTGAGGAAGGTGGGTGTGGGTGTGGCAGCGGGAGTGAAGTGAGGAGCCAGGAGTCCGCCCAGCTGTCCACCCCACTCCACCACCTGACCCACAACCAGTTCCTGACAGTCTCCGTGCCCACTCACAAACTCCTGAAACATGACAAATTAATTCTCGCAAGCAGCTAAAACACACTCTCAGTTTAACAAAATAATCTGGTGTGAGCTGTAACAGAATAACAGAAATGTCCTGAGCAAATGACCAACTCCAGACAGTCTCCTTGGCTGCTACTGAAACATGACAAATTAATTCTCTCAGGTTCCCACGACTGACTCAACTGAATAAAATTGACTGGCATTACCTGGAGTAAATAATTATGAGTTATCCAAATGATGTGAGCGTTACTGCCACTACCTGACTAGCAACCAGATCCTCACAACCTCCAAACCTGTTCAAAAACTCCTGAACCACAACAGATCATCACTATCATCTTAATTATCCTGACCTCTCTTCCCACACAGAGACAGGATAATGCAGGTTCTAGAAAGCAAGGAGAGAGAACAACATGTCTGGAGAACTAACCAATAGCATATCCAGCACAATGGGCCACACATTCATGCACTCACCACACAAGCTCCTGGACTCCTGACCACCTCACAACCCATACTACATACTCTCCTGGCCCTACCTGTCCTAAGACTTGGGTACATGATGCTATGAGCTGCTTGGCAGGAGGGTAGGAGGCGGTGTGTTCAGATACCAGCTGCACTATATGGTAGAACAGCTGACGCCCATTTGCTATTAAAGTGTCTTGGTGCTGCTTGTTGTCATTTCTTGTGGCTCGGCGGTAAAATGTGATAAGGCTCCTGGCCAGAGGAAGGGAGAAAAAATCAGTACAGTTCTGTTATGTTATTACTGATATTAAATCAAGATAAACATATAGTAGACAGGAGGGGTGGAGAAAGCTTGTGCATGAATGGATAAAAGTGTATTCTTAATGAGGTTTACAATTACACTCAGAGATCACTGGCCATGTTAGCAAGTATACTGTCCCAAAGTTGCTCATTTTGTTGTTGTTGCTGTAGTCCCCGCTCATCTGAACTTGAGCTATGTCGACTACAAGCTGAAACCTTATTG
Source organism: Coenobita brevimanus (assembly GCF_032717465.1). Lineage (NCBI taxonomy): Eukaryota > Metazoa > Arthropoda > Malacostraca > Decapoda > Coenobitidae > Coenobita > Coenobita brevimanus. The sequence goes on from NC_136966.1 coordinate 57,552,978, forward strand.
TGCCTGATGCTTACCATGCTCCTTTTAAGGGATGGGAAGGGAGCTGAGGATATCTGTAGACAGCTCTTCATTGGCACCAATATACAGTCACCAATACAGTATACAGTTATATTGGAACCACTGTGTGAAGGCATCCCTCTCCAGCACATCATTGGAATGAATTTGTAAAAAATCCCACAGTCACTAATAGTCACATTATACCAAAAAATGGTAAGGTTACATACATGATTAAATATCCCAGTCAGATATAATCACAACGCAGTATACAACACCATGGTAGAGATACTTACGTGATAATAGCTTCGAGACTGACTGCGGCCTGACACAGCTGTAAGGGTGGGGGTTTCTGGCAACGCTGCAACACTACTTCACGCTGCTCTCTATTCTGCTCAGTTCGGGCACTCTCTCGCTCCCTCAATCGAGCCTCAGAATACTGCAGTGAAGGAATGGGAAATGATAAACAATATGCATTCAGCTGGTTTGCCATGAAGAGAACAAAGAGAGATGGAGTATGAGAGTGTATGAATGAGGTGACTTGATGAAGAGGCTAATAACACTGAGAAGATACAAAGTACCACACACACTCAGGTAAGTTGAGTTTTGACAACCAAATCTAGATCGAAGAAAAAGCAGGGGGTCAACTAATACAAGGTATAACTCTTCAGGAACTGAAATATAATTATAGAAATTGGAATGTGGAAGCAGCCTCATTTTCAATTATGAAACGAGTGATATTATGATGCTAAATTTAATAATAATACAACACACCAGTCCACCTCTTTTCAACATGAGTCATCGAGAACACTGAATAATAATCTATTTCCTACTTCATTCCAGTACCTGTATGTTCACATTTTTAAAGATTGTGGCCTGTAGGCACGTATAAGCCTTCTTGACAGCTGAAGGAAATTAAGAGAGATACTGGGTGCCACACATGCTCTAGCACCACTGGTGTGCAACTAACAAGTAGCCTGGGGCAATACCCACCTCCATGACAATAGCAGCATGGCCAGAACATTCGGGCTGTGTACGTCCAACCTTGGGGGGCTGGCACTTGGCAGTGAGCACTGTCTTGGTGTTGGTGTTCACCCACAATGTTGGCAGCAACTCTCGGTACACACAGTCCAGTGCACACATCTCACTGCTCCATAAGTTTACAGTTTTTGAATGCTCCACAACCACACCTGAATGAGGACATAAAACCCTTAATATTTTCAGTGATTTACTACCACACCTGAGTACACATACACACAATTACTGGGTTGTAGCTTATGTAGCTCAATAATCAGTACTGGTTACACACAACATCTATGCAAGTCATAACCATATTTTCAAGAATACCAGTACAATAGAAGATTTTGAGATCTGAGACAATTCAGATTAAGGTGAACTGAAGTAAACTGCCAACTGATAGATAAACTAGTTCCTTTAGCTACTGTAACCAACCAGTAACCCAAGGCTGGGACATCACCAACAAACTGGCATACCTGTGTAGCGTCGTGTGAGTGAGAGCAGTGTGTCCCGGTCTAAGAGTGTCTTGTCCTGCAGGCGTGGTGTTTGCAGAGGTGTCCTGGGTGGCACGGGGGGTGGGGGCTGAGGCAGCTCATAGGTACCCAGGCGCTTCAGGATCGACTCCCGGGGGTTTTTGATCTCCTGGGTGACTGGAGGGCGGGTGGTCCTGGCAGGTGAGGCGGAGGGAGACCCGGAGGTGGAGCTGGAGCCGTAACGCTGGTGATCCCAAACTCTATCAGCAGGGGTGAAACTTGGATTAGCCACCACCACCACCATCATCACCACAACCACAATCACCACCACCATCATCATTATCATCACCATCATCATTCCAACCCAACTTTCCACCTCAGGATGGGATGATATTAGGTCCAGAAAGAAAGGAAAGACAAATTATCAAAAATGGTGAACTAGTTAACAGAAAGGCCATGAAATCTGCCAGACACATTCACACACCGCTCAAGCCCCGCACTATCTGGCTCGACCTCACAGAATTTATTTGTGGTAGGGATTTTCCTCACCTGAGAAGCTTTTGTGCACTCTCTTCAGTGGCAAGGTGGTCAACTGCCTCTGGCCATGGTTCCCAATTGCCCTGGAGAAAGAGGATAGACCGTTAACGTTTTCAGGGTCAAGATAATTCTAGTGTTATATTTCAGCCAATGCTCAAGCTTGATCTTATTCAGCTGAGTGTGAGTCAGAGAGGCCTGAGTTAATACTATCTATCTATCTATTCATAGCCAGATGCCACAACCCTGTATGGGAAGGGGTGCTACCAGAAAAAATAAGTAAATAGGATAATACAAAAATGATTTAGAGTTATGGCAAATCAACAAGTAACAGCATGTGAAGATGAATATGCAAAAATATTATTAAAAATTTAGTCAGCAGGGGTAAAGATGCCTGTTTAACTTGGTAACCTCAACCTGTTTACGAACTGCCTTGCTACCTATACAAACGATACCAGTTCTGTACTGACCTGGAAGATGAGTGTGACTTTGTGAGGGAGGAGGTGTGGGGGCAGGGCCGGGATATACACCCCAGGCTCATACAGGCGAGTTTCGTCCAGCCACCCGGCCATCCCTCGCACCAACCCGGCACGCTCACCAGCCTCGTGAACCTATCACGAGAATACAGAGGGAGAGGTGGACTTCATGAGTTAAATGTTTTGAATCTGCAACTCAACTTTTGGACAATTTTTTACATACAGATTATATTTACAGAAAGTCCTACCGAAATCAAAAGTTCTCAGCTTCGATGTTTTTTGCTATTAGGTCAACAGTTAACTTAAAAAAAAGCCATTAATATGTAACTGTTCATCTGCTTTCTCTGAAAAAGAAAAAAAAATTATAATGAGGACTACTGAAGTAGGAAGGATGAATAGATAACTTACAAGTGGTGTTGATTCTTCTTCTTCCTGACTTAGCTCACTAAAGTGACTCTCGAGGTGCTCTACTGCAGCTGCCACTTTCTTCTTTATCTTGCTTAGGAACCCGGAGTTCACAAAGCCTTGGTAGAACCGGTTCACTACACTCCCACACTCATACTGCCTGTAACACACAAACACATGCCTATGAGAGATGAAGATGACAGGAGTAAAGGAGAAAGCTTATGCCATGGGATAATGACACTGAGCAACAAGTTATTCTTAATCCTCTCAATGCCATTCGATGTAATTAATGTTATGTGTCTGGCTGGATCTTAGTGCCAACTGAACCCCCACACTCTAACCTGGCTCTCATATAACAAAGACCCATCCTCAAAGGCATCCTGTCCCACCCCGAACCTCCACAAAATGAAATAATTAGCATATGAAAAACCAGAGTATGATACAGAATGACTGAAGAATCCCAAACTTTTGTACATACTGTGGACGTGGTGGGACTCTGGCCAGGTGCAGCATGAAGTACATCTGCAGAGTGACAGGCAGAGCTGGGTGGTCGGCAGGGAGGTCTACCACTTGCTGGCCCCAACGGTAGATGCTCAGTTGTCCCGCTGACACACCACTCATACCTAACTCCTTCTCCACATCCTGCAAGTATACACAGCATCACATTAACATCCTTGACTAAATCAATTTAAAAAAAAAAAATGTATCTTACAATTCTGTATATATTTTAAGAGGCATCTGGGTACTTTTTTTTTTTTTTTTTTTATACAATATCCTCAGGGAGCACCATCAACACTGAATATATAGCTTACACTGTCTAGCAAGGACCAGAGAGGAGCACCTTCCTGAAATGGCATTGATATAACTCGATGGCTTTGATGCCCACTTACATAAACATCCCTCAACTCTCTGCCTATTCCCCCCCCCTACAAAAAAAAAAAAAAAAAAAGAGGTGGTGGACTACAGGAGAAAAACAACTTCAGCCTCCAGTCACCAGATTCCTGTCCAGATGAGCTTGGGGTCATAACAATAATAATAATTATTGTTGTAGTTGTAGTAGTAGTTGTTCCCTAGGCAGTCTGGCCGAACAGCCCCGAGTTCCTTAAGAAGGCCATGGCCAAGACCAAACAGCTTAATTATTATGCTGATTGGCAACTTGATAGTCTACCTGAGATTTTAAACCTCACCTTCAAAGCTTGCTCAAGTGTGAGGCTGGGGTCAGAGTAGAGGTGTGTGAGAAGGGATGGCCAGAGCCCCGAGGCTGCCTCTCGTTGCGTGTCAAGGATGAGGGCGGCAAGGGTGAACCAGGGGAACTGTGGGGCCGATGCCCTCACCAGGAGGGAGTATGGAGCAGCTGGGGTGGTGGTCAACCAGGAAAGTATATTTAGTACTCCACCACCACCACTACCACTGCTGGGCTCCTCACATTCCCAGCTCTGAAATAACACAAACATCTTTCAGCTTTTTCAAATTGACAAGTAAATACACCACCACCACCACCACTATGATTGATGACCTCCTCACACATCCAGCTCTGAAACAACACAAACAGCTATGAGTCTTTTCAACTCAACTAAATACACGCCAGGCTTTAAGGCTGCTGTGTACAGTGCAATCATGCAAATCAAGAATATGTGAAGTAAGGGCTTAGTACAGCACTCCCACTGATGAGCTATTATTATCCTTCTGTATTCAGAAATAATGGCAGTATACTCAACCAATGCTGGATTTATACTGAACCAACCCTGGAGGTACAGGAACCTCACCTTGATAACCTCAGAAAATGTGCTAAGGACGAGATGCCACAGGGATGGGTGTGTGAAGGCCTGGTGGCAGATGATGTCCAGGAGGAACAATACAGCACCATCCCTCACCCACTCTGGCACTCCCACCAGCAACTGCATCCAGAACCTCACACCACCACCACCACTGCTCAGACCATACCTGAAAGGCCAATCATTCTATCACTTATCCACTGAATGCTTAAGACCTCTCAACTGTACACTTCAAAACTACACAGAGTCAGTCTATATATAATTCTGAGGTGTACCAAAAGTAGAGAAACAATTCTGAAGTTCAAATAAAATAAAATAAATTCATGCCAGTCTTCCTATTAAGGAATCTGCATACTTCACCTGGCCATGATAAGCTGACATTTTCTAGGGACTGAAAGCTAACCCAAATGAAACACCCATTTAAATATTTACCAACAGGTACTGACAAAAAAATTTCAGGTGTGTAATTAGATCTGGCTCCTACGCTCCTCATGGGGCAATGTAGGATTGGATGATGGATGGATGGATGAATTAGATCTGTAATAATGTGAGAGTCTTCGCCTGAAATCTGTGGCTGAAGTTCCTGCTTAAAAGTTCATTAGTACAGTATTTTAGTGCTTAAACATCATCTCTACATGATCCCAATGATTCCTATGACTCACCATACATAACCACATCTAAAACCAACATAAACTGGTACCTTGTGTAATTCTTGATGTGGTTGAGGATCATGGCAGCAAAGAGGGTGAGGATTTTACCCGGACAGGCGGTAATCACTAAGCTCTTGGCCATACTCAGGTAGCTCTGGTCTGCACTCAGGCACTTCTGAATAGCTACCATGAACCTGCGGAAGAACAGAAAATCATAGCATAAAAGATAAAGGAAAAAAAAAAAATGCATGCACATGTTTGCTAAGCCATTACCTTCACATCTGCTAAATGTCATTACAGGAGAGTACAATAAAATGTGGCAATATTTATAAATTACTTCTGCACCTACAGCTTATGGCATTATCATTTATCAAGTTACAGCATGGCGGCCACAATAAAAAAAAAAATCAGACTCCCCTACTGCCAATTAGTCTACACTTCTACAGCTGTGGGAGACCACCATAAATGACAGGCCATCTCTTGGATTAGAATAATATAGCGCTAACACACAACCATCTTTGACCCAAAATTTCTACTAAAATGCCACAACTTCAGCCACAATAAAACTAAAAGAGTGTTGCTGCTTACTTGGTATTAGTGATGATGTCATCTGGCTGTGAAAAGAACAGGGGTGTGATGTGGGCCAGAGCAGTGATGGCCGCCTCATACCTGCCCTGGGTGGCCAGCTCGTGTATGCACTCTACGCCGCGCTCACAGATCTGACACAATAATTTTTTCATTACAGTTCATTTGTTTTCATCTAAGGGAACAGGACCTCTTTTGAAACTTGAATGCTTGGTCATGGCTGTGTGAAATCTGATACACCTTCAATATGAGGTGAAAATGAGTTTCTTGGTTACTAATCAAATTTATCCTCCAATATGACTACATCTGGCCATTAACTGGACTGACAGAAATTGGGGATCATTGTCAATGGACTACAGTGGGAAATAGGAAGAGGATAAGGACCAGCTAAGTGTTAATATGATACAGTATAAGGATAAACGAACGGAAAACCAGCTAACTGTAAACATATGTGTAAACAATAGGAAAACTGGCTGATTGTAAATACAGTTTAAGGTAAAACGAGGAAGTTTGGCTGACTGTATATATAAGGATAAACAGGGTGATGACTGGCTGATGCTGTAAATACAATGGTCAACATAAGGGTGACTGGCTGATAAAACATAAATGTGGACAAACACCAAGTAAAGACTGGCAAACAGAAGATATCAAGGTAAACACAAGCAAGACTGGTATAACAGCATAACCAGATAAATAAATAACACCGCACCACAGACCTCAGGGATAGAGTGCCCCCATGTGGTGAGGAGGAGGGCAGCGTACAGGGCCAAGGGCTTCTTCTCCATGATGCCTCGTTTCAATACATGCATCTGGGACCTGTGCGGGTGAGTCCATCTACATGTTATTCTACAGTACATCAACAAAAATATAAGCAGGTATATATTGCCCTGATGTGCACCATATCGTTATTTACCTTTAGCACTTATTCTTATACAGTATAGCCTACATTCAGACAAAAGACACTGGTTAAGGTAGAGATGTTGTGTATAAAACAGAATATTTCCACACACATCCCACTAATAACCTGTCAGTTTCAACCAATAAAAGGCAATGAATTAAAAGTTTGCTTGACCTTTTACATGTAGGCACCAGTAAAAAAAAAAAAAAAAAAAAAAAAAAAAAAAAACTTAAGGGCATATTGCAGTCTCCATGTGATTCTAACCCATTGAATGCAGGAAGTGTTCTATCTAATTTACTTGTGCTGCAACCAGATATTTAACTTGGCACTGCAAGGGTTTATTAAAGCTCTCTATATCGAACCCCTTCAGTTTGAAAGGTCTACCCTAAACTGAATAACATCATCCAGAAGTGGCAAGATTAAAATAAAAGACATCCCTGGGCTAAAGAGGTTAATGGTTTGCTTGATGAATAAATGACAGTTCAAAAACCAGACAGAAAGGTAATCACCACTTCAATTACATTTTTTAAGAAACCTGGAAATACAACCACCACTTTAATTACATTTTTTTATTCTATTCTGACTACATTCAGAAGATTTTAATCAGCCTGGCAGTGATCATTTGAACTGGAGAGGTTAAATACAGCCTTCACTTACCCGTTCACTGAAAAAGAGGGCTTTCCTACACTGAATAAAAGCATCTGGAAATGGTAAGAATTAAACAAAAAGCATGTCACCAAACTGAAGGGGTTATAGTCGGTTTGTTTTCATGTGACAGAACTGGTCCACTCCCGCAATTATCATCTAGCAGTGGTTGCATGAAATTTAAAGGGTTTTTGGTTACAAGTCTCCTTGGTTACTAGATAAACTGACCCTCCAAGCTGACTACACTGGGCCATCAAAGAAGCTGAAAAGGGGTTGGTGATCTTTATCAGGTCAGAGTACATGAGCTTCAGTTATGCAGCAAAAAAATGTTAAGTACTTACCCATTTGTAATAGCTGGTGAGGTAGGGTCTGGAAGGTGTAGAAGGAGTGATGTGGGACAGGCAATGGCGGCACGAACTTGTGGCTCCGGCTGGTCCAGACGGTGCAGACGCAACCGACTGAGCAACATCCACGCCCAGTCATCAAACACCTGTCACCATACAATGTAATTTGTAAAATTTTCATCATTCTGGGCTACTCTTCATTATCAACATCTGGGCTACTCTTCATTATCAACAAGCTAATGAAACATAATGTACGTAACTCCTACCCACCTTCATTCAAAATACAGTTGTTAAACACTCATAATGTTAGACACAAGTATATCAATCACAGTGTAGTACTTGACGATAAAACAGGAAGCAAATACACAGTTCACAGTCTCTTACTTTTTCTGGAGGTGGTGCATACATGACTGATGTGACTTGTTTAACTCCCTCAGTCAGCAGACTCCTTGCATACATGTCACTGCATACCTTTGTGTGTGCCTCAACAATGGTCAAAGCAACCTGTTCAGCAAAAGTAATATATTTACTGTATGCACAGGATGTGCTTGCATGCACATGTGCATGGGTGTGCGTGCGCACACACACACACACACATTACAACAATGAGTTTTTGATAATACACACTAGTATAATAGTAACCTCTAGTATGACAACCATAATTAATTACAAATATTGTGGTATACATTACACACTATATCACCATCTGTGATGATAGCTGGAAAATGTTCAGTCAAGTGACCTATGCTTGTATGTGTCAGGATACTAAATGTCCCAAAAAGGTTAGGCTGATACTGTATATAAGTACCTTGCGGTGGAGGTCCTGTGGCAGTACGAGGTGTGTGCCGGTGGAGTTGAGGCCCCAGTTGAGTCGCGTTAGCACCACCCTGGCCAGCTGGTTTTCTATGCTTGAGGGCAGCATGAACAGGAGCCAGTGGGCCAGGCACGTTATGTCAACCTCACTTGGCTCCCATGTTTCCAGTGGCAATGCACGGAACAGATACAGCGCCATCCCACCCACACTGCTCAGACGCTCCTGTGCACAGACATAGAGAAACTGAAACATCAGTACCAGCATTCTAACTCAACTGCCATTACTCACTTTCCATGTAAAGAAAAGATACTGCGCCATCCCTCCCACACTGGTCAGATGGTTCTGTGCAGACACACAATAACAGCTACATCAACGTCATCAGTCTACTGTCACACTACTACAACACCAGTACATTAGTTACTTATTTGGCGGCACTACGGTCAACTAGCTCCCCTATCATGGTCAATTTTATGCCTACCTATGGTAAAGTGAACAGGGTATAGACACAGAAAGAATCAGAAGAATATAGATATGATAAACATGCTGAGGTGTACCTGTGTGGCAGTGAGGAGAAGAGACATGGTGATGGGATGCTGTGCTGCCACTGAGGCCAGCAGATCACGTCCGCTGCGACTCAAAGCTTCCCTCGTACCCTCATTGACAAAAGTTGCCTCAAAGATGTTATTTACCACTACCTGTAGACATGATTACATTCAAATGCTGAAATAAGTGGCAAAGAATAGATACAAAATTTAACTGACTGGCCTCTAACCTTATACACAGTAAACCTTCTACATAATACATAGTAAATCCCCTCCTGAGGAGGGGGGAAAGAATTTCCCAGTAGCTACCCCTGCTTGTTGTAAGCGCCTTTTTGTCTCTAATCTCTCGCTCCTTACTGTGCTCTTCTGTCCAACTTTCATGAATCACACTATACAAGCAGCAAATACAGTTCAATAATTTCAAATATAAAAAACAGGAGATTGTGAAGGCAGCAACACACCTGGATGAAGTCCATCTCAGATGCATCACGTGCAGCCGCCATGTTGGCCAGGGCAGAGAGGAGGTAGTAGGACTCATTCTCATCCATGGCAGCCAGGCGATCATGGAACTGACCTCGTGTGTCCCTGTGTCCCACCAGCTCTGCCCATTCCATGCTGCTACGACCCTCAACATTGCTGCTGCTTTCACCCTCATCTCTTACACCAACATGAAGCGTGTACACAATTTTCCACAGGCTGCAGAGAAAGTGAATTGAAAATAAATACAAGTGGTCCTCGCTACAACTGAGTGAAAGTTCTAAAATATCAAAGTATTTTTTATAAACAAACTGGCAAATGCACAGCATAGGTAGCAATGAAATGATAAGGGCAATTTTTCTTTAATTTAGAATCAGCTCACATGCAATACAATTATTAAACATTCCCCCTGCCACTGTAAAGTACTAACCTTGTGAATGAAACACTGATGTATGGCAAATATAAACTGTAACAACAAAAAAATCATGCAGTGAGAACCCCCTCTGAAAGCAGCTCATATTCACCCCAAATATTGCATGTTCCCTGTCCCACTGCACTAACCACGTGAGAGAGACGCTGGTGTAGGGTATGACGGCCAGAAACTGCCATGCACCGGACCGAGGGCTGCTCAGAATGGCTGCCACTGCATGCTCAAACAGTTGATCATATTCCACCTGAAGTCACACATATCCTCATTAGGCATTAAACACTGCAAAACTACATAAGTGCAAACACAATTCACACTTACGAGCAAATCTTTTACAAACATCATATTCAATTATTTGAATCTGGTGACTTTCTTTTTTTTCATTCTTGCTACAGCCAGAAAATATTATTCAACTTAAGAAGAATCTCTAGCAGTGAAGGGATGAATTACAGGCTATATCTAACTCCTTCAGTCTGAAAAGCCTCCTCCAATACTGAATGAATGCTAAAAGATATCTTCACAGCTGAAGGACTAAAGCAATGCACAGCCGTCCAGTCATCAAAACAAACTCAATACATGAATAACTAAAGTAGTGAAAAAATTTAAATAAAACCAAAAAAAGAAAGACAGGAAGAAACATAACTGCACGTATTTTTGTTGAGATTACATACTCGTCTCGATGTGAACCTGGTAAACTGCAGGTTGAAGTTGCTCTTGTCCTGCAATCCACCATCCTCCTTTCTGGGGATACGGAGGGAGCTGAGCAACATCTGTAAACCAGGCAGTAAACATGCCCAGTTTTACTGGTGTCACCACATGAAAGCCTCCCTCTCCAACACCTGTGGCTTATGTACTAACCTGAAGTGCAGCCCAGCGAGGTGCAGCCTGTGTGATGTCTGAAAGGTGTTGTGGTGTGTGGTGATGTGCTGCCAGGAATGCCTGCCAGTGCTCCGTCACATACTCCACTGTGTGTCGCAGCAGACGACAGATGCGCTTGACAGCACCACGGTACCTCAGCTGACCACATGTTATAAATATAGTAAGCACAACAAGTATCATATGGACAGCCTTGTTAGTCACTAAAATTACTATCACACCAACAAACAATCATAATTCTGTACAGTATCACAGGACCCACAAGCTAATCTTAACGTGCTCTAACCAGGATTGAAATAGTAACTGTAACGAGTGCAATTTATGATGCTTTTTTTTTTTTTTATGTGCTCCTCTATAAAGTACAATTTTGAGTAATTCACTGATCAATGATGATAATACCACTTCCCAACATACCCTCCAACATGCATACTGTACCTGTGTATAAGTGGTGAGGCCAGTGCGGAAAAGCTGGACCAGACGAGAGGTAAATGCAAAGAGCTTGAGAAAGCCAGAATGACTTGTGTGCAGAGGGTCATAGCTCACCTCCCCACCTGCCCCATGACTCACCAGCAACATGTGTCCAAACAGCTTCTTGTATGGCACCTGATTCACCAGCTGCACAAACACAGTAAGTTCTCCATTATTACACCTCCAATAATATACAACACCACCCACCCCACCCTCCAGCAACATCAGCCCACACAACTTCTTGAATGGCACCTGATGAAATCCACTGCATAAACACAGCAAATTTTTATTATGGTTTTTGTTAAGTCACATATAACTTTGTAATACCATAAAAAGCCCTGGGCTCCTATTTAATGTACCATTAAAGACATACAACAGCTCCTCTTAACAAAACAGGATCTGCACACCATTTACATGGCTGTTGTTTAGACACAACAAATCTCTTCCATAACCGAAAAGGCCATGCATTCCTTATCAATGAATATTTCTAATACTGCACATGCAACTAAAGACATACATCAGTTTCTCTCGAACTTAACAGTACCTGCACAACATCGTTCTCTGTGAAGGCTGCCCAGAGCTGCGTAGGGTCCTCCTCTTCCTCCCCAGAGCTGTCCACCACCACCCATACGTTGTCTTGGGGTTCTGCTGGCCCGCCCTCCCCATCCCCCTCTCCCTCATCCGGTGTCTGGCGCAGGTGGTGGAGGAAGTGGTGTCGGGCGGGGACAGGACTTAGGATAGTGGATAGGACAGTGAGAGCATGATCAAGCCCCCAACACCCCAACATTCCTCCACTGCTGCTGTCACCCCACCTGCCACCAATCTGTTAAAATTAGGTCTGTTAGTCTTATGGCAGATATGTTAACTTTATGAACAAGCTCCCACTAACCCTAACACTCCACCACTATCACTGCCACCATCACCTTTACCCAACTCACCATCAGTTTGTCGAGATCAGCTTTATTAATCTTGTGGTATCCTTTCTTAACAAACATTCATATATATCTAACTACATATATGAATACATATACTGTACCGTATAATTATCATCATCATCCAGACCTCCTTTCCCACCCTAGGGCAGGGTGAAGAGTAGCAATATCCAGACATCCCAAGTATGCCCAATCCAATGGGCCACACCTCCATTCACTTATTATCCAAGCCCCCAGAATCCTGCCTCTATCTGATATGCCAGACACATTCACCACATTCTGTAGCTTCACATAAACGTATCCGACTGAGTCAATCCGGACACTGTTATGTTAAAAAGGGGTGCCAAATCCCTGATCATGCGTTTCTTACAATGTTCATCCAGTCAGCTCGATCACTTGTCAGTCCCCTAGCCTCACTGACTTCCATACCTCTCTTCCTCACATACTCATCTACCATATCCCTCCACTTTCTCCTTGGCCTACCTCGCCTCCTCCCTCCTTCAAATTCGCTCAGATACACCTTTTTCATCACTCTATTGTTATCCATTCTCTCCACATGACCATGCCATTTCAGTACACTCTCTTTGATTCTGGTGTCCACAGACTTCCTGACTCCACACCTTTCATGAATTACATTATTTCACATCCTATTCACTCTTTGTACCCCACATACAATCCTCAGCAGTCCCATCTCCACTGCTCTTACTCTTGACTTTTCATTTTCATGTCTCACCATAGTCTTATATCCATATGTTAAAGTTGGCACTAACAATTCTTCATGTAAGCCCTGTGCAACTGCAACAATCAAGCCTTTCCTTTCTTGTGTCACTCTACTTTCCACTTTTTTGCACATTTTCATCTCTTTTCTATCACTGTTCCCAGATATTTGAACTCTCTCACCAATGCCAGTCTCTCTCCATTCACTGTAATATCACACTGGGAGTCACCTTCTCTCTCAATAGCCATCACTTTACTATTTTCTACATTTACTTTCAAGGCACGACACTCACAGACATCAGCAAAACTCTGCATTAGCCTACCAAGTTCTTGTGCAGTATTTGCAAGTAGTAAGGCATTATCAGCATACACCAAATCTGAGATATTCCATCCATCACCATCCATTACTAATGCCATCCCTCTCTCCATTACTTGTGTTTTTACTTCTCTCATCACCCCTTCCATGTATATATATATATATATATATATATATATATATATATATACACTGTATAAACAGTACTGAACAACCATGTGTACATCACACAACCTTGCTGCACGCCCACACCAATCGTGAGCCATTCACTTAGATGCCCATTTACCCTTACACATGCTTCACTACCATCATATAAACTCTTGACGGCACCTAGCAGCTTACCATCTACACCGTACATGCACAAAACCTTCCTTAATCCTTCTCTGTCTCCTCTCTCGTATGATTTTTTCAGATCCATGAATACCATAAACACCTTATAGTCATGCTCACAAGCCTTCTCCACTGTCTGTCTTACTGAAAATATTTGATCCACACATCCTCCACCACTCCTAAAGCCACCCTGTTCATCACTCACTAGGACTTCTTACATCTCTCATACTTTCTCTTTAATAATTCTTTAATATACCTTCCCTACCACACTCAACAAACTTTTACCACAATATATGGTAAAAACTGATGATACTGGGTATATGTTATTGATAAACCTGGTGTCTCTACTGCCATTTTCAACAGCATGGCATACCTAAAATGAAACAATGCATCTTTATGAGACAATATTCTACTCTATTTCCCTGTTTTCCCTACACCCTCACCCACAACCAACAACACTGTGCTAACTATTGGTCCATTAATTTCTGGTTCTTCTAAGCTTTAGTATACTTAAGTCAGCAAACTTGACACACCTGTATATAGGCTGGTGCCCAGGTACCAAGGCCGGGGGGACACCTGAGCACATGGTTAAGGATGAACAGATGGTCCTGTGTTGTGGCCACGCGCAGCAACACCCCAATTAGGTCCGTCAGCCATTGTCTTGTGTCCCTAATGAACTGCTGGTCTTTTACCCCACGTCGCTGGAAGGCAAACAGGACGCTGATACAGGTTCGAAGCTTCTCCATGTGAGGATGAAGGTGAGAGGAGTGTTGTGCCCTACCCTCACCACCACTAACAGGGGCATTCTTGGGGATCTGAGCAAAGTCAGGACAATCACTCAGGACTTTCTGCATATAGTTCTCCACCTGCAACTTACACATCTCTGCTTCATACGCATGCAGGGCGTACGAGTCTGACAGAATTTCTCTTGTCTGCTTGAGGAGCTTTGAGATGTGCGTTGCTATTTCCTCCTTATAACAGGCAACAACATACTCCTGCTTTACGGTCAGCATGCGGCCATCCTCACATTCACCCTCTTCTGTTGCTGTTCGCTTCTCAAACAACCAGACATTCTTTTTCTGCTTTTTGTAGTCTTCCTCTATGGCAGTAAGTTCCTTCTGACTCCCAATAAGACTAGTTCTGGCTCGAAGGTAACCAAGTACAATCTCATAGAACTCCTTTTGTGGAATAGTTCTCTCCTCATCAACAAACTGTGCAACAAAACTATCTTTCTCCTCCAGCTCAATGTTCTGGTACAGCGTGTTCAACTGTACCTCCGTCATTGGCTGAATAATGCTCTCTTCTGGCAGAGTTATCTTCGTTTTCACATGGACCCCTTCTTCATGTTCATCAATGGCATTAACACATTCCTCTGCACCAACGTATCCCCCTATAGTAGTTTCTGCATCATGGAATACAGGAGCACTGGCCAAAACATCAGTCCTACCCTCATATTGTTCTCTTACTCCACTACAATCCTTTGCATCATCCACTGCAACTTTTTCTACACCCTTGGTCTCCCTGTAATTTACCTTTATTGCATCCTCCTTTTGAATACGCTCTACGTGACTAGACTCACATTGTCCATCTCTTGCCTCATCAACTGCTAACTCCTTCAGCTGCTGATGAGCTTGAAAATAGGGCTCCATGTGCATTAGTTCCTGTTGCAGCTCACCGAAGTTTGGAGCAGATGGTTTGGCCACATTACCATCACTCTCTCCAGAAGCTACAAGATTACTACCAATCTTGCACTCTACTACTGACTCTGCTAAAGAGGAGTCAGCATAGCCAGGCTTATCTACATCATTATAGGTTTCTTCTATAAGGCACTTTTCTCTGTCCCTAACTAACTTCTTCTCTGAGCTATCCCTAGTACAACTATGGTCATGTTTTTCCTCATCTTCCTTGCTTCCACTGAAGTTTTCTTCATGGCGGCCTGCCCTCTCCTCCTCGTCCTTGCATCCACTCAGGTTTTCCTCATAATGGCTTGCCCTCTCCTCCTCCTCTTCATGATGATTTTCCCTCTCCTCCTTCTCCTGATGGTGGTCTTCCCTCTCTTCCTGGTCACCTTCCTCCACATACAGGGTTGGTAGGTCAGCTGGCAGGGAGGGAAGTCTCTCTTCCAACAGTTCTTCCATCAACCCATCCTCGTCCCAGCCTTCCCTTGCTTCTAGGGGTCCACATTTTTCTGATACTGATTTCTGGAAAAAAAACAAAACAAACTGGATGTTACATTACTCTAGTAAGGTCCCACAAACTGATATTTACTGAATCGCTAATTTACCTACTTTAATTCCTTAATATGAGGGAAGGGGATGTGAGCTGGGAGCAAGGCAGCAAAGTGGCAGTGGACAGGGTGACATGAAAGTGATTGTTTGCGGCCACCCCTTACGGGATTGAGGCATTTGGCAACTGACAGGTACTGTAGATAGACTGAATTCCCTAATGCTGTATAATAAAAGGATTCACCACTTTCTTCATTTACCGGGTACCATTAACTTCTGGCTTTTCAGCAATGTCATACATTGGACCATACAATGCCAAGGTTAGGACAGAAGGATGCCAAAGTTAGAACCGGGGGATGTGCCTCTCGTGGCTGGGTTTGTTTTGGTCCTGTTAGGCTTGGTTTGTTTTCATGTCCATACTGCCCAAAACATACTAATGGGCTGGGTACACTGACAGGTTATGTTTGAGTGTATTTTAGCTTTTACCAAGGCCTTACTTTTTCTTTTTTCTTTTATGGTGGCACTTCCTTCTTTGCAAAGCCTCTGCTGCTGTACTGGGACTGACGGAGTAAAGGAAAAAGGTAATACACTATGACACGAGCAGTCGGGCACACCAATCCAACTGCCTTACATTCTAACATTCTTAAGAAAAGTAATTCTGCCACACTATGCAGCACAGATGACACTTGTTGATTTTTGACTAAAAAACATACACAAAACAAATTTAACCTACTTTAGGGTATATAAGGAAGCTGCCTGGGTGTTCAAAAAGCTTGTTACTGACAATCTTGTCAACCTAACTTAACTGTGTAACCACCTAGGACTGCCGCTAAACCTATTATTGGAATCCCCAAATTCCTATCACACCAAAACTTCTAACCTAACCTATCCTAATCGACTTACGAGAGCCCCATTTAAATGGGAAATTTGGAAGACCTATCCCTGTGTGATAAAGTATTAATTTCTGAAAATATGCTTTTATACATATTGTTATAAGTATATGAAAAATACCTGAACAATTTCTGAAATGAATGAGTCAGTTGCAAAATAATTACATGCCTACTGCTGATTAAAAAGCCTCGGAAGCAAACCATACTTGTAGTCAGGCTTCAATACTGTGTTACCAAGTGCAACATCATGAGTCACATGACAATCACATGACAATGATGCACAAAAATCCATGTGTGCGTCACAATGGGATCAGCTGATACGACGCAGTGGGTCAGGCAAGATTCTTATCACTTGTTCAAGCACACCATTACGACTAATTCACACAACGAACTGTATGTAGATATCAGCAAATTAACATATAACAGATAAGTAAAGGGTGCGAGGACTTAATATATCAACTTACCTTGCAACGACTACGTTTTTTGCGAACTGCCTCCGCCATGCAGCTGACACTGGCGACTGAGGCAACATGTAAACAAACTGGTTATCGTATCCACATGCCTTCCTCGTACCACGTTACAAGTAATTGTTGTACCTAAGCCGTAGCGTTCATACAGTTCCTTTGCTACCTTTTCCTTTACCTTTATCACTCTTTTCCTGTGTCTGCCTTCCTCACTTCCTGTTTCTTCCATCCTTCCTGTCACTTTTTATTGATCTTTTCACTTCAGCTGGCTCTACACTGAATGAAAAGCTTAATGGTTTCCTGTAACACATAGAACCATTTACAACGCAGGGCGGTAACCATTAAACCAAATATCGGGGTGATGTGGAACCTACTGTGGTGCCCCTGTTGACTGGGTGGAGTGACACAAATGCAGCACTCATCCAGGAACCCAACCTTCACACTTTTCCCCGCGCCTCGCTGTGGCGAGGCGCTGTCTTCAGCAATGGAACATCGGTTCCCTTCAGGGACGGTTGCATATCTTGCCTGCGGCTGATTGGTCTGCTCGGCCACACAGACTGGGGTTACTTAAAAAGTTATCGAATTCAATGGGTTTGTTCAGAGGTTCAGGGAAACAAGTACAGATATAAAGAAATTCAACTTTGAAAATAATCAGTATAAGGTCAAGGTCACAAGAAAAGGTCAAATATCAAGACCACTGGGCCAAATCAACTCTGTTTTGATGTGATCAGAACCAAAATTGGTGGAAGGGTTAAGGGTTAGGCAAGAGGGAAGTAATTCGATTTTAAGAGTCATGTATGGAAGGTCAGGGCCACAGGGCAAGGTCAGGTAATCGGCCATGGACCAGTTGGTGGGCGCAGGTGTTGCACTCTGTGATGCTCCTTGCTTTACTTCATTCTTGCTGTCTCTAGATGGTGGTGGTGGTGTGGTAATAGTAATGATGGTGGTGGTGGTGGTGTAATAGTAATGATGGTGGTGGTGGTGTGGTAATAGTAATGATGGTGGTGGTGGTGTGGTAATAGTAATGATGGTGGTGGTGGTGGTGGTGTAATAGTAATGATGGTGGTGGTGGTGTGGCAATAGTAATGATGGTGGTGGTGGTGGTGGTAATAGTAATGATGGTGGTGGTGGTGTGGTAATAGTAATGATGGTGGTGGTGGTGTGGTAATAGTAATGATGGTGGTGGTGGTGGTGTGGTAACAGAAATGATGGTGGTGGTGCTGGTGGTAATAGTAATGATGGTGGTGGTGGTGGTGTGGTAATAGTAATGATGGTGGTGGTAATAGTAATGATGGTGGTGGTGATGGTGGTAATTGTAATGATCGTGGTGGTAATAGTAATGATGGTGGTGTGGTAATAGTAAAGATGGTGGTGGTGATGTAGAAATAGTAATGATGGTGGTGGTGGTAATAGTAATGATGGTCATGTGGTAATAGTAATGATGGTCATGTGGTAATAGTAATGATGGTGGTGGTAATAGTAATGATGGTGGTGGTAACAGTAATGATGGTGGTGATGGTGTGGTAATAGTAATGATGGTGGTGTGGTAATAGTAATGATGGTGTAGTAATAGTAGTGATGGTGGTGGTGGTGTGGTAATAGTAGTGATGGTGGTGGTGGTGTGGTAATAGTAATGATGGTGGTGGTGGTGTGGTAAGAGTAATGGTGGTGGTGGTGGTGTGGTAATAGTAATGATGGTGGTGGTGGTGTGGTAATAGTAATGATGGTGGTGGTGGTGTGGTAATAGTAATGATGGTGGTGGTGGTGTGGTAATAGTAATGGTGGTGGTGATGGTGTGGTAATAGTAATGATGGTGGTGGTAGTGTGGTAATAGTAATGGTGGTGGTGTGGTAATAGTAATGGTGGTGGTGGTGTGGTAATAGTAATGATGGTGGTGGTGGTGTGGTAATAGTAATGATGGTGGTGGTGGTGTGGTAAAAGTAATAATGGTGGTGGTGGTGTGGTAATAGTAATGGTGGTGATGGTGTGGTAATAGTAATGATGGTGGTGGTGTGGTAATAGTAATGATGGTGGCGGTGGTGTGGTAATAGTAATGGTGGTGATGGTGTGGTAATAGTAATGAGGGTGGTGGTGTGGTAATAGTAATGATGGTGGTGGTGGTGTGGTAATAGTAATGGTGGTGATGGTGTGGTAATAGTAATGGTGGTGGTGTGGTAATAGTAATGATGGTGGTGGTGTGGTAATAGTAATGATGGTGGTGGTGAGGTAATAGTAATGATGGTGGTGGTGTGATAATGGTAATGATGGTGGTAATTTTAATGATTGTGGTAGGTATTGTATATAGTGATGGTGGTGGTAACAGTAATGATGGTGGTGGTGGAAATGGTAATAATGGTGATAATAGTAATGATGGTGATAGTAGTAATAGTAATAATGGTGGTGGTAACAGAAATACCGGTGGAGATAGTAATGATGATGGGGTACTAACAATGATGGTGGTGGTAGTAATAGTAATGATGGTGATAGTAGTAATAGTAATAATGGTGGTGGCCGTGGTGGTAACAGTAATACTGGTGGAGATAGTAATGATGACGGGGTAATAGTAATGATGGTGGTGGCAGTAATGGTAATGATGGTGACAGCAGTAACAGTAATAATGATGGTGATAGGTATGATGGTGGTGGTGGTGGTAAGACAAATAACGATAGCAGTAACAGTAATAGTAATGATGATGAAGGTACTAGTAATAACAGTAACTACTTATGTACTTAAAAGCCTCTCATAACTCCATACAAAAATACCAACGATTCCATTCTGTTCCACAATGGCTACAGAAAATTCAAAAAAGCAATTCGTACCAGGCATATCCGGCACCAGTCCTAGCGTCCCATCTTGGTTACACCACTGCTTACCTTCGTCAAACCTGATAAGCAAAATCTTGTTAGAGCTAAAGGATTTTTTTTTTCTCGGTGACTTTACTACTTGTTTCTTATCCTTCGTTTTCGTGTGTTGGAGTAAAAAGGGGAAAATGTGTCTTTTAGGCAAAATCTGTCGGCGGGTGGGAGCCAAACTCACCCCAAAAAGAAAGAAAAATAGTCCAGAAGGGAAAAGAGCACAAGACAGCTGTGCTGACAAACCGCACACGGAAAAAAGGGGGAGGACAACATCGACGCAGACAAAGGCAGAAAAAAAGCTTGCAAAAGAAAAAGGCAGCTTGAAAAAATTTTGGAATACTTTGAAAAAGTCACTCGGTATTGAAAAGGAGATTCAAAAAGAATATATCAATAGCGAGAAAAAACGTCAAGTGGTAAATGCTTAATTCAAGGAAGAAGGAGTGGAGAAAAAGGAGGAGAAGGAGGGAGGAAGCGAAGCAGCGGACACAAACACGGCGGAGGTGGCGAAAAAAGGAGAAAACATTGTTCAACAAGGGGTGGCGGGCGCCGTGCAAGGGGTAGGGGTCAACACCACGGGGCAGGAGGCAAAAGGAGTTCAGCAAACTACTACACGGGTAGAGGTCCACGCACGAATGGAAAATGGGGAAAAAGGTGGTGAAATCGGCGGTACGGAGTTGGTGGCGGTGGTTCAAGGGATGAACACGGAGGATTCGGATACAAACTCGTGCACACAAAACCCCAAACCTCAGGAATGGGTTAAACAACAGTGGAGTGGTGAGGAGGGGAAAAGACGATAGGAGTACTGGACCACGCAAGCTCAAACGTGGACCACAACAGCGCAATGGTGGACGGATCAAACGATGAACCAAATCGAGGAGAAGAAAGGTGAAAAAAGACCGTGCAACTTGGAAGAATACCAAAAACCGAACGACGAAGGTGCAACGTGGAAGAATAAGGAAAAGGAGGAATGGGAACGGTTGGCTGATCAATGGAAAAAGGAAGAAGAAGAATGGAGGAAGAGGGAAGTGGGCATAAGCGAGGAGAAGGAAGAAGGGATGAGGGGGAAGAGATAGAACAGGAGGGAGACGAAGAACCAGACCGAAAATGTCGTGAGTGAAGTGAGGAGGGAAACTGATACATGTATTGCTAAAGTGGACAGGCTGTTCGCTGAAGCAGAGGTTTGGAGGAGGAGAGAGGAGGAGTACAAAGAATAGGAAAGAAAGTACCGGCAAGAAGAAGAAAGATTGAATAAAAAAGCTGAAAAGTTGCAGAGAAAAGCAAGGAGAAAAATGTGAACAGATGGCACGAGATATCATTCACTAAAATCTCTTCATTACACTATCATCTCAAAATGATCTCTGACTTATTTTACTGTCTCCCCCGTGGCAGCCACCTTGCCGTGGTGAGGGAGCTTACGTGCCCCGGTGGTCCTGGCAGGGTATGCCGTGCAGGACACCTCGCTAGTGAGGGCACAACCAAGAGCTGCCAACCCATGGGAGGGGGGGAGAGAATACATCCCCAGTATCCCTGTTTGTCGTAAGAGGTGACTACAAAGAGCCATTTTGTCTCCCATCTTTCCCTACTTACTGTCCTCTTCTCTTCTGTCCCACCTCTCTTCTTGATATTTCCGTGTTTCTTCCGGCCTTTATTCTCCCTCTACTCCTACACTGCCATACAGCCATATTACGGCTTCTTGCTAATTCTTCACTATTCCTTCCTTCTATCCTTCATTTTTTTTCCACTTCCCTCACATCCTTCACTCTCCCCTCATCATTTCTTCATCTTATTCTTCCACTCCAGAGAGAGAGAGAGAGAGAGAGAGGAGATGTGACTAAAACAAACATATCGGTTTACGACTGAACGCTCACCACCACGACCACCACCATCACCACCACCACCACCACACCATCATCTCCGTGGTGAAGCTGGGCGGTTTAACTCAGTCGCTGGTGAGTCACAAGAGCCTGAGAGTGTTGATAGGGTCTGCTGTCCGTGTGAATTTAGGACCCAAGTTCGAAACCCGGCTCTTGATCATACCTAATGGCAAAGAGGAAGTTGTGTGGAATCTCTCTCTCTCTCTCTCTCGTAACCCATTATTTCTCTCCTTTAGTCATCTCTCTATGCCTCTCTCTCACATCCCTTTGTCTGTCTGTCTCTCACCCACTTCTATCTCTGCACCTGTCTATCTATCTATCCACCAATCTATCTATCAACCAATCTGATCTATCTATCTATAATAAGGATGGATCGTCTGTCTTAAGAAGGAATAAGAAAAAAAAATAACACTAGGGAACGAAAGACTACATGGACTGAATCACCTAAAAAACGGTGCTACGACGGGAAAGTAATAAAAACAGCAATAAAGAGTAATAAAAAAAAAAAACAATGAAAACACAGCAATGACACACAAACACCAATAAAGCAATAAAGACGTGGCGATAAAAGACGAATAAAGAGAGAGAGAGAGAGAGAGAGAGAGAGAGAGAGAGAGAGAGAGAGAGAAGTATTTCATATTTGTACATGCAGAACACATTTACATATCCGCAACTTTCACACATATTTCTCTCTCTCTCTCTCTCTCTCTCTCTCTCTCATAATGGCCTACGCTTACAAACTTTCCATATTTACTCTCACGTTTCTCATTTCCACACAATTCATCCAACACTCGAACGCTCATACTATTACTACAAATATACTCACACTATAAATACACTCACAATACACTCACACTACAAAGACACTCACACTACAATTACACTCACACTACAAATACACTCACACTATAAATACACTCACACTACAAATACGCTCACACTAGAAAGACACTCACACTACATATACACTCGCACGACAAATACATTCACACTACAAATACACTCACACTACAAATACACTCACACTACACACACAGCCTACACATACTTGCATACTTTAATAATTTACATACTTATTATTAAATTTCTCCTTTTACACACATTTATTTTATACTCGAACTCTCACTGTGTATGACATTTAAACATTTCAAATTTACGTAGTTACATTTTTATACGAACGTTGCCTTTGACGTTATCTGTCTATCTATTTATCTTTCTGTCTGTCTATCTATCTATCTAAATCGTTACTGGCCTCATATCGTTCGAGCGCGTTAACCCACTAGGCCACCAGGCGCCTATAAGGTTATATGGTTACCACCCAGCGTAGTAAATGATTTCTTGGGGGTACAGTACACCATTTGTCTTGTCAGTCAGTGTAGTCACCTGAAGCCAGCACTACATCGAGTGAGTGGATGACGGGCGTCCCCAGCAACCACGAACATTAAAAACCCGACAAAGAAATAATGGTCCTATAATTACCCCCACTCGAATTTTTTCACACACTCCCTTTACGCTCCTCCATGTCCTCATTTTCGCCCGCAAATAAATATCTAAATAAATGAATAAGTATCAAAATAAAGAAATAAGTAGCAGAGTTAGCAGCAAAAAATAAATAAAAATCCTAAAATCACCCATGCTTGAATTTTTGGTTACACACAGGCTCCCCTTTACGCTCGTCCCCGTCCTCATTTTGGCGCGCATTATCCAGCACGTTTAACACCTCAACATTTCCCGCCCTTTCCCGTGCGGGGTTGGCTCACCTGCCCCTCATGGCCTCCATTCCACCGTTATGAAAGCCTACTGGACCGGCACGTACAGGAAAAAAGAAAAAGGAAAAGGGAACGTAAAGAGCTTGTTGATATTCCTTGAGCGAACATCGGCGTATCGGTAAGCGGAGGGGCCGTGTTTATAAAAAATCCTACCCAATTCATTACTACTACTGCAACTACTACTACCACCCTACCATTGTGGCTACTGCTATTACTACTACTATCCTACAAGCATTCTTATATATATTTAGGCCTGTATTATAAGTAACATCGGACGCTTCTAACACCTCTTCCTCAGCGACTTATTTAAAATCTTATACCTCAACATTCTATTATATATTATCCCTAGTCACATGGTTCTAATATCGACAAAATCTGCATCGGCAAAATTCAGGTCACCGAGACGCAATACGCAGAATAAATCTCTACGAAAAAAGTGTTAGGGAATCTCCACACCTACTTTTCTAGGCAAATATGATACCTGGTGGCCGTGGGATAGCCTGGGGGGATTTCCATATGTTTCGTTTTTGCTTTTCTATGTTCCCTTTCCCTCCTCTTTTTTTCCCGCCATTTTCTCCCGGTCGACTGCCCGCCACACACGAACCTCTTTCCTTTTTCATGCTTCCATTCTCGCCCCCTGGATCTTTTTCGCGTATTTTTTCCCTCCCTGTCGTCGTCTGATACTTCCCGCCAAAACTTCCGCGCCTGGCTACTTAAGAGGAATATTTCTTGGGCTGGTGGTGGTGCTGGCGGGATATTCAAACTGGCACAGGAATATTTGTTGGATTCTTCGTGCTTAAATATTCACGCTGATAGGAAAGCAAATAGTTCTCTGGTTCGTGGTCGCTGGAGATTGAAGGTGATAGGATGTTACTTCTAGTCGTGGCTGAGTATTCAAGTAGTGCCGGGAAAAAGCTTGTTACTGACAATCTTGTCAACCTAACTTAACTGTGTAACCACCTAAGACTGCCGCTAAACCTATTATTGGAATCCCCAAATTCCTATCACACCAAAACTTCTAACCTAACCTATCCTAATCAACTTACGAGAGCCCCATTTAAATGGGAAATTTGGAAGACCTATCCCTGTGTGATAAAGCATTAATTTTTGAAAATATGCTTTTATACATAATGTTACAAGTGAAGTACATGAAAAATACCTGAACAATTTCTGAAATGAATGAGTCAGTTGCAAAATAATTACATGCCTACTGCTGATTAAAAAGCCTCGGAAGCAAACCATACTTGTAGTCAGGCTTCAATACTGTGTTACCAAGTGCAACATCATGAGTCACATGACAATCACATGACAATGATGCACAAAAATCCATGTGTGCGTCACAATGGGATCAGCTGATACGACGCAGTGGGTTAGGCAAGATTCTTATCACTTGTTCAAGCACACCATTACGACTAATTCAC
Organism: Coenobita brevimanus; assembly: GCF_032717465.1. Classification (NCBI taxonomy): domain Eukaryota; kingdom Metazoa; phylum Arthropoda; class Malacostraca; order Decapoda; family Coenobitidae; genus Coenobita; species Coenobita brevimanus. The sequence continues at coordinate 57,578,171 of NC_136966.1, forward strand.
ACAACGAACTGTATGTAGATATCAGCAAATTAACATATAACAGATAAGTAAAGGGTGCGAGGACTTAATATATCAACTTACCTTGCAACGACTACGTTTTTTGCGAACTGCCTCCGCCATGCAGCTGACACTGGCGACTGAGGCAACATGTAAACAAACTGGTTATCGTATACACATGCCTTCCTCGTACCACGTTACAAGTAATTGTTGTACCTAAGCCGTAGCGTTCATACACTTCCTTTGCTACGTTTTTCTTTACCTTTATCACTCTTTTCCTGTGTCTGCCTTCCTCACTTCCTGTTTCTTCCATCCTTCCTGTCACTTTCTATTGATCTTTTCACTTCAGCTAGCTCTACACTGAATGACAAGCGTAATGGTTTCCTGTAACACATAGAACCATTTACAACGCAGCGCGGTAACCATTAAACCAAATATCGGGGTGATGTGGAACCTACTGTGGTGCCCCTGTTGACTGGGTGGAGTGACACAAATGCAGCACTCATCCAGGAACCAAACCTTCACACTTTTCCCCGCGCCTCGCTATGGCGAGGCGCTTTCTTCAGCAATGGAACATCGGTTCCCTTCAGTGACGCTTGCATATCTTGCCTGCGGCTGATTGGTCTGCTCGGCCACACAGACTGGGGTTACTTAAAAAGTTATCGAATTCAATGGGTTTAGTAAGACTCACCAGAGAGATTCACATATTGCTTGTTTATAAGTCGACGGAAAAGTCACATGGCATGGTTTGTTCAGAGGTTCAGGGAAACAAGTACAGATATAAAGAAATTCAACTTTGAGAATAATCAGTATAAGGTCAAGGTCACAAGAAAAGGTCAAATATCAAGATCATTGGGCCAAACCAACTCTGTTTTGATGTGATCAGAACCAAAATTGGTGGAAGGGTTAAGGGTTAGGCAAGAGGGAAGTAATTCGATTTTAAGAGTCATGTATGGAAGGTCAGGGCCACAGGGCAAGGTCAGGTAATCGGCCATGGACCAGTTGGTGGGCGCAGGTGTTGCACTCTGTGATGCTCCTTGCTTTACTTCATTCTTGCTGTCTCTAGATGGTGGTGGTGGTGTGGTAATAGTAATGATGGTGGTGGTGGTGGTGGTAATAGTAATGATGGTGGTGGTGGTGTGGTAATAGTAATGATGGTGGTGGTGGTGTGGTAATAGTAATGATGGTGGTGGTGGTGGTGTGGTAACAGTAATGATGGTGGTGGTGCTGGTGGTAATAGTAATGATGGTGGTGGTGGTGGTGTGGTAATAGTAATGATGGTGGTGGTAATAGTAATGATGGTGGTGGTGATGGTGGTAATTGTAATGATGGTGGTGGTAATAGTAATGATGGTGGTGTGGTAATAGTAATGATGGTGGTGTGGTAATAGTAATGATGGTGTGGTAATAGTAATGATGGTGGTGGTAATAGTAATGATGGTGGTGGTAACAGTAATGATGGTGGTGATGGTGTGGTAATAGTAATGATGGTGGTGTGGTAATAGTAATGATGGTGTAGTAATAGTAGTGATGGTGGTGGTGGTGTGGTAATAGTAGTGATGGTGGTGGTGGTGTGGTAATAGTAAAAATGGTGGTGGTGGTGTGGTAAGAGTAATGGTGGTGGTTGTGGTGTGGTAATAGTAATGATGGTGGTGGTGGTGTGGTAATAGTAATGATGGTGGTGGTGGTGTGGTAATAGTAATGATGGTGGTGGTGGTGTGGTAATAGTAATGGTGGTGGTGATGGTGTGGTAATAGTAATGATGGTGGTGGTAGTGTGGTAATAGTAATGGTGGTGGTGTGGTAATAGTAATGGTGGTGGTGGTGTGGTAATAGTAATGATGGTGGTGGTGGTGTGGTAATAGTAATGATGGTGGTGGTGGTGTGGTAAAAGTAATGATGGTGGTGGTGGTGTGGTAATAGTAATGATGGTGGTGGTAGTGTGGTAATAGTAATGATGGTGGTGGTGGTGTGGTAATAGTAATGGTGGTGGTGGTGGTGTGGTAATAGTAATGATGGTGGTGGTGGTGTGGTAATAGTAATGATGGTGGTGGTGTGGTAAAAGTAATGATGGTGGTGGTGGTGTGGTAATAGTAATGGTGGTGATGGTGTGGTAATAGTAATGATGGTGGTGGTGTGGTAATAGTAATGATGGTGGCGGTGGTGTGGTAATAGTAATGGTGGTGATGGTGTGGTAATAGTAATGATGGTGGTGGTGTGGTAATAGTAATGATGGTGGTGGTGGTGTGGTAATAGTAATGGTGGTGATGGTGTGGTAATAGTAATGGTGGTGGTGTGGTAATAGTAATGATGGTGGTGGTGTGGTAATAGTAATGATGGTGGTGGTGAGGTAATAGTAATGATGGTGGTGGTGTGGTAATGGTAATGATGGTGGTAATTTTAATGATTGTGGTAGGTATTGTATATAGTGATGGTGGTGGTAACAGTAATGATGGTGGTGGTGGAAATGGTAATAATGGTGATGATAGTAATGATGGTGATAGTAGTAATAGTAATAATGGTGGTGGTAACAGAAATACCGGTGGAGATAGTAATGATGATGGGGTACTAACAATGATGGTGGTGGTAGTAATAGTAATGATGGTGATAGTAGTAATAGTAATAATGGTGGTGGCCGTGGTGGTAGCAGGAATACTGGTGGAGATAGTAATGATGACGGGGTAATAGTAATGATGGTGGTGGCAGTAATGGTAATGATGATGACAGCAGTAACAGTAATAATGATGGTGATAGGTATGATGGTGGTGGTGGTGGTAAGACAAATAACGATAGCAGTAACAGTAATAGTAATGATGATGAAGGTACTAGTAATAACAGTAACTACTTATGTACTTAAAAGCCTCTCATAACTCCATACAAAAATACCAACGATTCCATTCTGTTCCACAATGGCTACAGAAAATTCAAAAAAGCAATTCGTACCAGGCATATCCGGCACCAGTCCTAGCGTCCCATCTTGGTTACACCACTGCTTACCTTCGTCAAACCTGATAAGCAAAATCTTGTTAGAGCTAAAGGATTTTTTTTTTCTCGGTGACTTTACTACTTGTTTCTTATCCTTCGTTTTCGTGTGTTGGAGTAAAAAGGGGAAAATGTGTCTTTTAGGCAAAATCTGTCGGCGGGTGGGAGCCAAACTCACCCCAAAAAGAAAGAAAAATAGTCCAGAAGGGAAAAGAGCACAAGACAGCTGTGCTGACAAACCGCACACGGAAAAAAGGGGGAGGACAACATGGAGGCAGACCAAGGCAGAAAAAAAGCTTGCAAAAGAAAAAGGCAGCTTGAAAAATTTTTGGAATACTTTGAAAAAGTCACTTGGTATTGAAAAGGAGATTCAAAAAGAATATATCAATAGCGAGAAAAAACGTCAAGTGGTAAATGCTTAATTCAAGGAAGAAGGAGTGGAGAAAAAGGAGGAGAAGGAGACAGGAAGCGAAGCAGCGGACACAAACACGGCGGAGGTGGCGAAAAAAGGAGAAAACATTGTTCAACAAGGGGTGGCGGGCGCCGTGCAAGGGGTAGGGGTCAACACCACGGGGCAGGAGGCAAAAGGAGTTCAGCAAACTACTACACGGGTAGAGGTCCACGCACGAATGGAAAATGGGGAAAAAGGTGGTGAAATCGGCGGTACGGAGTTGGTGGCGGTGGTTCAAGGGATGAACACGGAGGATTCGGATACAAACTCGTGCACACAAAACCCCAAACCTCAGGAATGGGTTAAACAACAGTGGAGTGGTGAGGAGGGGAAAAGACGATAGGAGTACTGGACCACGCAAGCTCAAACGTGGACCACAACAGCGCAATGGTGGACGGATCAAACGATGAACCAAATCGAGGAGAAGAAAGGTGAAAAAAGACCGTGCAACTTGGAAGAGTACCAAAAACCGAACGACGAAGGTGCAACGTGGAAGAATAAGGAAAAGGAGGAATGGGAACGGTTGGCTGATCAATGGAAAAAGGAAGAAGAAGAATGGAGGAAGAGGGAAGTGGGCATAAGCGAGGAGAAGGAAGAAGGGATGAGGGGGAAGAGATAGAACAGGAGGGAGACGAAGAACCAGACCGAAAATGTCGTGAGTGAAGTGAGGAGGGAAACTGATACATGTATTGCTAAAGTGGACAGGCTGTTCGCTGAAGCAGAGGTTTGGAGGAGGAGAGAGGAAGAGTACAAAGAATAGGAAAGAAAGTACCGGCAAGAAGAAGAAAGATTGAATAAAAAAGCTGAAAAGTTGCAGAGAAAAGCAAGGAGAAAAATGTGAACAGATGGCACGAGATATCATTCACTAAAATCTCTTATTTACACTATCATCTCAAAATGATCTCTGACTTATTTTACTGTCTCCCCCGTGGCAGCCACCTTGCCGTGGTGAGGGAGCTTACGTGCCCCGGTGGTCCTGGCAGGGTATGCCGTGCAGGACACCTCGCTAGTGAGGGCACAACCAAGAGCTGCCAACCCATGGGAGGGGGGGAGAGAATACATCCCCAGTATCCCTGTTTGTCGTAAGAGGTGACTACAAAGAGCCATTTTGTCTCCCATCTTTCCCTACTTACTGTCCTCTTCTCTTCTGTCCCACCTCTCTTCTTGATATTTCCGTGTTTCTTCCGGCCTTTATTCTCCCTCTACTCCTACACTGCCATACAGCCATATTACGGCTTCTTGCTAATTCTTCACTATTCCTTCCTTCTATCCTTCATTTTTTTTCCACTTCCCTCACATCCTTCACTCTCCCCTCATCATTTCTTCATCTTATTCTTCCACTCCAGAGAGAGAGAGAGAGAGAGGAGATGTGACTAAAACAAACATATCGGTTTACGACTGAACACTCACCACCACCACCACCATCACCACCACCACCACCACCACACCATCATCTCCGTGGTGAAGCTGGGCGGTTTAACTCAGTCGCTGGTGAGTCACAAGAGCCTGAGAGTGTTGATAGGGTCTGCTGTCCGTGTGAATTTAGGACCCAAGTTCGAAACCCGGCTCTTGATCATACCTAATGGCAAAGAGGAAGTTGTGTGGAATATCTCTCTCTCTCTCTCTCTCTCTCTCTCTCTCTCTCTCTCTCTCGTAACCCATTATTTCTCTCCTTTAGTCATCTCTCTATGCCTCTCTCTCACATCCCTTTGTCTGTCTGTCTCTCACCCACTTCTCTCTCTGCACCTGTCTATCTATCTATCTATCCACCAATCTATCTATCAACCAGTCTGATCTATCTATCTATAATAAGGATGGATCGTCTGTCTTAAGAAGGAATAAGAAAAAAAAATAACACTAGGGAACGAAAGACTACATGGACTGAATCACCTAAAAAACGGTGCTACGACGGGAAAGCAATAAAAACAGCAATAAAGAGTAATAAAAAAAAAAAACAATGAAAACACAGCAATGACACACAAACACCAATAAAGCAATAAAGACGTGGCGATAAAACACGAATAAAGAGAGAGAGAGAGAGAGAGAGAGAGAGAGAGAGAGAGAAGTATTTCATATTTGTACATGCAGAACACATTTACATATCCGCAACTTTCACACATATTTCTCTCTCTCTCTCTCTCTCTCTCTCTCTCTCTCTCTCTCTCATAATGGCCTACGCTTACAAACTTTCCATATTTACTCTCACGTTTCTCATTTCCACACAATTCATCCAACACTCGAACGCTCATACTATTACTACAAATATACTCACACTATAAATACACTCACAATACACTCACACTACAAAGACACTCACACTACAATTACACTCACACTACAAATACACTCACACTACAAATACACTCACACTACAAATACGCTCACACTAGAAAGACACTCACACTACATATACACTCGCACGACAAATACATTCACACTACAAATACACTCACACTACAAATACACTCACACTACACACACAGCCTACACATACTTGCATACTTTAATAATTTACATACTTATTATTAAATTTCTCCTTTTACACACATTTATTTTATACTCGAACTCTCACTGTGTATGACATTTAAACATTTCAAATTTACGTAGTTACATTTTTATACGAACGTTGCCTTTGACGTTATCTATCTATCTATTTATCTTTCTGTCTGTCTATCTATCTATCTAAATCGTTACTGGCCTCATATAGTTCGAGCGCGTTAACCCACTAGGCCACCAGGCGCCTATAAGGTTATATGGTTACCACCCAGCGTAGTAAATGATTTCTTGGGGGTACAGTACACCATTTGTCTTGTCAGTCAGTGTGGTCACCTGCAGCCAGCACTACATCGAGTGAGTGGATGACGGGCGCCCCCACCAACCACGACCATTAAAAACCCGACAAAGAAATAATGATCCTATAATTACCCCCACTCGAATTTTTTCACACACTCCCTTTACGCTCCTCCATGTCCTCATTTTCGCCCGCAAATAAATATCTAAATAAATGAATAAGTATCAAAATAAAGAAATAAGTAGCAGAGTTAGCAGCAAAATATAAATAAAAATCCTAAAATCACCCATGCTTGAATTTTTGGTTACACACAGGCTCCCCTTTACGCTCGTCCCCGTCCTCATTTTGGCGCGCATTATCCAGCACGTTTAACACCTCAACATTTCCCGCCCTTTCCCGTGCGGGGTTGGCTCACCTGCCCCTCATGGCCTCCATTCCACCGTTATGAAAGCCTACTGGACCGGCACGTACAGGAAAAAAGAAAGAGAAAAAGAAAAGGGAACGTAAAAGGCTTGTCGCTATTCCTTGAGCGAACATCGGCGTATCGGTAAGCGGAGGGGCCGTGTTTATTAAAAATCCTACCCAATTCATTACTACTACTGCAACTACTACTACCACCCTACCATTGTGGCTACTGCTATTACTACTACTATCCTACAAGCATTCTTATATATATTTAGGCCTGTATTATAAGTAACATCGGACGCTTCTAACACCTCTTCCTCAGCGACTTATTTAAAATCTTATACCTCAACATTCTATTATATATTATCCCTAGTCACATGGTTCTAATATGGACAAAATCTGCATCGGCAAAATTCAGGTCACCGAGACGCAATACGCAGAATAAATCTCAACGAAAAAAGTGTTAGGGAATCTCCACACCTACTTTTATAGGCAAATATGATACCTGGTGGCCGTGGGATAGCCTGGGGGGATTTCTATATGTTTCGTTTTTGCTTTTCTATGTTCCCTTTCCCTCCTCTTTTTTTCCCGCCATTTTCTCCCGGTCGACTGCCCGCCACACACGAACCTCTTTCCTTTTTCATGCTTCCATTCTCGCCCCTTGGATCTTTTTCGCGTATTTTTCCCCTCCCTGTCGTCGTCTGATACTTCCCGCCAAAACTTCCGCGCCTCCTTCTCCTGATGGTGGTCTTCCCTCTCTTCCTGGTCACCTTCCGCCACATACAGGGTTGGTAGGTCAGCTGGCAGGGAGGGAAGTCTCTTCCAATAGTTCTTCCATCAACCCATCCTCGTCCCTGCCTTCCCTTGCTTCTAGGGATCCACATTTTTCTGATACTGATTTCTAGAGAGAAAAAAAATAATACCGGTACTGGATGTTACATTACTCTAGTAAGGTCCCACAAACTGATATTTACTGAATCGCTAATTTACCTACTTTAATTCCCTAATATGAGGGAAGGGGATGTGAGCTGGGAGCAAGGCAGCAAAGTGGCAGTGGACAGGGTGACATGAAAGTGATTGTTTGCGGCCACCGCTTACGGGACTGAGGCATTTGGCAACTGACAGGTACCGTAGATAGACTGAATTCCCTAATGCTGTATAATAAAAGGATTCACCATTTTCTTCATTTACCAGTAACTTTTGGCTTTTCAGCAATGTCATACATTGGACCATACAATGCCAAGGTTAGGACAGAAGGATGCCAAAGTTAGAACCGGGGGATGTGCCTCTCGTGGCTGGGTTTGTTTTGGTCCTGTTAAGCTTGGTTTGTTTTCATGTCCATACTGCCCAAAACATACTAATGGGCTGGGTACACTGACAGGTTATGTTTAAGTGTATTTTAGCTATTACCAAGGTCTTACTTTTTCTTTTTTCTTTTATGGTGGCACTTCCTTCTTTGCAAAGCCTCTGGTGCTGTACTGAGAGTGACGGAGTAAGGGATAAAGGTAATACACTATGACACGAGCAGTCGGGCACACCAATCCAACTGCCTTAGATTCTAACATTCTTAAGAAAAGTAATTCTGCCACAATATGCAGCACAGATGACACTTGTTGATTTTTGACAAAAAAACATACACAAAACAAATTTAACCTACTTTAGGGTACATAAGGAAGTTGCCTGGGTGTTCAAAAAGCTTGTTACTGACAATCTTGTCAACCTAACTTAACTGTGTAACCACCTAGGACTGCCGCTAAACCTATTATTGGAATCCCCAAATTCCTATCAGACCAAAACTTCTAACCTAACCTATCCTAATCAACTTACGAGAGCCCCATTTAAATGGGAAATTTGCAAGACCTATCCCTGTGTGATAAAGTATTAATTTTTGAAAATACGCTTTTATACATATTGTTACAAGTATATGAAAAATACCTGAACAATTTCTGAAATGAATGAATCAGTTGCAAAATAATTACATGTCTACTGCTGATTAAAAAGCCTCGGAAGCAAACCATACTTGTAGTCAGGCTTCACTACTGTGTTACCAAGTGCAACATCATGAGTCACATGACAATCACATGACAATGATGCATAAAAATCCATGTGTGCGTCACAATGGGATCAGCTGATACGACGCAGTGGGTCAGGCAAGATTCTTATCACTTGTTCAAGCACACCATTACGACTAATTCACACAACGAACTGTATGTAGATATCAGCAAATTAACATATAACAGATAAGTAAAGGGTGCGAGGACTTAATATATCAACTTACCTTGCACCGACTACGTTTTTTGCGAACTGCCTCCGCCATGCAGCTGACACTGGCGACTGAGGCAACATGTAAACAAACTGGTTATCGTATACACATGCCTTCCTCGTACCACGTTACAAGTAATTGTTGTACCTAAGCCGTAGCGTTCATACACTTCCTTTGCTACGTTTTTCTTTACCTTTATCACTCTTTTCCTGTGTCTGCCTTCCTCACTTCCTGTTTCCTCCATCCTTCCTGTCACTTTTTATTGATCTTTTCACTTCAGCTGGCTCTACACTGAATGAAAAGCTTAATGGTTTCCTGTAACACATAGAACCATTTACAACGCAGGGCGGTAACCATTAAACCAAATATCGGGGTGATGTGGAACCTACTGTGGTGCCCCTGTTGACTGGGTGGAGTGAATCAAATGCAGCACTCATCCAGGAACCAAACCTTCACACTTTTCCCCGCGCCTCGCTGTGGCGAGGCGGTCTTCAGCAACGGAACATCGGTTCCCTTCAGTGACGCTTGCATATCTTGCCTGCGGCTGATTGGTCTTCTCGGCCACACAGAGTGGGGTTACTTAAAAAGTTATCGAATTCAATGGGTTTAGTAAGACTCACCAGAGAGATTCACATATTGCTTGTTTATAAGTCGACGGAAAAGTCACATGGCATGGTTTGTTCAGAGGTTCAGGGAAACAAGTACAGATATAAAGAAATTCAACTTTGAAAATAATCAGTATAAGGTCAAGGTCACAAGAAAAGGTCAAATATCAAGATCATTGGGCCAAATCAACTCTGTTTTGATGTGATCAGAACCAAAATTGGTGGAAGGGTTAAGGGTTAGGCAAGAGGGAAGTAATTCGATTTTAAGAGTCATGTATGGAAGGTCAGGGCCACAGGGCAAGGTCAGGTAATCGGCCATGGACCAGTTGGTGGGCGCAGGTGTTGCACTCTGTGATGCTCCTTGCTTTACTTCATTCTTGCTGTCTCTAGATGGTTGTGGTGGTGTGGTAATAGTAATGATGGTGGTGGTGGTGTGGTAATAGTAATGATGGTGGTGGTGGTGTGGTAATAGTAATGATGGTGGTGGTGGTGTGGTAATAGTAATGATGGTGGTGGTGGTGGTGTGGTAACAGTAATGATGGTGGTGGTGCTGGTGGTAATAGTAATGATGGTGGTGGTGGTGGTGTGGTAATAGTAATGATGGTGGTGGTGGTGGTGTGGTAATAGTAATGATGGTGGTGGTAATTGTAATGATGGTGGTGGTAATTGTAATGATGGTGGTGGTAATAGTAATGATGGTGGTGTGGTAATAGTAAAGATGGTGGTGGTGATGTAGAAATAGTAATGATGGTGGTGGTGGTAATAGTAATGATGGTCGTGTGGTAATAGTAATGATGGTGTGGTAATAGTAATGATGGTGGTGGTAATAGTAATGATGGTGGTGGTAACAGTAATGATGGTGGTGATGGTGTGGTAATAGTAATGATGGTGGTGTGGTAATAGTAATGATGGTGTAGTAATAGTAGTGATGGTGGTGGTGGTGGTGTGGTAATAGTAGTGATGGTGGTGGTTGTGTGGTAATAGTAGTGATGGTGGTGGTGGTGTGGTAATAGTAATGATGGTGGTGGTGGTGTGGTAAGAGTAATGGTGGTGGTTGTGGTGTGGTAATAGTAATGATGGTGGTGGTGGTGTGGTAATAGTAATGATGGTGGTGGTGGTGTGGTAATAGTAATGATGGTGGTGGTGGTGTGGTAATAGTAATGGTGGTGGTGATGGTGTGGTAATAGTAATGATGGTGGTGGTAGTGTGGTAATAGTAATGGTGGTGGTGTGGTAATAGTAATGGTGGTGGTGGTGTGGTAATAGTAATGGTGGTGGTGGTGTGGTAATAGTAATGATGGTGGTGGTGGTGTGGTAATAGTAATGATGGTGGTGGTGGTGTGGTAAAAGTAATGATGGTGGTGGTGGTGTGGTAATAGTAATGGTGGTGATGGTGTGGTAATAGTAATGATGGTGGTGGTGTGGTAATAGTAATGATGGTGGCGGTGGTGTGGTAATAGTAATGGTGGTGATGGTGTGGTAATAGTAATGATGGTGGTGGTGTGGTAATAGTAATGATGGTGGTGGTGGTGTGGTAATAGTAATGGTGGTGATGGTGTGGTAATAGTAATGGTGGTGGTGTGGTAATAGTAATGATGGTGGTGGTGTGGTAATAGTAATGATGGTGGTGGTGAGGTAATAGTAATGATGGTGGTGGTGTGGTAATGGTAATGATGGTGGTAATTTTAATGATTGTGGTAGGTATTGTATATAGTGATGGTGGTGGTAACAGTAATGATGGTGGTGGTGGAAATGGTAATAATGGTGATAATAGTAATGATGGTGATAGTAGTAATAGTAATAATGGTAGTGGTAACAGAAATACCGGTGGAGATAGTAATGATGATGGGGTACTAAAAATGATGGTGGTGGTAGTAATAGTAATGATGGTGATAGTAGTAATAGTAATAATGGTGGTGGCCGTGGTGGTAACAGTAATACTGGTGGAGATAGTAATGATGACGGGGTAATAGTAATGATGGTGGTGGCAGTAATGGTAATGATGGTGACAGCAGTAACAGTAATAATGATGGTGATAGGTATGATGGTGGTGGTGATGGTAAGACAAATAACGATAGCAGTAACAGTAATAGTAATGATGATGAAGGTACTAGTAATAACAGTAACTACTTATGTACTTAAAAGCCTCTCATAACTCCATACAAAAATACCAACGATTCCATTCTGTTCCACAATGGCTACAGAAAATTCAAAAAAGCAATTCGTACCAGGCATATCCGGCACCAGTCCTAGCGTCCCATCTTGGTTACACCACTGCTTACCTTCGTCAAACCTGGTAAGCAAAATCTTGTTAGAGCTAAAGGATATTTTTTTTCTCGGTGACTTTACTACTTGTTTCTTATCCTTCGTTTTCGTGTGTTGGAGTAAAAAGGGGAAAATGTGTCTTTTAGGCAAAATCTGTCGGCGGGTGGGAGCCAAACTCACCCCAAAAAGAAAGAAAAATAGTCCAGAAGGGAAAAGAGCACAAGACAGCTGTGCTGACAAACCGCACACGGAAAAAAGGGGGAGGACAACATCGACGCAGACAAAGGCAGAAAAAAAGCTTGCAAAAGAAAAAGGCAGCTTGAAAAAATTTTGGAATACTTTGAAAAAGTCACTCGGTATTGAAAAGGAGATTCAAAAAGAATATATCAATAGCGAGAAAAAACGTCAAGTGGTAAATGCTTAATTCAAGGAAGAAGGAGTGGAGAAAAAGGAGGAGAAGGAGGGAGGAAGCGAAGCAGCGGACACAAACACGGCGGAGGTGGCGAAAAAAGGAGAAAACATTGTTCAACAAGGGGTGGCGGGCGCCGTGCAAGGGGTAGGGGTCAACACCACGGGGCAGGAGGCAAAAGGAGTTCAGCAAACTACTACACGGGTAGAGGTCCACGCACGAATGGAAAATGGGGAAAAAGGTGGTGAAATCGGCGGTACGGAGTTGGTGGCGGTGGTTCAAGGGATGAACACGGAGGATTCGGATACAAACTCGTGCACACAAAACCCCAAACCTCAGGAATGGGTTAAACAACAGTGGAGTGGTGAGGAGGGGAAAAGACGATAGGAGTACTGGACCACGCAAGCTCAAACGTGGACCACAACAGCGCAATGGTGGACGGATCAAACGATGAACCAAATCGAGGAGAAGAAAGGTGAAAAAAGACCGTGCAACTTGGAAGAATACCAAAAACCGAACGACGAAGGTGCAACGTGGAAGAATAAGGAAAAGGAGGAATGGGAACGGTTGGCTGATCAATGGAAAAAGGAAGAAGAAGAATGGAGGAAGAGGGAAGTGGGCATAAGCGAGGAGAAGGAAGAAGGGATGAGGGGGAAGAGATAGAACAGGAGGGAGACGAAGAACCAGACCGAAAATGTCGTGAGTGAAGTGAGGAGGGAAACTGATACATGTATTGCTAAAGTGGACAGGCTGTTCGCTGAAGCAGAGGTTTGGAGGAGGAGAGAGGAAGAGTACAAAGAATAGGAAAGAAAGTACCGGCAAGAAGAAGAAAGATTGAATAAAAAAGCTGAAAAGTTGCAGAGAAAAGCAAGGAGAAAAATGTGAACAGATGGCACGAGATATCATTCACTAAAATCTCTTCATTACACTATCATCTCAAAATGATCTCTGACTTATTTTACTGTCTCCCCCGTGGCAGCCACCTTGCCGTGGTGAGGGAGCTTACGTGCCCCGGTGGTCCTGGCAGGGTATGCCGTGCAGGACACCTGGCTAGTGAGGGCACAACCAAGAGCTGCCAACCCATGGGAGGGGGGGAGAGAATACATCCCCAGTATCCCTGTTTGTCGTAAGAGGTGACTACAAAGAGCCATTTTGTCTCCCATCTTTCCCTACTTACTGTCCTCTTCTCTTCTGTCCCACCTCTCTTCTTGATATTTCCGTGTTTCTTCCGGCCTTTATTCTCCCTCTACTCCTACACTGCCATACAGCCATATTACGGCTTCTTGCTAATTCTTCACTATTCCTTCCTTCTATCCTTCATTTTTTTTCCACTTCCCTCACATCCTTCACTCTCCCCTCATCATTTCTTCATCTTATTCTTCCACTCCAGAGAGAGAGAGAGAGAGAGAGGAGATGTGACTAAAACAAACATATCGGTTTACGACTGAACACTCACCACCACCACCACCATCACCACCACCACCACCACCACCACCACCACACCATCATCTCCGTGGTGAAGCTGGGCGGTTTAACTCAGTCGCTGGTGAGTCACAAGAGCCTGAGAGTGTTGATAGGGTCTGCTGTCCGTGTGAATTTAGGACCCAAGTTCGAAACCCGGCTCTTGATCATACCTAATGGCAAAGAGGAAGTTGTGTGGAATCTCTCTCTCTCTCTCTCTCTCTCTCTCTCTCTCTCTCTCTCTCTCTCTCGTAACCCATTATTTCTCTCCTTTAGTCATCTCTCTATGCCTCTCTCTCACATCCCTTTGTCTGTCTGTCTCTCACCCACTTCTCTCTCTGCACCTGTCTATCTATCTATCTATCCACCAATCTATCTATCAACCAGTCTGATCTATCTATCTATAATAAGGATGGATCGTCTGTCTTAAGAAGGAATAAGAAAAAAAAATAACACTAGGGAACGAAAGACTACATGGACTGAATCACCTAAAAAACGGTGCTACGACGGGAAAGCAATAAAAACAGCAATAAAGAGTAATAAAAAAAAAAACAATGAAAACACAGCAATGACACACAAACACCAATAAAGCAATAAAGACGTGGCGATAAAAGACGAATAAAGAGAGAGAGAGAGAGAGAGAGAGAGAGAGAGAGAGAGAGAGAGAGAGAGAAGTATTTCATATTTGTACATGCAGAACACATTTACATATCCGCAACTTTCACACATATTTCTCTCTCTCTCTCTCTCTCTCTCTCTCTCTCTCATAATGGCCTACGCTTACAAACTTTCCATATTTACTCTCACGTTTCTCATTTCCACACAATTCATCCAACACTCGAACGCTCATACTATTACAACAAATATACTCACACTATAAATACACTCACAATACACTCACACTACAAAGACACTCACACTACAATTACACTCACACTACAAATACACTCACACTACAAATACACTCACACTACAAATACGCTCACACTAGAAAGACACTCACACTACATATACACTCGCACGACAAATACATTCACACTACAAATACACTCACACTACAAATACACTCACACTACACACACAGCCTACACATACTTGCATACTTTAATAATTTACATACTTATTATTAAATTTCTCCTTTTACACACATTTATTTTATACTCGAACTCTCACTGTGTATGACATTTAAACATTTCAAATTTACGTAGTTACATTTTTATACGAACGTTGCCTTTGACGTTATCTATCTATCTGTTTATCTATCTGTCTATCTATCTATCTATCTAAATCGTTACTGGCCTCATATCGTTCGAGCGCGTTAATCCACTAGGCCACCAGGCGCCTATAAGGTTATATGGTTACCACCCAGCGTAGTAAATGATTTCATAGGGGTACAGGACACTATTTGTCATTCAGTGTAGTCACCTGAAGCCAGCACTACATCGAGTGAGTGGATGACGGGCGTCCCCAGCAACCACGAACATTAGAAACCCGACAAAGAAATAATGGTCCTATAATTACCCCCACTCGAATTTTTTCACACACTCCCTTTACGCTCCTCCATGTCCTCATTTTCGCCCGCAAATAAATATCTAAATAAATGAATAAGTATCAAAATAAAGAAATAAGTAGCAGAGTTAGCAGCAAAAAATAAATAAAAATCCTAAAATCACCCATGCTTGAATTTTTGGTAACACACAGGCTCCCCTTTACGCTCGTCCCCGTCCTCATTTTGGCGCGCATTATCCAGCACGTTTAACACCTCAACATTTCCCGCCCTTTCCCGTGCGGGGTTGGCTCACCTGCCCCTCATGGCCTCCATTCCACCGTTATGAAAGCCTACTGGACCGGCACGTACAGGAAAAAAGAAAAAGAAAAAGAAAAGGGAACGTAAAAGGCTTGTCGCTATTCCTTGAGCGAACATCGGCGTATCGGTAAGCGGAGGGGCCGTGTTTATTAAAAATCCTACCCAATTCATTACTACTACTGCAACTACTACTACCACCCTACCATTGTGGCTACTGCTATTACTACTACTATCCTACAAGCATTCTTATATATATTTAGGCCTGTATTATAAGTAACATCGGAGGCTTCCAACACCTCTTCCTCAGCGACTTATTTAAAATCTTATACCTCAACATTCTATTATATATTATCCCTAGTCACATGGTTCTAATATCGACAAAATCTGCATCGGCAAAATTCAGGTCACCGAGACGCAATACGCAGAATAAATCTCAACGAAAAAAGTGTTAGGGAATCTCCACACCTACTTTTCTAGGCAAATATGATACCTGGTGGCCGTGGGATAGCCTGGGGGGATTTCCATATGTTTCGTTTTTGCTTTTCTATGTTCCCTTTCCCTCCTCTTTTTTTCCCGCCATTTTCTCCCGGTCGACTGCCCGCCACACACGAACCTCTTCCCTTTTTCATGCTTCCATTCTCGCCCCCTGGATCTTTTTCGCGTATTTTTTCCCTCCCTGTCGTCGTCTGATACTTCCCGCCAAAACTTCCGCGCCTGGCTACTTAAGAGGAATATTTCTTGGGCTCGTGGTGGTGCTGGCGGGATATTCAAACTGGCACAGGAATATTTGTTGGATTCTTCGTGCTTAAATATTCACGCTGATAGGAAGGCAAATATTTCTCTGGTTCGTGGTCGCTGGAGAATGAAGGTGATAGGATGTTACTTCTCGTCGTGGCTGGGTATTCAAGTAGTGCCGGGAAAACGATGGGAAATATGTGGCTTGTGGTGGCTAGACGTTCAAGCTGATGAGAAGGACAATAATTCTGAAGCTTCCTCCTGGCTAGACACTGAAGATGGTAGGAAGGGAAATATTTATTATGCTCGTGGTGGAGCGATATTGAAGCTGATGGGAAGGATAATATTTGCGTCCGTCCTTGTCAAAAATTCAAACTCGTGTGAAGAGAAACGAAATTCATATCCATTTTTACGAGTTTTTGCAGTTCCCCTCGCTGTTCTCCGATATTTCCCATAAAATTTCCAACCTCGGCTGCCTTGGGGAACTATTTCAAACGCCGTGGACTGCAGGCTGAAGTTGTCCTCTTCCTGGATCTCACCATCCTCCTTTCGTGGGCCAGGGAGGGAAGTTGAGGGACGTTTGTATAATCCGGCAGCAGCGCAACTCGGTGATGTCAGTGCCACCACGTGCAGGCGTCCCTCTCCAGCACTAGGCCCTTTTTACTCCAACTGGGCCTAAAATTGCTCTTCTCCATCGTATTTGTCACGAAGAAGTGCTATGGAAAGAATGTTGAGCCACAGCATTGGGTGTTAGTCACGAGGAAGTGCTACGGAAAGGGTAAAGAAAGCTGGAAAAGGGAAAAAAAAAAAAAATCTAGGCCAATTTTCTTTATGCAAGGAAGAAGGAACCCAAGGCCTATCATGAAAAAACAATAGCAATGAGTCAAAAGAGGGAAATGTCAAATAAGTCGGTCGTGGGCAGACATTAAGGTTACTGAGGATATAGAAACACAATATATACGGAAAATATAGGAAAATATGCTTTACACCTATACAAAATATACACACAAACACAACTACACCTACGAGTATAGATATATATTGAAATCTCGCACCAAATATATATATATAGGGGAGAATTTTATATTACAAATCTAGTATAATAATAATGATACAATAATAATAATAATAATAATTACAATAACATCTCTACTCTCCCCGCTTAATGAGGCTCCCTGACACCGTTTCCTATGCGATTTTTTCCTAACACCGTTTCCTAGGCGATTTAATTTCCTTACTACATATTACTGTCCTAGTCTGTATTACCTAAATCCTTCCAATATCGCCATACTCTGCCTGAACAACGTACAGAAGGATTTTAACCACCCATATTCAGGAATTAATCGCTAAGGAAAGGCGTTAGGGACGAGAATATCAGCCTAAATTCTAAGCGATACTAGTGTCCGGAAACAGAGGTGCGCCAAATCCAAACCGACAAAATTCGTAACGCCGTCTCGTGAGCGACTTAGCCCACATTTTACAGTTTCTTGTATGTTACTGATGCCAACCATTGATCCAAAAAAAGGCATTAATAACATAAAAAAAAAAATTACATAAAAAATAAAAGTAAAATATGCGGAATAATTCGCCACAAAAAAGTTGTTAGGAAATCTGTCAGGCCAAACACAATACGATGTTGTAAAATATCAACATCACAAGCTAGGACTATACATCACAGCAGTGTATATACATAAAGAATACAAATCCCACCTTACCGGCCTTAATACCTATGCCTTAGCGATTTATTTTACCTAGTACAGAATAGTTTCCTCTTGTATGAGCCGTGTTACTTTTTTTTTTTTTTTTTTTAATTTTTCTCAATTTATTTTGCTTTCTTCAATTTTCCTCAGCGATTTACTTTGCTTTCTTAGCCAATTTTCCTCGGCGATTTATTTTGCCTATTACACCTCAACATTTCATAGCTGGTTAAAAATCCACATCATCTGCTTCGATAAAATAAAAAAACGAGATAAAAGTGTAGTAATACAAATAATGCGCCGACGAAGGGAAGCGACGAAACCTCCCAGCCCAACGTAAACACTCGCCAAGGGACAGTCTCAGCGGCCGGCCTCGTAAATCTGCGCGATCCTGGCCAATCCCTCGCACCGGATTCACGGGGACTTACGACCAGCCTCCTCTCGTAAGATTGATTTCTGCTACTACCTCCCTCTCGTAAGACTTATTTCTGCCACCAGCGTCCTCTCGTAAGACTTATTTCTGCCACCAGCTCCCTCTCGTAAGATAATATATTTTGCGGGAAGAACGAGAGCTATGGAAGGAGTCTGTAATCTCCTTTTCCTTGTACGTTCTATGTAAGGAAATCACTGTTGAGACAGGGAATAGATCTTAGCCGCTCTCTCTCTCTAATAAATAAATACTGTAAATAAATTACAGAAATGCATAAATAAATCGTTAAGGATGTGGCGCTACGAAGCCTCCCATGATAACGAGTCTCTCTCTCTCTCTCCTATGCAAAATAAATCACTAAGGAAATGGTGCTACCAGTCCTCCTGCACACACACACACTCTCTCTCTCTCTCTCTCTCTCTCTCTCTCTCTCTCTCTCTCTCCCTCCCTCCCTCTCTCCTATGCAAAATAAATCACTAAGGAAATGGTGCTACCAGTTCTCCTCCTACACTCTCTCTCTCTCTCTCTTTAAATTTGCACGGCGGAAATTGCAGTGTTGCTTTGTGTTGCAGTGTGTTCATTTCTGCAACAATGTCAGGGTCTTCATTTACACACTTAACTTGGAAATACCTGCACTTTTTTTTTTCTTGGAGGACGCAATCAATTTGGGGATTGTAGCCTTTGGTTCCTTCTTTTCTGCATAAATTAATGATGATAAAAATGATGATAATAACAGTAATAATAATAATAATAATGATAATAACAATAAAAATACCGTAATAGTTTCTTCTACTACTACTACTACTACAACTAATAATAATAATAATAATAATAATAATAAAATCTACTACTACTACTACTAATACTAATAATAATAATAAAAATAATAACCAATAGCAATAAAACAAATAATTTCCATCTGTTCATATAACGTTCACTGCTACATACAACTACACAGTCAACTCTAAAATTCACCTTGCAATCCACCTTGCAATCCACCCTGTCTAAATTCACCTTGCAATCCACCTTGTCTAAATCCACCTTGCAAAATACCTCGTCTAAATCCACCTTGCAATCTACCTTGTCTAAATCCACCTTGCAAAATACCTTGTCTAAATCCACCTTGCAATCCACCTTGTCTAAATCCACCTTGCAATCCACCTTGTCTAAATCCACCTTGCAATCCACCTTGTCTAAATCCACCTTGTAGTCCACCTTGTCTGCCTGTTCACTTCTATATCACGTTTATCCTGCAATACGAAAAAGAAAGAAAAAATTGTACTGGATATTCTGAGTGCGGTGCGTCCAGTCCGTGAGGAAAACATTAATGTAATTCGTTTAATGAAGAATGGTTCACGCTTTGCTGATGGCAGGAGTTTATACGTGTGTGTGTGTGTGTGTGTGTGTGTGTGTGTGTGTGTGTGTACGGCCTCTTCAGTATGAGAGAGATTGGATGGAACTGTGATGGGGGCGAAAGGTCCTTCCCACAACGAGGTGCAGGGCAACAGAAGGTGGTTTGATCCCCGGGTGGACGCAGCAGCTGCTTCGTTCCTTCCATGTACACAGTGCCACCACCTGTAGGCTCCTCAACAGTCCCCGCTACACAGGTAAACAGCGTCGTCGTAGCCAAGGGGTAAAGGGGAGCGCTGGCACACGCACCTCCTCTCTCCCCTCCCTCGCACGCACTGCCGCCTCGTTTGTTTTATAGTATTGTTGCTTATAATTGTGCCATGGCTTCCCCGCTGCACTACTCACACTAATGGAGGCGTTGGTTTATGTGGTGAGGCTGGGGGTGCGGCCATGACTCTGCCTCCTGTGCTGTGTACCCGTGGATATGTGACCGCCATAACCAGCCAACAGACGCCCCCTCGACGCCATATTGCTTGTTGTTGTTGTGGAATTGGACGCTTCGTATCGGTTCTCCCTCGACAATTCCTTCTTATATTTGTCTTCTTTTCTTTCCTTCATTTTTTAGCAAAATTTTACAGTTAGACTAAATAAATCGTTGGGGAAGTGCTGTTAGGAAATATAACTCAGCAGTCTTGATGTATATGAAAGAATAAGGTGTAACAGATGAAATAAATCGCTAGGATGTGGTGTTAGGATACTTAATCAACGATGCTCTTTTGTTTCTGTTGTGTCACGAATTACTGTTATTTTCAAAACGTTAAAATTTCAAATGTTTAAAAATGTTACCGTTATTTTCAAACGCTTAAAATTCCAAACATTTAAAACTGTTACCGTTATTTTCAAGCTTAAAATTTCGAACGTTTAAAAATGTTACCGTTATTTTCAAAAGTTTAAACATTTGAAGTGTGGGCATCCATGAGACTGTGGCTGTATTCTAAATGGCTGAAGAACACGTAAAACCTTTTCCTTTGCGATTGATTTTTACATTTTAATATCCTCTTGTAGGTTACTGATAAACCATACTGAAATTGAGGCTACACATCACAGAAGAGTAAGGTGTATTATGGAAAATAGATTGCCAAGGAAGATGTGTTAGGAAGGCTGTTCTGCCACTTAAAAAAACAACATAAATACACATAATAATAATAATAATAATAATAATAATAATAATAATATAATAAATGAATATATACAGATTTACACACAATTGTAGTAATTCAATAATTTTAAAAATGTGTTTAAATGTTAACCGCCACGTAAAGTAACGGTCAAAAATCCGTTTACACTTTCCCAGACATCGAATTAGTGAAAAAAAAAAAAAAAATCACGGTTCGTACTCTTGTCGTGTAAAGAAGCTCCCTAACACCTTTCCTTAAGCGATTTATTTTGCTAATTACACCTGACTATCCCCCATAAAGCCTTCACATTAACAGACTTGGCATGAATCACGTACAAAAGAATATAGGCCAGCCAAATCCAAAAACAAATCGCTAAGGAAGAGGTGCTAGGGAGCGTCCTTACCCTATTATATATATACGTAAAAAAATCTTGGTCCAATACATCATTACAAAATATAGTACACACAGGAGCACAAATACATGGTACAGTAATACAGTTTCGGCTGTATTCTAGGTGACACAAGATACTTAGCACCTTTCCCTTAGCGATTTATTTTCCATATTACTGTATTTTATCTATATTTTGCTTCCATACAAAATAAATCGCCTGGGAAGAGGTGTTAAGCCATCTCTATACCTGGAATACGTGCCTCGGAGTGTGCGAGGGGGAGAGCTGAGGTGAAAATGCAGCAGTGTCCCTACTCATGAACGACTCAGGCGAAATAACACGACATGGAGACGAAAAGATCTGGGAAACCGAATTCTTCCAAGGCGTGTAACGTTCGCTATAGTATTAGTCACATTATTATTATTATTATTATTATTATTATTATTATTACTACTATTATCATCATCAACATCATGTTATTTTACTACTACAACTACAACTACAACCACCATTGTTATTATTATTATTATTATTATTATTATTATCATAACTGCCAATATATATGTACATAATCTTTGGTTACTATTCTTGTTGTTGTTGTTGTTGTTGTTATTGTTGTTTTCTTTGGTCAGGGCAGACTACGCCTTACCCCCCCCCCGGGCCTTTGTTCAGCTTGGAATCTATTGTTGGCCTTAACGAACGCTGTTGTTGTTGTTGTAGCTGCTGCTGTTGTTGTTTCCGCCATTGTGATGATCAACGGACATCGCCACGGCAGTTGAATTTGAATTTTTATTTTTATTCATTCTTTCCTCTTCCTTCTGCCTATGGGTGACTTTACACTCCCTCTTCTGCCTTTTTTTCCTTCATTCTTTCCTCTTCCTTCTGCCTATGGGTGACTTTACACTCCCTCTTCTGCCTTTTTTTCCTTCATTCTTTCCTCTTCCTTCTGCCTATGGGTGACTTTACACTCCCTCTTCGGTCTTTCTTTCCTTCATTCTTTCCTCTTCCTTCTGCCTATGGGTGACTCTACACTGAGTGACAAGCCAAATGGTTTCCTGTACACCAGGAAACCATTTACTACGCTGGGTGGTAACCATATAACCAAATTATGGAGCCTGGTGGTTTAGTGGGTAATTAAGGTGCTTCAGTCGGACTGAGCCGGTGCAGGTTTATATCCAAGGGATGGTTGGGGTTTATTGCTCATGTAATGCCACTCAGGGATGAGTGAGGCTGGTCAATCTCATCTTAAATGTCAGGACCAACTTGCCTAGCCCTGGGTTTCTACGCTCCTCAATGGGCGGCATAGGACTGGATGATGGATAGATGGATATTAACACAGCTATCTATCTCTTTTTATATCTATTTATTACCAATATTTTTATTATTTTTGTTATTATTATTATTATTCCCTTTAGCACCAATATATTTCACGATTTTTTACGTTCCTATCAGGGTTACTTTTTAGATTCAAGAGTCTCATTATTTAGCCTATTAACGCATTTATCAATTATCTTTATTTATTTACTTTAATTACACGTATATATCACATTAATTCACTTATTACTGATGATTTACATTAATAAATACAGAGATGTGAACACAAACTTAAAATACTCGTTTGAGCGAACATTTTTGAACTGGTGAACGTTAACGGCCTTGGAAGAGAGCGTGTTTCCTCCCTGCTTCGTGTGTGTCTTAATTCCCTCTTCCCTCGCCATTCCGTTACATTTGAAAGTTCGTGACACCTTCGTATTAGCGATTTAGTTAGAAATAATGTTAGGGGTTGTTAGATGTGGATGAGTTAGAATGTGTGGGTATACGGATAGGTTAGGAGAGATTAAGTTGGGTTAGGTTAGGTTGGGTTAGTGCTGACCACCCTCCCCTCCCCTCCCCAACCCCTCCCCTCCCCACCTGTGTAGCCTAATCAACCTCCAGTCCAAACCTCACCTTTGAAATGCTCACCTGGAAATATATTACCTGATTTACCTGTCTAATTAGCGATTTTCTTTCTCTCTCACCCTCCCATGTTGATTACCTTTCCCTGCGTCTCGTATCTTTACATCCCTCTCTCTCTCTCTCTCTCTCTCTCTCTCAGAATTTAATTTTTTTCCCTCATTAATTTGGTAAACATTATATATTACTGCTTGGAGAGAGAGAGAGAGAGAGAGAGAGAGAGAGAGAAACATGGCACTTCAATTTTATTCACGTTGTTGCATTAGGGAGTGTAATTAAGAGAGAAATAAGTTTGTGCTTGGTTATTACAGGGTGAGGGTGAGGGTGAGGGTGACGGTGAGGGTGAGGGTGAGGGTAAGGGTGAGGGTGAGGGTAAGGGTGAGGGTGAGGGTGAGGGTAAGGGTGAGGGTGAGGGTGAGGGTGAGAGACAAGGTGAGGGCTGGGATAAGGGCTGGGATGAGGGCTGGGATAAGGGCTGGGAAAAGGGCTTGGATGAGGGTGAGGGTGAGGGTGAGGGTAAGGGTGAGGGTGATGGTGTGGGTGAGGGTAAGGGTGAGGGTGTGGGTGAGGGTGTGGGTGAGGGTGTGGGTGAGGGTGAGGGACAAGGTGAGGGCTGGGATAAGGGCTTGGATGAGGGCTAGGATGAGGGCTAGGAAAAGGGCTGGGATAAGGGCTGGGATAAGGGCTTGGATGAGGGCTAGGATGAGGGCTGGGATAAGGGCTGGGATAAGGGCTTGGATGAGGGCTAGGATAACTCTCCAAAGTACACACGAAGAGGGCTGACATGTAAGCAAAGTAAGTCTACATGTAAGTATAGCCTAATAAGTCTACATGTACATAAAATAAATCTACATATAGGTAAAATAAGTCTACATGTGAGTAAAATAAGTCTACATATGTACACTACTAGAGCCTTATAGTAAATATCGCGGCTGTAGTGATGAGGGTGGTGATGATGGTGGTGATGACGGCTAGGGCTGGGCTGGGTGTGGGCTGGGGTGGGGCCGTGTCACTTTGCATGGCCGCCTGGTGCTCCCCTGGGGGTTGGGGGGGGTGAGGGGGGTGAGGGGGAAGGCATTAGTAACAACAGTACTGGGTTAAGTCCCCCCCCCACACCCTCACCTCCAATATCCTGCTCACCTGGATAAAGTCTAATTAGTTACCTGCGGGAACGTTAGTATATCAACTCTATATGGCTGGTAAATGATGATGATGATGATGATTGTGATGATGATGATGGCGATGATGATGGTGATGATGATGATGGCGGTGATGATGGTGATGATGGTGATGATGGTCATGATGATGGTCATGATGATGCATGATGATGATGATGGTGATGATGATGATGGTGATGATGATGATGGTGATGATGATGGTGATGATGATGGTGATGATGATGATGGTGATGATGATGGTGATGATGATGATGATGATGATGATGATGGTGATGATGATGATGTAATGTCTGTTTGTAATCTTAAATCTGTTTGTCAATTCCTGCCTGAACCATTACAGAATCTCTCTCTCTCTCTCTCTCTCTCCATTTACAGAAATAACCAGAGATTTTTTCATGCCCCTTAGATCTTTATTTATTTATTTATTTATTTATCTGTGGGGAAAAGTGACTGATTTTCTTGAAGTCAGGGGAGAGGATCTTGAAATGAGGGAAGCAGCACACACACACACACACACACACACACACACACACACACACACACACACACACACACACACACACACACACACACGGCTAGGAAATCTGCATATAAGGTTCATCATCATCATCATCATCATATCATCATTATTATTATCATCATCATCATCATCACTATTAATTTCTACTACTACTACTACTGCTATCACCACCACCACCATCACCACCACTACTGTTACTACCACTACTACTACTAATACCACAACTAAAACTACTACTACTGCTGCTACTACTACTACTATCACCACCACCACTACTACTACTACTACTACTACTACTACCACAACCACCTACCATTCAACACATGCAGGGTGGTAGTGGCGTGGGAACCTGTAGAAGGGGTGCAGGAATAGGGGCCGGAGTCTGCAGGTGTGGCGTTTCTCATCAACAGGTTACTGACGGTGTTCCTACTGGCCTGTGTGATTACCGTGACGCCGCCTCGACCCTCGTAGTCCAGTACCTGAGGACCGAGGAGGAAAAAGGTGAGATGGAGGGAAGAAAGGGGGAGAAGGAGGGAAGAAAGGGGGAGAAAGAGGGAAGAAAGAGGGAGAAGGAGGGAAGAAAGGGGGAGAAAGAGGGAAGAAAGAGGATATTGTCTTAAGCCTATCACACACACACACACACAAACACAGGGTCATTTCTGGCTGACAGGTTACACAATGGGAGAGTGATAAGCCTCAACACAGCCCAATTCTCACCTACCAGCACTCCCCCGCTCTGTAACCCGCCAGACAGAAACGACCCAGTACCTTTATGCGTAGGCTTAGACCAGAAATTTTCCCCCCTTGCCCCCCCCTTTTTGAAAATATTATGGATTTTCTTTTTACTTTATTCCAAATTCCCAGAAAATAATGAGGACAAGAATCATTAACTTTTTTCAAGCGACTATGCACCATGTATGTTTATTTCCTTGTGTGTGTGTGTGTGTGTGTGTGTGTGTCTAAGTAAACAATCGAGGAACACCGCACCTCTATGTACACACACATAACGTACGCAGCAGCATTAAGTACACATGGGCTCTACATACACATATTTACGTACACACACAGCTCTACGTACACAGGAGCTCTATCAACATAAGAGCTCCTTTATGGGTGTAGGTAATAAGGGGCATAAGTGTAAAGGTGTAGATTACCTGGTTACTTTGCTAATGAGGGCTGGACAGGTGATGTATTGTGAGGAAGAGTCATTAGCGAGGGGAGGGGAGGGGAGGGGAGGGGAGGGGAGTGGAGTGGAGTGGAGGGAAGTAGGGAGGACAGGAGAGAAGAATGGAGGAAGGGTGGATCAGAGTGAGACAAGAGTGAGGCAGAGTAAGGAAAGACGAGACAGGATGAGGCTGAGGAAGAATTTTAGCAGAAGAAGAATGAGTGGGCAAAGCGAGGTAATATAAGGCAGTATAAGGCCCATCAACGCGGTATAAGGGAGTATAAGGCCTGACACTCACCTGGTCATGATGGTACCAGTAGACATAGACGGGTTTGCGTGTGCCGTGCGTCACTACACAGGTGAGGTTAATGAGAGAGCCGCGGTGCACGAACACCTCCGGCCCGTTCACCACCTCGGCTTTAGGCACTGCAACACGTCCAACATCATCATCATCAAAACAATAATAAGAAATAATAATAATAATAATAATAATAATAATAATAATAATAATAATAACAGAAATAATAATGGTAATGATAATAGTAAATATAATAATAATAATAATAATAATAATAATAATAATGATAATAATAATAATGAGTAGTAGAAGTAGTGGCAGTAGTAGTAGTAGTAGTAGTAGTGACAACCCCAGGCTTATCTCAACGTGAACCCAGTGGACTGCGGGCTGAAGTTACCCCCCCTCCTCCTCCTGCAGTCTCCCATCCTCCTTCCGGGGGATAGGGAGGAGGAGTAAGTGTCTGGCAAGTATAAGGAGAGAGAGTTTAAGTTTATTAGGCAGGAGGAAGAGGTAAAAATCAAACTTCCTTGTAAGACGCTGTGGTAAAGTCTTAGGAGAGAGAGAGAGAGAGAGAGAGAGAGAGAGACAGAGAGAGAGAGAGAGAGAGAGAGAGAGAGACAGAGAGAGAGGTGTATTTAACTGATGATACGGTATAATCATGTCCTCTCTCTCTCTCTCTCTCTCTCTCTCCAGTACAGTACAGTATTAGTCACGAAGAAGTGCTATGGAAAAGGATATAGAGGTGTAGTGTGTGTGTGTGTGTGTGTGTGTGTGTGTGTGTGTGTGTGTGTGTGTGTGTGTGTGTGTGTGTGTGTGTGTGTGTGTGTGTGTGTGTGTGTGTAAAAAGCTACGTAGGGACGAAAATCAAGGAAAAATAGGAGAAAAAACGACCATAGGTAAGTTTGTCTACCTAAACCACCTAATTAAATAACTCAGGTGAGGCTCAGGTGTGTCTCCCATCCCGTACACCTTAGCGATTACCTAACAGCGTAATTAGGCCGTGAAATATTAGGCCAAACAAGACAATTAGCCCGATAATTAGGGGTCATTAGGGCTGGCAGGAGCGGTAGGGTGTAATTAGAGACGGAAAATACAGGATGACTTAATTAGATGAGGCAGGGTGAAGGTGACAGGTGTGTGTGTGTGTGTGTGTGTGTGTGTGTGTGTGTGTGTGTGTGTGAGAGAGAGAGAGAGAGAGAGAGAGAGAGAGAGAGAGAGAGAGAGAGAGAGAGAGAGAGAGAGGAAAAATACGGAAATGGTGCATCATAAATTCTGGAACTCCCAAAAAAGCTGTCAGCCTTCTTTACCTTGAGAGAGAGAGAGAGAGAGAGAGAGAGAGAGAAATGAGAAGAAAGAGAAAGAAGAGAAAGAAAAAGGAGAAAGATAAAAGAAAAAGAGAGGAAAATGGAAGAAACACGAGAAAAAGAGAAAGAAGAGAAAAATGAAAGAAAAAAGAGAAAAAAGAGAAGAGAAAGAAGAGAAAGAGAAAGAGAAAAAGGAGAAAGATAAAAGAGAGAAAAGAGAAAAATGAGAAAAAAAGAGAATGAAGAGAGAAAGAAGATAAAAATGAAAAAGAGAAAAAAGAGAAAAGAGAAGAGAAAGAAGAGAAAAATGAAAGAAAAAGAGAAAAAAGAGAAGAGAAAAAAGAGAAAAATGAAAGAAAAAAAGAGAAAAATGAAAGAAAAAAGAGAAAAGAGAAAGAAGAGAAAAATGAAAGAAAAAAGAGAAAAAAGGGAAGAGAAAGAAGAGAAAAATGAAAAAGAGACAAACAGAAGAGAAAAATGAAAGAAAAAGAGAAGAGAAAAATGAAAGAAAAAGAGAAGAGAAAAATGAAAGAGAGAAAAAAGAGAGAAAAGAGAAAGAAGAAAAAAAGGGAAAAAGATAACAGAAAAAGAGAAAAAAAAGAGAAAGAAGAACATGACCACTCCCCAGATTGCAGTTTATGAATATTTTACATGATTATTTTGCCCCAGAAAAGCGAGCCGGGTAAAATGTGTGTGTGTGTGTGTGTGTGTGTGTGTGTGTGTGTGTGTGTGTGTGTGTGTGTGTGTGTGAGAGAGAGAGAGAGAGAGAGAGAGAGAGAGAGAGAGAGAGAGAGAATCATGAAGGTGGCACTCGTATAAATAAATAAATAACAGCTTTAATAAGTCCAAATCCTCAAGACGTTTCCATCCTCCTTGCAAGGTGTACAGGTGTTGGTGGAGAGGGGCGCCTTCACGTGGTGGCACTGATATACATGGGGTGGAGCAGCTGCCTGGTTATACACACGTCCCTCAACTCCCTTCCAATCCCCCGAAAGGACGATGGTGGACTGCAGGAGGAGGGGAACTTCAGCCTGCAGTCCACTGGGTTCACGTTCGGATGAGCCTGGGGTGTACTACTACTACTACTACTACTACTGCTACTACTACTACTACTATACACAACTACATACTATGCTTCACGCCACACTACTACTCTCTTGTCAGTCACCAAACACGCTACTACATGCAACCATCTTCACTACACATCAATATATAAGTTATGTACTCCACTACCACTACCACTACCACCACCACACCACCATTCACCACCACACACTACATTACCTGACACTTTTCACTTCTGCACTACCATTGGCCTACTACACACTACCAAACGGGCACTACACACTATACACTTGGTCACTACACACTACCAGACAGTTACTATTCATTACACACACACACACACACACACACACACACACACAGTCAACCACTACACATAATTCCACACTGCCACTTACTACACACTACACCCAACTCTGCTACTCATCAATACACAGGCTATTACAACTTACACAACCACCTACACCACACCTAACTACCACACAGACTACCACATCCACTGAACACTACCACCAGAACCCCAAACCACCACATCAACTACCATCACACACACACACACACACACACACACACACACACACACACACACACACACACACACACACACACTAACACAACCACAAACCATCACACACACACACACACACACACACACACACACACAACCACAACTACCACCACACAGTACCACAACCCCACACACAACCACCACCACCACCACTACCACAACTCCCCACCGCTCACTTGGCGAGGTACTTTGTGGTTTGGTAATAACGGTAATTGAGAGAAAGGACTTGGAGAAGCATACAATTTCACACCTATACTTCACCACGCGGGTATACTCCACTACACCTGGTATACCTCGCTACACCTACACCCATAATTCACTGCTGTTCGGGTCTTTCGTGCATGGGTAGTGTATATCAATTTCCTGTGCATTTTCTTAACTTTTTCTTAAGATTTTGTCAGCTTGTTACGGACTCTTGTGGGTGATGATGGTAGTTGTTTTGTGCTGCCAGTGTGTGTGTGTGTGTGTGTGTGTGTGTGTGTGTGTGTGTGTGTGTGTGTGTGTGTGTGTAGAGAAGTTATGAGTGGCGTGGAAGTGGTAGGGAAGTGAAGGAAATTGGAGGGTGTAGTGTTAATGAAAATTAAAGTTTGTTACTACACACACACACACACACACACACACACACACACACTCT
The DNA here is from genome assembly GCF_032717465.1 of Coenobita brevimanus. Taxonomy (NCBI): domain Eukaryota; kingdom Metazoa; phylum Arthropoda; class Malacostraca; order Decapoda; family Coenobitidae; genus Coenobita; species Coenobita brevimanus. The sequence continues at coordinate 57,608,067 of NC_136966.1, forward strand.
CTCTCTCTCTCTCTCTCTCTCTCTCTCTCTCTCTCTCTCTCTCTCTCTCCACCAACCCAACCATCATCGCAGATTAAGTCCCCTCCAGCTGTTTGCACACTTCTATATCCATACACCCTTCTACACACCTAATACACATTCTACACACCTAATACATATTCTACACACCTAATACACATTCTACACACCTAATATACATTTTAAACCCTTTCTACACACTCCTTCTCTTCTAGGCAACTATCAAGGCGGGAAATTACCCCTCCCCCCTTCAGGTACATGCATATGTTATTGCAATGCCTCGAACTACCACTGTTATCACCACTACACACCTCTTACACGGTCTTATAAACTACACCACCACCACTACACACTCTTACAGGCTGCGACACCACCACTACACACCCTTACATAACCCACACACGCTTACACACACCACTACTGACTTTACAAACCCCTACACTTTCCCACGTCCCCTACACATATATCCCTTCCCACACCCAACCATAAGGGCAGCATATTACACACTCACCCGTTTTATGCACACTCCTACACCTTTTTACGATCTTCTACACACCCCACACACTCGTACACACCCTTACACCCACTCTACACCCATCCACAAGAGGGAGGGCGGGAGGAAGACGATAATGCCCCAGTTTTATGCACACTCCCCCACACCCACACTCCCTTACGCACCCCTACACCCCCATACACACCCCTACACCCACTCTACACCCATCCACAAGAGAGGAGGAGGGAGGGAGAGGAGGAAGAAGATAGGCACCCAGTTTTAAGCACACTCCCCCACACCCACACTCTCTTACACACCCCTACACCCCCATACACACCCCTACACCCACTTTACACCCATCCACAAGAGGGAGGGCGGGAGGAAGAAGATAATGCCCCAGTTTTATGCACGCGTTATTGATGCGACCCAAACTTCATTACCCGGTTCCTGGCTCTCCCCAATTTTCCACATACATTTTTCCATCACCTGCCTCGCCCTATTTCGAAGTCAGGTCACGAAGTTGGTTAATTAATGTGGGAATTTTACCTGGGAGACGGGGGTAAAATTTTGGGAGGGCCAGGCTAAGTGGTTTGAGATGAGGCGGCGAGGTGGTGGTGGTGGTGAGATGGGTTGGTGTGGTGTGGTGTGGGGATAATGGGTTGGTGTGGTGTGGTGTGGGGATAATGGGTTGGTGTGGTGTGGGGATAAGAGGTTAGTGTGGTGGTGGTGGTGGTGGTGGTTTAGGTGATTTTGTGGTAGTGGTAATGGGTTGGTGTCCTGTGGTTGTGGTGGAGGTGGTGCTGCAGTGAATGTGGCAGTGGTAATGGGATGTTGTGGTGGTGGTTGCGTAGTGATGGTTGTGGTGAATTTAGGCGTTGTGGTGGTGAGGATAATGCGATGTTGTTGTTGTTGTGGTGGTGGTGGTACGGTAGTGGTGGAGAGTGGTGAAGTACTGAGAAGTGATGTGTGATGGTGAACGGTGTGATGTGGTGGTGGTGGTGAAGAAGGGTGGTGTGGTGCAGTGTAGTGTGGTAGGGATATCATGTGGTGGTGGTGAAGGAGTGTAGTGTGGTGTGGTGCAATGTAGTGTGATAGGGATGTCATGTGGTGGTGATGAAGGAGTGTTGTGTGGTGCCGTGTAGTGTGGTAGAGATGTCATGTGGTGGTGGTGAAGGAGTGTAGTGTGGTGTGGTGCAGTGTAGTGTGGTGTGGAGATGTAGTGGCTGTGGTGGAGCAGGATAAAGTGTACCAATAAATTGTGGTAATATATCTACCACATTTACCACAAGCGGACTAAACCACACCACATTTTACGCTACTTCATTAACCACATCAACCACATCCATTAACCACATAAACCACATCCATTAACCACATCAACCACATTTATTAACCACATCCATGAACCACATCAATTAGCCACATCAACCACATCCATTAACCACATCAACCACATTAATTAACCACACCAACCACAGTAATTAACCACATCAACTACATCAATTAGCCACATCACCCACATCAATTAGCCACATCAACTAACCACAGCAACCACATTAATCAACCTCATCAACCATATGAACTAAATCAACCACATACTCTACCACATCATCTGGTAGTGTGTGGTAGTGTGATGAGATCCAGGACTGTGGTAGTGGCGTAGTGCTTTGTGGTAGTATGTAGCTGCAGCGTGTGGTGTGTGGTAGTTTTGTGTGGTGTGTGGTAGTATGAGGAGGTATGTGGTAGTGTGTAATGTGGTAGTATGTGGCAGCAATATGTGGTAGTTCTGTGTGGTGTATGGTAGTGTGAGAAGGTTAGGTAGTGTAGTGGTGTGTGGTAGTATGAGGCAGTAGTGTGAGGTAGTGTGGCGGTGTGTGGTAGTATGTGGCAGTGGTGTGAGGTAGTGTGGTGGTGTGTGGTAGTATGTGGCAGTAGTGTGAGGTAGTGTGGTGGTGTGTGGTAGTATGTGGCAGTAGTGTGAGTTAGTGTGGTGGTGTGTGGTAGTATGTGGCAGTAGTGTGGTGGTGTGTGGTAGTAGTGTGAGGTATTGTGGTGGAGTGTGGTAGTGAAATTAATACCACACATCATTCCAATATTTTTTTAATTAAAGGAAATTCAAAATAAATAAATAAATAAATAAATAAATAGTAATGGTCGTTTTAATTACGTCCCTGCAAACAGTATGGAAGTCTCTCTCTCTCTCTCTCTCTCTCTCTCTCTCTCAGTAATTTTAATATGTAACTTAATACACACTTAGCATGACCAGGATGTATTCTTAGTTAAAATAAAAATACTTATATATGGCGTCTCTCAATACTACTACTACTACTACTACTAACAGCAACAATAGTAGTAGTAGTAGTAGCAGTAATAATAATAATAATAATAATAATAATAATAAATCAAACCAGAAAATCATCAAGAAACCTTCAATCCATTTTCAAATTCAAAAAGCGAATTTGATCAAGAATTCAAAAAAACAAATATCAATGAGAAGAAAAATATGTAGATTAGACGAAGAATTAAAATACAAACACTAATAAAAAAAAAATTAATTCCACGATTATACTAACAGCAACTCGTTAAAATTATTCCCACATTCGAATGCTCAGTCGTGTCCGGATGCGTTTGAATATGATTTAATTTTTTGGGCCGACAGAAGTGAACACCGAATTCGTGAAATTTAAATTCGAATGTACTTGTGTTTAAACTAGATTTGTACCAATCCCCCTCTACCATCTCTGCTGTGTGGTAGTGCTGTGTGGTAGGTGTTGTGGTAGTGTGTGGTGGAGTGTGGAGGGGTGTGGTGTTGTGGTAGTGTGTGGTGGGGTGTGGAGTTGTGGTAGTGTGTGGTGGGGTGTGGAGTTGTGGTAGTGTGTGGTGGGGTATGGAATTGTGGTAGTGTGTGGTGGGGTGGGGTGTTGTGGTAATGTGTGGTGGGGTGTGGAGTTGTGGTAGTGTGTGGTGGGGTGTGGTGTTGTGGTAATGTGTGGTGGGGTGTGGTGTTGTGGTAATGTGTGGTGGGGTGTTGCTGTAGTAGTGTGTGGTGTTGTGGTAGTGTGTGGTGGGGTGTTGTTGTGGTAGGGTGTGGTGTTGCAATAGTGTGTAGTTCTTTAACAGTGTCTGGTAGTGTGTAGTGTGTGGTAATGTGGTGTGTTGTGACTGTGTGGTAGTGTTGTGGAACTGTGTAGTAGTATGAAGTACTGTGTGTGAGTGTGCAAGGCTGTGACAAGTGTGCGGCAGTGTGTAGTGATGTGTGTGGCAGTGTGCAGTGTAGTGTGAGAGTATGCAATGCTGTGCTGTACTTTAGTGTGCAGGAAAGTTTGCCTAGACTGATTGTATGCACGAAAACACAGGCCTTAACACACAGAGAAACCACCTCTCTCTCTCTCTCTCTCTCTCTCTCTCTCTCTCTCCCCTTATTATTGTGGCAAGGGAACAGCAAATAAACACAGGAATTATTTAAGATGTAGACTCGGAAGAGGAAGGAGAAAATACTTAAATCGGATTAAAGACGGCGGAGGAATCAGAAGACAGAAATTATGATGGAACTCGTTTAGAGAAAACAGTGTAGCTTTCATCAAGAGACAGCATAAGAGCCGTGCGAATGGAAACGAAGAAAATAATAAAATAAATACAGTAAATAGTTTAGTTTTAATCAAGACCCAGACAGCACAGGAGCCGTCTGGATGGAAAAGAAGACAAAATAAATAAATAAATAGATAAAACAGTTTTGTTTATCAAGAAAAGACAACGTAAGAAGCGTCTGAATGGAAAAGATAAATAGATAAATAAATAAATAAATAAATATATATTCAATTAGAAAATAATTTCGTTTTTATTTAAAAGAAACAGCATAGGAGCCGTCGGAGTGGAAAAGGGCACAATAAATACGTAAATAAATAAGCATATTTTGACAAAGAGAGAGAGAGAGAGAGAGAGAGAGAGAGAGAGAGAGAGAGAGAGAGAGAGAGAGAGAGAGAGAATGCTTAAAATCTAGGTTATCACGAGGGTCCACAGCCTAGGTCACCTCCCCCCTGCCCTGCAATCCACCCCTCTCATGTCCCTGGTGTAACCTGGTATTATGTGGTGTGGTGTGGTGGTGTCAATGTGGTGTGGTGTGCGGTGTGGTGAATGGAGAATTTGTGTGGTATGGTGTGGTGTGTAGTGTAGTGTAATGCATTTTAGTACAGTATGGCTTAGTGTAGTGTAATGTGGTGTGGTGTTGTGTGGTGTGATGTGGTGTGGTGTGGTGTGGTGTGGTGTGGTAAACTGGCAGTAGATAATGATGACACTGGCTTGCAATCTCTCTTCTTATGCATTATTCCTCTAAGAGCCCGTGTGTGTGTGTGTGTGTGTGTGTGTGTGTGTGTGTGTGTGTGTGTGTGTGTGTGTGTGTGTGTGTGTGTGTGTGTGTGTGTGTGTGTGTGTGTGTGTGTGGAATCCATGTGCGTGCGTGTGTGTGGTTCATGTTTTGTAAGTGTTTGCTTTTCTGCATGTGCGTTTTTCATGTGTGTATGTAACTGCGTGTGTGTGTATTGTATGTGCGTGTGAGTGGTTTTTGTACGTTCATAAATTCTGTGTATGCATAACCCATGTGCGTTTGCGTGTCTGTTTTGGGGCCATCTGTGTGTGTGTGTGTGTGTGTGTGTGTGTACCTTTTGTGGGCTGTGGACATATTCATGAAGGTATCAAGAGTAGAGCAGTCATAATGTGTGTGTGTGTGTGTGTGTGTGTGTGTGTGTGTGTGTGTGTGTGTGTGTGTGTGTGTGAGAGAGAGAGAGAGAGAGAGAGAGAGAGAGAGAGAGAGAGAGAGAGTCCAGCTACATACCAATATACACAAGGTCAGAAAAGAAAAGATTAAAAAAAAAACACCGGCTATTTTTGAGGCTTTGAAATATTGAGAAGGAAGGAGGGAATCTAGGAAGTCCCCCCTCCCCCTCCCGAACCTCCCTCCCCAACCTCCTTCCCCTCCTCTATCCCCTCCCCCTGCGGTCACTATCACGCCCCTCCCCCTTCCTCTTCCTTTCCATTCTCCCTCCCCTCCCTTTCCCCTCCTCTACCCCCCTCCCCCTGCAGTCACTATCACTCCCCCCCTTCCTCTTCCCTTCCATTCTCCCTCCCCTCCCCCTTCCCTCCCCCTCCTCTCCTTCTATCATTCATCCCCACACTCTCCCTCTCTCCTCTCCCCACTCCACTCCCAACACACACCTATCCATTCCCTCCCCTTCACTTACCTTTCCTCCTCTCTTCCCTGGTCACTTTCCCTCCCTCCCTCCGTTCTCTCCATCCTCCCTCGTCTCTCCCCTTTCCTCTCCACAATTTTTCTCCTTCACTCCCTCTCTCTAACACTTCCTAGCACTAACTCTAACTCTCTCTGCCTCTCTAATCACTCTCTCTGCCTCTCCATCACTCTCTACACCACTCTTTGACTCTGTTTATTCTCTACCCCTCCCTATCAATCTCTACGCCTCTCTAATTACTCTCTACGCCTCTCTAATCACCACCTGCAGCCTGACGACGAAACTCAACATGGGTATTGTGGCCACCTGACACCCCATCACTCTATACACCTCTTTATTACTCTCTACAGCTCTCTAATCACTCTCTATGCCTCTCTACAGCTCTCTAATCACTCTCTACGCCTCACTGCATCTCTCTAATCACTCTCTACAGCTCTCTAATAACTATCACTCTCTACAGCTCTCTAATTGCTCTCTATCACTCTCTACAGCTCTCTAATTACTCTATCACTCTCTACAGCTCTCTAATTACTCTCTACGCCTCTCTACAGCTCTCTAATTACTCTCTATCACTCTCTACAGCTCTCAAATTACTATTACTCTCTACAGCTCTCTAATTACTCTCTACACCTCTCTAATTACTCTCTACACCTCTCTAATTACTCTCTAACACTCTCTAATCCACTCACCCACCACCTGTAGCCTGACGACGAAGCTCAACACGGGTTTCGTGGCCACCTGACACTGATACATGCCAGAGTCTACGGGTCGCACGCCCTTAATCGTCAGTCGCCACTCCCCCGCCACCACGCCCCGCGACACGCCCACTCGCTCGTCGCTGCTGTACTTATACTCGCCCACCGACAGGATGTGAAGGTCCTCGTGCCGCATCCAAGACACCTGAAGGAGCCGGTGAAGGAGGCCGAGGATGTTAGTGGAGATGGTGGGATGATATTGAGAATTGGGATGTTAGCATTGCTGTTGTTTTTGTTATTATTTTTATTGTTATTATTATTTCTATTAACATTATTGGAGGTGCGTGATATCAAAGATAAGGTGAGGCAGTCTTCATGGAGAGAGAGAGAAAGAGAGAGAGAGAGAGAGAGAGAGAGAGAGAGAGAGAGAGAGAGAGAGAAAGAGAGAGAAACTCACAATACCGGGAAAACCTAATCACCAGCATACCTAAAAATACTGGGCCACACACTCACTCACTCTTCATTTAAGCCACTGGAATCCTGACTACACAAATAAATAAATAAAACAACAGCCTGGCACAAAAACGAAACGAGAGAAAATATCCACACACTTCTACACCCTAAGATGAAGTGTAGGAAGGACAGGGTGTTGCAAAAAGAGAGAGAGAGGCACACCAGGGGGGACCAAAACTTATTACCCGGCAGTCAGAGTTCCAATAATTTTTTTGACCACATTCCAATACTCCATTAGTTTTTATATTTTTTTATATTTTACGAAGTTATGTCCATATTTATACTTTACTTACTTTACTAACCAAATAAAGCTGTGTTACTTATCTCACTTATCTACTTATAGTGTTTTAAATATATATACTTTATTTCCTTTACTAACCCAATAAAGCTTTCTCATTTATCTCATACACTTATTCCTTTTTAAAATACATATACTTTATTTACTCTCCTAACCCAAAAAAGCTATATAAATTATCTCAGTTATCTACTTACAATATTTTTTTTTTTACTTATATCTGTCCCACTACCTGTCACACTTATCTCCCTCGCTCGTGTGGTGGAGAGGGACGCCTTGACGTGGTGGCACTGATATAATCGGGCG